>NC_036855.1:52571926-52575137 GCF_002910315.2 Salvelinus sp. IW2-2015
ATGAAGTCAGTAGTAGATAACACTGTGACACAACACACGCACACACATCCACAACGATATCAGTTGACTCAGCAGTAGTGGTGGCAGGAGCCTAATTGCCTCACTGTAGGCTAGCCAAGAAATAGGGGAAATTCAATCAACCCAATCACACGAGGCCAGCTGAGTCTCTTTCTTCACTTTGTGCCTGAATTCCCGTTTTTTTTCCTTTAGTTTATTTGGATAGGGACAAGTACAAACACATTGACACATTGAACAAACAATCGTCTCGATCGCATTGCGCTAGGTTTCTAGCTCACTCTAATTTCCCACACCCGTCTCTAGATGAAACAAAAGGAAAGAAAAAAAACATACATCAATAAAATCAACACAAAATACATAGCTGGACATTAGCATATTGTATCCACAAAGCAGATGTCATGCTCTTTTCTTTCCATGTTCCCCTTTCTCTCGTCTCCGTGTTTCATGCTGTCCAGGTCAGTGCGTGCTCAGCGTAATTCTCTCTGTCCGCAGCGTGTTCCAGTGCTGTCCAGCGCACGCTGTCTGCAGGTAATTCTCTCTCGTCCTCAGCGTGTTTGACCGGTGTCCAGGTCAGGCTGCGACTGCAGGTAATTCTCTCGTCCTCGCGTGTTTAATCGCTGTCCAGGTCAGCGCTGCGTCTGCAGGTAATTCTCTCTGTCTCAGCGTGTTTACAGTGCTGTCCAGGTCATGCTGCGTCTGCAGGTAATTCTCTCTCGTCTTCGCGTGTTTTAATCGCTGTCCAGGTCAGCGCTGCACTGCAGGTAATTCTCTCTGGTGCTGACAGTGGAGACAAAAATCTCCAGGCCGACAGAAAACCCCCCTGTCTAGAAAGCTCCATGAAACGTCCTTCACCACAAAATGGCCAAGTGGACGACGTGCGAAACAAAAGAGTGGAATGCACCTTGCCCTCTCTCTTTTTCTCTTTCTCTCATCCTTTCCCTCTGTCGTTCCAAATGTAGTCCTAGGCTGCTTTTATTCTCTTCAACCTTGCCCGTGCCCCTGAACCCTTTGGCACAGCGAGCAGTCTTTTATTTGACGTTCTGTTGTTTGCCTCGCTTGTTTTGTCTCCCTGGGCTCCATTTTCGAGTTATTGTTCAGTCAAACCAATAGTTGATAGCATAAAATGGAGTCTTTAAAAAAAAAACATTTCTCTGTGGAAAGTGCTTTGCATTGCCAATTCCCGGGCTCCTGTCGAATGAGCAGCCAGCCTAACTTAATACCGTGCTCCCGTTTGTCCGTCGATATCATACCAGAGCGTAAAATGCTAGTTTAATAAACTGCTGTGCATTCATCGATTCTCACTTCTACATCCACCTTTCATTGGCTCTCTGGATCCCAGGGGGCAGGCTGGCTTTGTGATTGAATTGGACACTGTATCCTACAATGACCTCAAGACTCACAGCCACTGGCAGTTCTATTACACATGTTGAAAACGGGCAGCGTTCAATTCCAAATAGAGTGGGGCAATTGATCCTTGATCAATGATAAATTATTCTAATCTTGCATAGGCGGGGGATCAATTGTGTTAATGTCCCGTGATTGGCTAAACTTAATTAGCGCAGGTACCGGTCCACAGTTGATCTGGTGGTCTGTTTTTGGCCGGGGTCGTTATGACCCCGTGCTGATTCAGATCGACCACAGTTTCTCTTAGAATAACGGTCCCAGGACAATGTCCAGAACAGCCATTCGATGTCAAGTCTCTGTCAATCGTTTTAGCCAGCCTTGTATCAACACACTGATCCATTCCCCAGACGGTCACATGGTATGAATGTCCTTTTCCGCTACCGATTTTTAAAGACAGTTTAAGGTGTATGTGTCAGACTCAACGACGGAAAAGAAGAATGAAACGAGCTCTGAAACTTGGTGTGGCATTTCGTTCGCCATTACTGTGACAGAGCTGCCTATTATCACCCCAAGGAGCACCTCTCTTCCTTTTTATCCTCTCTATCTTTGTTCTCTCTGTCCTTTTCCTGCCCACATCCTCCCCTGACCTCATCCCTTCTTCACAGCAGTCTGTCTGTCCTCATTAAGTGAGGGGAGAGATGGAGGGAGTAGACGGAGGGATAGGGCGTTCCCTGGGCCTTTTCCCAGCTCTCTTCCCAGGGGATCTGTTTGTGGAGTCAAATAATAATTGGTGTGTGTTTATGTGTGTGTGTGTGTGTGTGTGAGTTCGTGCGTGCATGCGTGCGTATGTGGACAAGGAGTAATAGTGGTAATCTGAAGAAACTGCACAGAGCCTGAAGAAAGCTCATGAGATACAGAGATTTTGGCAGGTTGAAAGAGTTTCTCTTGTGAGACTTTAGTAAAACACTTGTCTGGGGTGTTCTTTTGACTCCATTAATGATATCAAGATGGCGGAGTAAGCCTGATGAAGCCCTTAAACACTGGCTCTTACTGGACAACAACAAAACTCACTAACCTTCACAAGTGGAAGTTACCATTTGCCCTCTTCCTGAGTTCTGTCTGTCTGTCTGTCTGCTGTCTGTCTGTCTGTCTGTCTGTCTGTCTGTCTGTCTGTCTGTCTCTGTCTGTCTGTCTGTCTGTCCTTGTCTGTCTGTCTGTCTGTCTGTCTGTCTGTCTGTCTGTCTGTCTGTTCTGTCTGTCTGTCTGTCCTGTCTGTCTGTCTGTCTGTGTCTGTCTGTCTGTCTGTCTGTCTGTCTGTCTGTCTGTTTGTCTGTCTGTCTGTCTGTCTGTCTGTCTGTCTGTCTGTCCTGTCTGTCTGTCTCTGTCTGTCTGTCCTGTCTGTCTGTCTGTCTGTCTGCTGTCTGTCGTCTGTCTGCTGTCTGTCTGTCTGTCTGTCTGCTTCTTGTCTTGTCTGTCTGTCTGTTGTCTGTCTGTCGTCTGTCTGTCTGTCGCTGTCTGTCTGTCTGTCTGTCTGTCTGTCTGTCTGTCTCTGTCTGCTGTCTGTCTGTCTGTCTGTCTTCTGTCTGTCTGTCTGTCTGTCTGTCTTCTGTCTGTCTGTCTTGTCTGTCTGTCTGTCTGTCTGTGTCTGTCTGTCTGTCGTCTGTCGTCTGTCTGTCTGTCGTCGTCTGTCTGTCTGTCTGTCTGGCTGTCTGCTGTCTGTCTGTCTGTCTGTCTGTTGTCTGTCGTCGTCTGTCTGTCTGTCTGTCGTCTGTCGTCTGTCTGTCTGTCTGTCTGTCTGTCTGTCTGTCTGTCTGTCTGTCTACTTGCTCCTTGCACTGTCTTGTCTGAA
>NC_036855.1:52575226-52586963 GCF_002910315.2 Salvelinus sp. IW2-2015
TGTCTGTCTGTCTGTCTGTCTGTCTGTTCTGTCTGTCTGTCTGTCTGTCTGTCTGTCTGTCTGTCTGTCTGTCTGTCTGTCTGTCTGCTGTCTGTCTGTCTGTCTGTCTGTCTGTCTGCTGTCGTCTGTCTGTCGTCTGTCTGTCCTGTCTGTCTTTGTCTGTCGTCTGTCTGTCTGTGTCTGTCTGTTGTCTGTCTGTCTGTCTGTCTTGTCTGTCTGTCTGTCTCTTTGTTCTGTCTCTTTGTCTCTCTCTGTCTGCCTGTCTTTTCCTCCATATTTCCCTCATTTATGTAACATTCATTGGTATTTTTTACTGGTTACTCTCCTCTTGGCTGTACCCCCTCTACCATCTTGTGTACCAGCTGCTGTAGCCCCTGTGTGTTAGACAGCGTCTGCTCCGTGGGGGATGCCACCCTAGCACGCAAAGCCACTCTCCTGGTGAATGGCTTCACATGATGCCCTCAGATTTGTGGGAGGTGAATGACTCATAATTATAAAGGTCCCAATTTCATAGAATAGTACTGAGTGACATGGGAGTAAAACACAGAGATAGACATACTGTATCATCAATGGTGAAAGGAGAGCGATGGTGACATTGACGTTAGGTGGAAGAGGAAGTCAGAACGAGAGAGAACATGAAGTCTTTGGTCTTTTTCCGTGCCCCCTAAATGGATGCCTGTTCCCCAAGTTGAAGCTGGTTGAACATCACAGAGCAAATCTGAGAAAATCTGTCAAATTCACAGAGCCGGAGTTATTAACCTATGAAGACGTGTACACGCACAACACAGACACAGACACAGACACAGCCACAGCCACGAGCCCACGAGCCACAGCCCACACAGCCACACACGACAACACACACACACACCACACACACACACACAACACACACACACACCCACACACATCCACACACACACACACACACACACACACACACACACACAGCCACACTCATAGCATTACACTGTAGTTGATCTGCTCTTTCTCCTTCCCCTCCCCACCTGATCGATGGCTGGAATGCTCCATTCTTTTCACCTCACTAACCTCTCCAAAGGAATGGAAGTGAAGTGGCTCATGAAATTGACCTGACACAATCAACCCCTTTTTCTGTCTCACTCTCTTTTTTTTTGTTCTCGTTTCCTCCCTCCCTGTCTCCCTCCCTCCGTGTCGCTCCCAGAGAGAACATGACATATCTGGATCTGTCTTGCGCCTAATGTAGCATGATCTAATTCAGCTGAGATGGGCACACCTGGCATTAGATTAACCTGCCCTGGGCACACCTGGTGCTCTGGGGATTTGATTAGGCTGAGATAGGCACAGCTGAGAGAGAGGATACGGGGGATTGGATTCACCAGACAGCAGTTCCAACTGGTACACATTGCAGGGAGAGCTGCTATGCTGCTCTACAGCTCAGCTGTTAACACATATACACACACACACACACATGCATGCTCACATGTACACACGGAGGCACACACACACACAGAAGGTCTGTCTGTTGGAGTACAGATGCTGAGGCGTTTGTCTGTAACTACAACCAACGTCGTGATGATAGTGTAGTCACTCCCRTTTCCCACATTAGGTTTCATTCTGTATCCTGCTACTAACTCCCCCTATTCCTCTCGACTCCAGTTAGCCAAGGCTCTCGAACACAATCTGCCTCTTAGCCTCAAGCTATCTCAGGCAGTATCACAATAAACACGCCCTCGCTCATAAGAACTCAAACTGACACAGGCCTCTTTGCCTCGACACATTTAGCCTCCAGCAAACACAAACTTCCTGCATTCTCTCCTCCTCCTGCCAGCTAATCAGCTCTCCTGTATTCTCTGCCCTGCCTAAGACTCCCGTTGCCTGAATACAGATGTCAGATATGTGCAGTGTCTATTACTTTACTGTGGACTCCAGCGAGTTGCTTGTATAATATTCTACCAGTGTGTGACCTTTATTCATGCCAGCCCCAGCAAATTTGGCTGCGAGTGATTCAGTACTGTATGCTGAGAGGCTCGTTGTATGGTGATAGGAGCACCGATATGTGTTTCACCAGAGAGGATTGCGGCAAAGCGAGAGGAATAACGGCCCAAAATCTGTCTTCTCCTGCAGGTGCCATTTTCTTTGTTCTTCGTTTTTTCCCCCCCCGCTCACCAAACAAGGTGTTTTTGTATGGAGGTCAATTAGAGTGTAGTATTTGGTTAGCAAAAATAAAAAATGAATAGCTTATTTGCTACCTGTGGGTTATTTGATCGAACAGAAGTTGTGTAATGCTTAGGTTTTTACGAATGTACTGATAGAAGTAGGACAGGTGACATCCCGGCAACTTTGAAGATTGAAGTTGTGCCTGTTGTTCACACGGGTATCTGCCGTCTAATTGGCTAGAATGGTCCCACCTGCCTCCTCCCGACTGCCTTCCATTTTTGAAGACATTTTATTTTCATTGTTAGAGCAGCCTCTTGAGTATCTGGTCAATATATGCATAATGGATCATCTGTGGTTTAACACACTTCCCTGCCTCTAGCTACCACACCTCCCTCACATCTCAACAGGTCAGGAGGTCCATGTAGCTGCTGGCTCTGTGTGTGTGGTTCAATCCATCTTCCAGCAACAGGGCAGAGTGGGATCCGTATCGAACTCTGACATCGACAATACAACGCAGAGAGGAGAGGGAGCAGGTAGGGTCAGTCATCAGGCGAGAAGTGAAGAGAGGAAAGTGCATTTCAAGACAGCCATACGGTAGAGTTGGCCTCGTTGTTCCCTCAAAGCTGCACTCGGGCGGCGCAGCTCCACCGGGACTGCCTCGCAGAAGACATTTCAGCCCGTGCAGAGAAGCATCAGATTGAACTTCACTCAAATTTCTAGTTTTRCCCTTTAGTTAACACTATTGTGCTCGAAGCAACGCCACTTTCAATGCAACACCCTGAAACAAAACAAACTATGRAAGAGATTTTCTTGTAGGCAGAGCACATTGGAGTAGGATTCTATTGCATTTAAAGGCATGACTCAGGCCCATACTGAGCTGGACTGTGTTTACAGCGTGAGTAGATGCGCTTGTTTTGAGATCAAAGCGAGAGCTGCATGTTGCCACCTGTTCACATTTGTTCATATTCTTTGCTAGTTAGGGAGTTATTATCCCAGTTATAGCTACTTTCTAGTCAACAATGGGGYAGTGGTTGCTTCCTACAAGAGCACAAAACGTGTGCATTTCTAGACATCTTTGAAAGCAAGTAAGGTAAAGAGRTTTTTAAAGGGGCAGTGTTGTATTTTGAGACAGYCTTGAATAAGCCAAGTAGCCAATAGGCAGAGGGCAGCATAATTTGTCTGATTCTCTGTTATAATGGTATGGGAATAATAATGAGTTGTATTTTGTAAAGTGGTTTCTTGCATCAAACAACACAATATTTTCAGTCACCTCCTTGTCTGAAGGACAAGTGGAACAACAGGTTAATGTCAATCCCTACATGTTTTTGTCAAAAGTCTCAAGGAATGTAGGCCTACATCGAACACAACACATTGGCTGCTACTGTAGGCGGAATGATAGAACAGCAATCTCCATGTTAAAATGTTACGGGATGCATTTTCTCCGTTGTTTTTGATGGTACATTATGATCAAATAGCCACGATGGCGTACTTGGCCACTGTTATAACTGTAACTTAAAGCGGGTACAAACACAGTGTTCACAGTAAACGAGCCAGAAGTTGCACAGAATTTTCACAATGTTCACGTTTGCTTGTTTAGCAGACCTGAAATTTCTGTGACGGATTTCTTATTTTTTGAGTGAACATTGGCTAGCCTCACCTTGGTTTTTCAAAGATGACAATYTMGGGGGYGGGGGGGGGGAGAGATCTAGTAAAACAACATTCACAGATCAGTCACTGTAGATTTTGCGTGACTGACGTGTACAAGTATTCCGTTGGCAACTGACTTCTGATATGATAGGCCCTCTTTTAATGACTCGGTGATAGTGAATGAGATATGAGATCAAGCTCACAGACACGGTTCCCTATTGTTATTCCGAGCATGGCATATCTCTGCTCTCTCTGTCAGGGAGCTTTACATTGTCTCCTCTCTTCTCCCATAGCGCAGACAGGCCTTTTGGGGAGACACGTTTAGGTTCCCATGGTTACAGTGGATGTACTGAAAAGTGTTTTTTTTAACCATCTGAAATGTGCTTATTTTCCATKGTAGCATTCTCCTTCTTAATTTGTACACATTGTCCTTTATAGTCATGTCTATACACTGGAACTCCAGGTTCCTCCCTAAATGTGTGGCTGAGAGGAGCTGATGGGCTTTAAGAAGAGGTTTAGCAGCCAGCTGTGTGATCTAACTCGTCCTCTAAGGAAAGTCGAGAACAGACGACGCCCGAAAGGCCCTCCTCAAAGCCGCTTGTTATCAAGTCGCTCTGTTCCCAGAGACGGGCCTGTCTGCAGCCTCTTGTCTCAACCTACACTTACAGCCGGAACAGGTGTTCCTGCCTCGCCTTCGTTAAAACACTGTTACCCCCGCCGTCTCCCCTCACGTCCTTCTTTAACAAGCTGTTTGTTCCTCGTTCGCTGGGAGAGGAGCGAAGTGGGATTCACTAATCTCTGAATTCATTATCTGCTTATTACCATCCCCGGCACCTGGATCCCGACAGACACTCCTGTGTTCCCCTCTATGATAAACACACATTATGAAGTAGTGACTTACGATACGGTCTGTCTGTCTGTTCCTAGAATCCCACTCCCGGCTCTGTGCCGGCCTAGTGGTGATGCGCCGTCGTGTAAAACAAGCAGAGTACAATGGAGCGGGTTCCCTGTGCTGACACATGGCGTGATAAGGCTTTGTTTCTGTAGGGACAATGTGTTCTCCACACACTGAGCGTATATTAATACTAATGTGTTGCTCAGTGATACATCACCCGCGGGCTGTTTACTGTCCGTCGCAGGGGGGAAAAGCTGCTGATGTGTATCGATCGTGGGAAAAAAAGGTAAATCAGCACATCTCAATGATTATGGGGTAGCGGGAGGGGGGGGGGGGGGGCCGAGGCCCTGGTGGTTCACTGTAGAGGCTAGCACAGAATCAGTCAGTGCAGGATCAGAATCAATGGCATGTCCTTTTTCTTTTGACGTTGGGTTTTGACAAGCTGATCCTCCATTGTGTGCACCCTTGCGCTCTTTATTGATCTTCCTCACACACCAGCCCACCTCTGGCTGCAGACAACAGTCCCTGTTCTCCAGGTTATGCACTGCTGACCATGGACGTTGTTTGTAATAGGTGAATAGATCTGTAATACAGCATGTGTAATGTGTAGAGTTGTGCAAATCCTCCTGATTCCTCAATCACCTCCACACGCACACTACTGAAGCTCTGCTTAACTAAGCGTCACCCCGGGAGTTATTTCATCTCACCGGGGTGCACATTTGTCTCATTTGAATAGCTTTCATGGGATTTAATCGCTTTCCAATTGTGCTCCAAGATATAATGGCACATCAAGTGTGTCTCAAGCACTCCCACTATGCTAACATTGAGCCAATCCCATCCACATAAGGATCCTCTGCTCAGCCTACATATATTCCTGTTCCCAGCCGTGTGTCTTTGCCAGGTACTACTTTCTTAGAATGCTGTTATGAGCCTGGCAAGCTAGGTTACCCACCACGGTGACACCAGCAGTCCCAGAGGGCCACAGTGGAGCCAGTCTGCAGCTGTTTAGCTCTGGTGTTGTGTGTGTGTGTGTGTGTGGTGTGGTTGTTGTGTTGTGGTGTGTGGTTGTGTTGTGTGTGTGTGTGTGTGGTGGTGTGTGTGTGTGTGTGTGTGTGTGTGGTGTGTGTGTCTGTAAGGTGTGTGTGTGTGTGTGTGGTGCTTAAGGTGTGTTTGTGATGTGTGTCTGTAAGGTGTGTGTGTGTGTGTGTCTGTAAGGTGTGTGTGTGTGGTGTGTCTGTAGGTGTGTGTGGTGTGTTAGCCCCCTCCCCAAGTGTGTGTGTGTGTGTGTGGTGTTGTGTGGTGTGTCTGTGTGTGTGTGTGTGTTAGCCCCCTCCCCAGTGTGTGTGAGCCACTTCTCTAAACCAACAGTGCTGTGAGCGATCAGCCTGGCTCTGTCCTGGTTAATGAGGTCCTTGTTAAAGTTTAATGTCTCTGTTCCACCGTAGTCAGGGAGATTTAGCGCCAGTTCCTCAGGGAGAAGATGCACCACACTGATTTCTGCCCCCAGCGAGCAGAATAGTGATGCTTGGGTTGACTTATAACCCGCAGTCCCCGCGTTTATATCCGCTGGGCGGGTGTGTTTAGGATCATTAAATATTGTGTGGATGAAGGGTGGGTGGGTGGCGGGCCGGCGGGTTGAATCAAGACAAAACAATACTTTAAAATCCATATATAATTATTGTGCGATTTATATCTATAGGCTACATTGAGGTTTTTCTTTCATTATTTTAGGCGATCTGGAGTTAGTGCGTAACACGGCGCTATCGTGCATTAATTTGGGGACAGGTCGAAAAGCATTAAACATGTATGGCAATTTAGCTAGTTAGCCTGCACTTGCTAGCTAATTTGTCCTATTTAGCTAGCTTGCTGTTGCTAGCTAATTTGTCCTGGGATATAAACATTGAGTTGCTATTTTACCTGAAATGCACAAGCTCCTCTACTCCGCCAATTAATCCACACATAAAACGGCCAACCGAATCGTTTCTAGTCATCTCTCCTCCTTCCAGGCTTTTTCATCTTTGAACTTATCTGGTGATTGGCATCTAAACTTTCATAGTATTACCACGACTATCGGCAAAACAGTTCATCTTTCAATTACCCACGTGGGTACCTGCTTCTATAAACCAATGAGGAGATGGGAGAGGCAGGACTTTCAGCACGATCTGCGTCAGAAATAGGAACGACTTCTATTTTAGCCCTTGATAACGCAGACGCTAGTTGGCGCGCGTGAGCAGTGTGGGTGAAATAATTGAATAACATGGATTTCAACATTTATTTTGCAACGCTCGCTTAGCGACGTGTCCGGTCTGGTCAGCATGTAAGCTTCAGGCTCTAACTGTACGCGCGCCAAACAGCCTACACGGCAATCGCCAAACGCTTTTGGGAACGGGCAGAAAAAGTTAAAAGTAGATCCAAGGAGGCAAAAAAGGACAATGTCCGAGTTTTAATTCAATAGAGAAAAGCTGCGAAAGGGATAGTTGAAAATGAAGAGAAGGGAGGGCCAGAAAAGTAAATGTTTGGGAAGGATTTGTTGAAGTGGGAAAAGATGATGATAGCAGTGTTATGTGTGGTGATTGTGAGGTGTTATACAAATTGACAGTCACAAGATGGGGACTTTAAATGGCACGTCAAGGGAACTGTAGCCTGCTGTTCTGATGGGTTAAATGGAAACTGTCTGGACACTGACTAAAGGTCTATAACCTCTCACAGCCTTAATATTAAGCATTTCTTGTAGTAAAATGATACACCAAATGTAGGCTAAATTACTATTCGGGAACAGGAGTGGAGAAATATGATTTTTTTCTTTCAGCATCTTGAGAGAATGTGAATGTGCAATTAGATGCCATCTGTAGATGATAAAATATGCATCCAAGCCAAATTGAAATCTTATCAGAYACATGTTGGGTCATTTTCACAGCTTCTATTTCCTTACAACCGGTCAAACTGATGTCATTTGGACATTTTTTAATCCTTTTTAATTCTTTTTAATTCTTTTGAGATGACAGAGAAATTTACCGACATCAACTAGATAGACACATTCATTCTATTGATTTGTGACATTATTCTATAATGACAGAAGAGAAGCMGCATGTATTTAATTATAGACAGTTTGACTAAATAGCCTACCAAAATGTCGGAAACTATAAGCAGAAACATAATCTAAATCAGGCAAATAAAATCCTATGCCCCCTGTCAAATTTTATTTTCACCCAATCTGATTAGCCTATAGCGCATATTCGATATTAGCGAGTTAGGGTGGGGTACTTCCCTCGGATTTTCACTTTATCACATATAGTCGGGTGGTTGCAGATGGGTTATTAGCAATTGCGGGTGGGTGCGGGTGAACAAACCGCTTACCCGCGCACCACTAGAGCCGAACACTGACAATGGCATCATATGGTCACAGGAGATACTCTGCCTGCCTGTCTGTCTCACTCTGCAATGCCCCCAATGGTGTTTGTGATGTGTCTGTGTGTGTACTTATGTGCATGCTTTAAATTGCACCTCTACGTGTGAGTGTACAAGTGTGTGTTTGAATGTCTGAATAGGGGCATAGATGCCATTGGAACTACAGTCCCCCTCACCCCATCTCCCTCACTGTGGCGCTCTGCATATCACATGGCTTCTCTCAATACTGGGGCCAAACAGTCTCCATGACGGATCATCTAACCAACCAACATTCTTTTGATTTCAGTTGTTATTGAAGTAGCTTTTGGGATTTTTCAGAAAAGCATTAGAAACAATGACAAAGTACAKAAGTCTGCTTTTGGTTTACAGCTGTCCGGCTGAACTTAAAATGAGTTTCTCGTCATTACTCTGTTTTCTTCTTGCTTGACTGGGAAGGATAGTTTCCGGAAGAGCCTCTGTTGCCAAGCCCGTTCCAATGGTAGTTACAGTAGCTCCGAGACAGAGGCTGTGCTGTACACTGTACATAATGATGTGTCACAGAAGCCATGCTACCTACTTGCCCTCAATAATGGTGTCTGCCAAAGCAATGAATAATGGAGGATAATGTTCCGTGTGTCTGCAAGCCACTACCATTCTCTCCTGCCACTTTAATAAATAATAGATCCCCTGTTTCTTCTCCTCTCTCTCTCCTTCTCTCTTTCTTTAGGGACTGTCACGAAGGGATGATGGGGCCAACAAACTGCAATAGAGGAGTGAGGGCAGTCTGAGGGCAATAGGATCTGAAAAGGAAGACTTGGCTGATATAGAGGAGGGAGAAGGTAACCCCAGGACTTAAGAAGGAAAGAGGAGTGGGGAGTTAGGTGCAGGGCTGGACTGCAGGACAGGACTGCAGGACAGAAGGACTGGATGCTAGCCTCAGTAGGCCCCAGCAGGTCCCAGCTCCCACAGAGATGGCCTCCAACTTCAACGACATCGTCAAGCAGGGATACGTCCGCATGCGCAGCAGGAAACTGGGGGTGAGTGGAGCCCCAAACTGAACTGGGGGTCTTTGTCCTTTGCGAGGGGGTTGTGTGTGTGTGTGTGTGTGTGCTCGTGTGATTGTCTACTTGTGTATGCTTTTTCCATGTCCTGCCCAAGGGAAAGATAAAGATCATTTTTGAAACAAAACAAAAGATGAAACAAAACAACTGTCTGTGTCTCACGAAAGAGAAAATGAAAATGAAAAAGTTTTCTGGGTTGATGTACTCATCCATTTTCTCTTCACCTCTGCTTCAAGCCATGAATATGAACATGAAGTATGGTAATGAAGTATGGTAATGCTTATGAGTCAGAACTGAATGACGTACATCTGGTTGTTGGAATTGGTCTTTCGGGGATGAGTCAGATGAATTATATGTCAATGAACACAAATGAAATGTTTTAATTTGACACTTATGAATATTAGTCAGTATGGCACAGACTGCCTGATTTACGTTTGACATTTTAGACTCCAGTATTTCTACAGTCATCACAACGACTGCCGAGCACAATGTATCTGCTTTAGTTGTATTGATTCTSCTTGAAACCGTAGAGGATGTTCAGTGGTTTCAATAATGACATTTGTTTTATTTATTCAGATAAAATTCTCCTTAAATGGCTCGTTTTGGCTTCCCTCATTTCYCGGTATGGTTTTGCCTGTGTTGGCGTGAGGACAGACTGAGGTGTGTCCTCACGCTGATGTCAAGTCCAGGCGTTATCAGAAGGAGACTGACACGTTGTGTGTCTGTGAAATAATGAACTGGCTTTCAACCTGTTCTGTGAGAAAATGCCTGGTAAAAGAAGGGTTATATTTGTATGGCAGGGCTGTTCTCTGTGTGGTCCTCTCATGATCTTCTCCGTTTTCCCCGTAGAACCATTTTTAGTTCCAGGTAGACCCCACCCCAAACAAGGTTCTACTTAGAACCTTTTAGTGGTGAAAGGGTTCACTTGGAACCAAAAAGAGTATTAGACTAGTAGTTTGTGCAGTAGTAGTTTAATCCTGTGGTCGTGTTGCTGTGCTCAGGGGTAAAGACACAGGCTTAGTGTCAGTGTGATGTGGCAGCCCCCTGTGATGCACAGACTCAGTTACAGACACAGTAGCTCTAAGGAGAGATGAACCATGTCTGTATCTCTCTACCTACCCAGAGGAGACAGTGGATTTACAGCTGTGCACCCCCTCTAGGCTGGATTTGATATGCTACAACACACACACACACACACACACACACACACACACACACACACACACACACACACACACACACACACACACACACACACACACACACACACACACACACACACACACACACACACACACACACACACACACACACCACACACACACACACAACACAGACACACTGGTTTCTCTCTCAGCTGGTTTTGGCCCAGTATTTCTTATTGTGGTGTGCATACATGTTGATGATGGGACTATCTTGTTGGATAGTCCCAAAGAGACCATCAGGCTAAGCCTCTCCTCCCCTATATCTACTGTCCTATCCTATCCACCACTCATCTTCCACCCATCACTCCACCAGCACTGATACACGTACCTCTGTACAATGAACCTCGTACGTCCCTCCAGCGCCTTCCTACTCTGTCTCACGGCATGAAGTCTCATCTTCGCTGACTAGGAGGCAGGGTCTTGGGTTTCTGACCTGAGGAGAGCACCCCCACAGTAGTGAGGCTTCTCACTCTCTGTGTCCTCCCCGCCTCGTTTTCTCTCTCCTTCGTGCCTCTGTGGTGGAGTCGCTAGGAAGTGTGCACTCAGCAGGATTGTGGTTACCGTGGTAGCGTGGGGGTTGTGACACATAGCTCCCCGGGGGAAGGCAGGCGGCAGATTACCTGAGTTTGTTTTTACACCCTCCTCTCTCCGTTCACTTTCTCTCTGTCTCCTGTCTTTCTGTCTGTCTCTCTGTCTTTCTCGGGTCTTGTCTCTCGCCGTGTCTCTCTCTGAATCGTGTCACTGCATGTTTTTTTCACGCCTTATTTTCTCCTTCATTTCTGCCTTTATCTCTTATCTTCTTCTTTTTTCACCATTCATCATCTCCCTCTGTTTCTCTTCCCATCTCTGCACTCCTCGTCTGCAGTGAGCACACAAAGTGAAATCAGAGGCCTTCACTCTTGACCCCCCCCCCCCCCCCCAGCTGTTCTGTATTATGATCTGCGGAATAACAACACAATGTCATAAACTCCCGCTTATGCGGCGCTAATGCTATTTACAGCCGTATTCCTGCTTATCCTCCAGTTCTCCAATGTAACGTGTGAGTCCGCATTAGCAGTTGAAACAAAGCCTCTGTTCCGTTAGCTGTTTTAACGCTAGCTTCAGTGGACAGCCGGCCAACAACTCCGACGCCTGATTGAATTTGAAGACTATGGTCCAGTTGGTGCTCTGGCTTTCATCTCTGAAACAATTCCCTGATATTGTAGTTGTAGTTTGTATTTTATTAAGCCCTGTGGTTTGGGGGAGAACATTCCTCTCTGTGTTTTCTGAGTGTACCTCTGTGTGTCAGTGAGAGGAGAGCATGGTAAAAGGCTGTGATTAACAGCTGATGGTCATATAGGAGGTAGAGCTGCACCTGGGTGTGATAGTCCAGCCCCCAGAAGCTGTCTAATAGCTGTTTGCTGCAA
>NC_036855.1:52590321-52592476 GCF_002910315.2 Salvelinus sp. IW2-2015
CCTGATTTACGTTTGACATTTTAGACTCCAGTATTTCTACAGTCATCACAACGACTGCCGAGCACAATGTATCTGCTTTAGTTGTATTGATTCTGCTTGAAACCGTAGAGGATGTTCAGTGGTTTCAATAATGACATTTGTTTTATTTATTCAGATAAAATTCTCCTTAAATGGCTCGTTTTGCTTCCCTCATTTCGCGGTATGGTTTTGCCTGTGTTGGCGTGAGACAGACTGAGGTGTGTCCTCACGCTGATGTCAAGTCCAGGCGTTATCAGAAGGAGCTGACACGTTGTGTGTCTGTGAAATAATGAACTGGCTTTCAACCTGTTCTTGTAGAAAATGCCTGGTAAAAGAAAGGTTATATTTGTATGGCAGGGCTGTTCTCTGTGTGGTCCTCTCATGATCTTCTCCGTTTTCCCCGTAGAACCATTTTAGTTCCAGGTAGACCCCAAACAAGGTTCTACTTAGAACCTTTAGTGGTGAAAGGGTTCACTTGGAACCAAAAAAGATATTAGACTAGTAGTTTGTGCAGTAGTAGTTTAATCCTGTGGTCGTGTTGCTGTGCTCAGGGGTAAAGACACAGGCTTAGTGTCAGTGTGATGTGCAGCCCCTCTGTGATGCACAGACTCAGTTACAGACACAGTAGCTCTAAGGAGAGATGAACCATGTCTGTATCTCTCTACCTACCCAGAGGAGACAGTGGATTTACAGCTGTGCACCCCCTCTAGGCTGGATTTGATATGCTACACACACACACACACACACACACACACACACACACACACACACACACACACACACACACACACACACACACACACACACACACACACACACACACACACACACACACAGACACCACTGTGTTCTCTTCTCAGCTCGGCTGGTTTTGGCCCAGTATGTCTTATTGTGGTGTGCATACATGTTGATGATGGGACTATCCTTGTTGGATAGTCCCAAAGAGACCATCAGGCTAACCCCTCTCTTCTGTCCCCTAACCATATCTACTGTCCTACCACCTCTTCCACCCACATAATCCCTTCTTCAGCATACCCCAGCCCCGCTAACCCTGTACAATGAACCTCGTACGTCCCTCCAGCGCTTCCTATCTCTGTCTCACGGCATGAAGTCTCATCTCTTCCGTGACTGTACAGGAGGCAGGGTCTTGGGTTTCTGACCTGAGGAGAGCACCCCCACAGTAGTGAGGCTTCTCACTCTCTGTGTCCTCCCCGCCTCGTTTTCTCTCTCCTTCGTGCCTCTGTGGTGGAGTCGCTAGGAAGTGTGCACTCAGCAGGATTGTGGTTACCGTGGTAGCGTGGGGGTTGTGACACATAGCTCCCCGGGGGAAGGCAGGCGGCAGATTACCTGAGTTTGGTTTTTACACCCTCCTCTCTCCGTTCACTTTCTCTCTGTCTCTCTGTCTTTCTGTCTGTCTCTCTGTCTTTCTCGGGTCTGTCTCTCGCCGTGTCTCTCTCTGGAATCGTGTCACTGCATGTTTTTTTCACGCCTTATTTTCTCCTTCATTTCTGCCTTTATCTCTTATCTTCTATCTTTTTTCACCATTCATCATCTCCCTCTGTTTTCTTCTCCATCTCGCTGCATCTCCTTGCAGCTGTCTCTTATACACATCTAGATGTGTATAAGAGACAGATCAGAAGGAGTCTGTGAAATAATGAACTGGCTTTCAACCTGTTCTGTGAGAAAATGCCTGGTAAAAGAAAGGTTATATTTGTATGGCAGGGCTGTTCTCTGTGTGGTCCTCTCATGATCTTCTCCGTTTTCCCCGTAGAACCATTTTTAGTTCCAGGTAGACCCCAAACAAGGTTCTACTTAGAACCTTTTAGTGGTGAAAGGGTTCACTTGGAACCAAAAAGAGTATTAGACTAGTAGTTTGTGCAGTAGTAGTTTAATCCTGTGGTCGTGTTGCTGTGCTCAGGGGTAAAGACACAGGCTTAGTGTCAGTGTGATGTGGCAGCCCTCTGTGATGCACAGACTCAGTTACAGACACAGTAGCTCTAAGGAGAGATGAACCATGTCTGTATCTCTCTACCTACCCAGAGGAGACAGTGGATTTACAGCTGTGCACCCCCTCTAGGCTGGATTTGATATGCTATTGCACACACACACATGGCTACACACACACATCACACACACA
>NC_036855.1:52594482-52612608 GCF_002910315.2 Salvelinus sp. IW2-2015
CCCTGTCAAATGTGTACCCAGACAGTCACCTTCCTCTCCTGCCAAAACCCTGCCAGTCTACTGCCACTCTGGCCTTGTAAGGCTGGACAGCTGGCCTCGCCATCTCTGTCTCTCCTCTATAGCCTATCAGAGCTGTTCCGGCCGCTGCTCTTCTTTGCTCTGTCCTCCCCCTCCTCTCTCCTCCCCCCTTATCTATTCTTCCTCCTCCCTTCCAGCTCTCACTTTCTCTCTCTCCCCAGAAGACCCTTGAGTCCTCCAGTCCTCTGGTTAGGCTAATTAACGCTCTCTCTTTCTCCCTCGTCTCCTCACTCTCCCTTTCTGCCTCACCCTCCTGCTGCTTTTCAGTTATATCGCAGCAGTCCAATCAGGCTAATAAGAGGCTGTTTAGCATTCTGCTTCCGTTAGCTCTCGGTCCCTATCGGTAGCGCTGTACTAGCTGGCCTCTCCTCTCCTCGCCTCCTCTAGCCTCGGTGGAGGAACAGCCCTAATTGCTTCTTAGCCATCCCACTTGACTGTGCCCTGTTTTTTTTATGAGCAGGCCAGGAGGAACATCATAAGACACTTTACTGGTGAATCAGACGAGATACGGTTGATCAGGGAGGATGGAAAAGGTCTGAGGAGATGTGGTTTAGATAAACACAATGTCGGCCAGGACGTGTTAAATGTTTAATCCCACCTGAAAGAGATAGGYCTGATTTGAACTGACTGACTCTGACTCAGACTGGACAGAACCTTCTGGAATAACAGCTCGGTATCTTTGTCCTGATCTCTCCTTGTCTTTGACCTACCACCGTGTGTCTAGTCTAAGAATGTCAGTATGATCATGTGACTTTCCATTGTATAACCAGAGCCGACGGTATGATGCGTAGATTGCCTCCAGCTAGATATTGCACTGACACAAGACGGATTTGTGGTTTTGTTTCCTCGCCACGTGTAACTGTCAGCGGTTGGGGAAAATTGCCAGCAAAACCTCCGAACGTTGTTTTCTCATCTTCTGACAATTCTAATGGAGTTAGGTCAAACTCCTGTTTTTATGGGAGGGAGAATGGAGCTGAAAATAATAGCAAGCGTCAGAAATCAAATGGTTCAACTTTGAGAATCAAGCAGACTCCCTTCACCTCACAATCCCCCTGCCTCTCTGAGCCCGTTCCCACAGCTACAGTGACAGATCTCTCTCTCTCTCTTCTTCTATCTCTCTCCTCTATTCCTGTCTCTCTCCTCTTTCATCCCACGTTCTTATTTCTCTACCTGAGCCAGCCCCCTGAGGAGCCAGTCATTGTGAGCTTCCAATGGGATCAGCTTAGAACGATTGGATGCTGACTCATGTTTCCCCTTCAGATTTCTCGGTGAATTTAAGTGAATTGGTTTTGAATAAGATGGTGCCAATCATTCCCATTCATTTTCTATTCAGACCTGCACATTTCTAATATTCTGAACCACACAGCCTGTGTTTGTGTTTGTGTGTGTGTGTGTGTGTGTGTTTTGGTGCCTGTGTGTGTTGTCATGATTTTGTGTGTTGTCCTGTTTGTGTTTGTGATGTTTGTGTTTGTGTTGTCCTGTGTGTGTGTTTGTTTTGTTCTGTGTGTGTTTGTGTTGTCTAGTGTGTGTTTGTGTTGTCCTGTTTGTGTTGTCCTGTGTGTGTGTTTGTGTTGTCCTGTGTGTGTGTTGTATAATAAGCTGGATATAAGCGTGGTGTCAACCTGTTAGCGTTATTGGGCTCCCGAGTGGCGCAGCTGTCTAAGGCACTGCATCTCAGTGCAAGAGGTGTCACTACAGTCCCTGGTTCGAATCTAGGCTGTATCACATCCGGATGTGATTGGGAGTCCCATAGGGCGGCACACAATTGGCCCAGCGTTGTCTGGATTTGGCCGGGGTAGGCTGTCATTGTAAATAAGAATTTGTTCTTAACTGACTTAGTTGAATAAAGGTTACATTTATTTTTAATTTCAAATTAGCCGGTTAATCCTGGGACCAGGCTGGGGTGGGGCTCGTCCCAACTGGGCTGCTGTGAGGCAGGATCTCCTGGGAGCTAGGGGGATTCATGTAGGCTAACTGCCTCTGGCCCCTTCTGGGGCAGTCGGGAGCCAGGGATGGGGAGGAGAACCAGGGCGGAGACAATTAGACTGAGGAAGGCAATCTGAGTGCAGTAGCAGGAGGAATGTACAGGGAAGATACATTAGTGGGTCTGTGTGTAATGTATTTGCACACTACACTGTATGTGGATCGTTGTGTTCCCGTCAGTGTGTCCAAAGAAGAGCTCCGATATCAATCTCTGAAAGGGTTCTTAAAGGGGTGTAATGGTTACGATATTGATCATTGATAACCCTCATGAATGCCGAGCCCACTCTCGGTAAGTGTGTGACTTGACTTTTCACATTCTCTTATCGGCACACTGGGGAGATCAATAGTTCCTTACTCATGCAAGGTTCTCTCTCTCTCTCACTCTCGCTCACTCACTCACCTCACTCAACTCACACACTCGCTCACTCGCTCACTCTCTCTCTCACTCGCTCACTCACTAGCTCCGGGATCAGCTCCACCTCAGGGGAGAGAGCCATGCAAACAAGGAATCCATGTCTACCTGCCTGGAATATCAATGGCAACCTACAAAATACTGCCCTTTCGCTGTTCAGAAATGGCATGGGAGAAGGGACATTTGGAATACAATGGGAGACCATCTCCACAAATCTCATTGTTACAGGCACCTTTGCTTTCAACAGATAAAGGCGGGGACAAAAGGTCTCTCTCTCTCTTTCTCGCTCTCTCTTTGTATGTCTTTCTGTCCGTGGTGGCCAGAGTAATTCTCCCTGTAGGGGTGCTGTCAGGACCTGTGCTTTTTGACTTGGCTGCGTCAGTCTGTTTTAAAATGCATTCGGCCTGGGTCGACAGGGCAGGGAGCATGGCTCCTCTTTTCTGGAGGACAAAGACCCTTGAAATTGGTGACAGCAGAGGTGGATAATGTGGCAGGCCTGTGATCTTGGGTTTGCTGTGTTCAGGTGGTGGTGTGTGTGTGTGTGTGTGTGTGTGTGTGTGTGTGTGTGTGTGGTGTCTGTGTGGTGTGTGTGTGTGTGTGTGTGTGTGTGTGTGTGTGTAGATGGGCTTTTCCTGCCACTGAACACATAGTATGATCAGAGAGACACTGAAATTGATTTTTGATTGCTTCAATGTATCTTTTTTTGGAAGAACGGTAGGCTGATACATGACTATTCAGTTCAGTTCTGAACGATGTGACGTCCATCACTTCCTCATATTTAATGAACCAATGAACCTCATACCAAGATATCGGAGCAGAATTCACAGCTCCCACTCCTCTCTCTCTCTCTCTCTCTCTCTCCCCCCCCTCTTTCCCTGTCTACCATATCCTCTGTTTCTCTCTCCCTTTCTTTTTTCATCTCTATGTTGCTGCTCCTCCACCCACTAGCTTAATTACCAGGCTTCACAGTCAGTTTGCCTGGCAAGGCCTGATTGCTCTGAGCACTGGAGCTGAGGGCGGAGAAGAAGGGGGGGAGGGGGAGAACGGAGGGGGACACGATAGTAGACTGCAAGCTTGCCAACACGCACACGCACACGCACACAGCTCCAATGAAGATCTGAGCCCATTGGTTTGGAAAAGCATTGTGGAGAATCAGGAGCTAGATGGCAGATACATAGAGGTAAATCTCCATTGAACAGCTTGATATCGCTGAGACACAATGGACTGGTGAGCACCTGCTCGTCACCTCGCCGTCAGCTATCCCACGGAAGGTAGCGTTTTCATCCTGCTGACGCCAGGATCAGACAGGCAAACAGCGATAGAGCTTCCTCTCTCCTCAAGGTGTAAACTCATTGCACCAATTAAAAAAAAGAAAGCGACACATCAGAGCGATGCTTTTTCCTTTCGCCATGTCTCCATTTGAGCACGCTCACATTACGGCGTGCCTTTGTTGATGGCGCTCTTGTTTAATCTCTCGATAAATACAATTGCATATTTAATTGGTCTTGTTATCTCTGTCACAGTGGCACCGGTGTTTGTCGGTGAACAGCAGTGAGACATTGTCACTCAGTTTGGGGTCTTTGTATTCATTACAACTGAGTCAGTGCACTAAGGGATTTCACTGGCTCTGTGGCCCCTAGCTAATAAACAGGGATGTGATAATGGGTTAGGGAAAGAGGAATGTGGGGATTGGTTTAGGGACGGCTGGCCCTGTACTGTACAGGTCCTGAGGTTGCCCTGGCAACAGGAGGTTTGCTTTAGAAGGACAGTGGAACATCGATCAAATAAAGACCCTGCCTTTTATAACAGAGATAAGGGGGATAAATGTCGCTAAAGCAATAGCTCTCATATTGATGTGTGTGTGTGTGTGTGTGTGTGTGTGTGTGTGTGTGTGTGTGTGTGTGTGTGTGTGTGTGTGTGTGTGTGTGTGTGTGGTGTGTGTGTGTGTCGTGTGCCTGTTTGCGTTACTGCGATGGACTTTCTCATTATTCCGCCAGGAGAGTTTGTGTCTTTGTCTGCCTCCTTAACTCAATATCGTATGTATAATAGAATTGTCTTGCATAAACAATGTTTGACTGATGACAAGGACCCGGCGCACTCCTTCTCATTTTCTACCTGTCTCTTTCTCTCTTGTTCTCTCTTGTGTCTCTCTTTCACATTGCTAATCACTAAATGCTATTTGATTTTCTTATAACGCTTCCTGGTTCATTGATCAGGTAAACCAGAGGCAACTATTGTGTACCTGCTCTTGATAGCAAAAGATTGTAAATCGTTAGGCTTGAATGGGGTGGATATGTTAACATTGGCTTTGCTGTTGGGTGGCTGGTTGCAGTATGTTAACTGACTGTTGTTTTTGTGTTGAGATTTACCGTCGCTGCTGGCTGGTGTTTAAGAAGTCGTCCAGTAAAGGACCACGCAGACTGGAGAAGTACACTGATGAGAAGTCCGCTTACATCAGAGTCTGTCCTAAGGTACCCCCCTCCCCCCGAGAGTGCTGCATGATAAGTCACGTTTCAATTGGCAAATGTCAGTTTGAATTATGATGTCTGTGTGTGGCGCGTATGGTATTACTGTGAGTGGGTGATATATATGGGTGTGTGTGTGGTGTGTGTCATTAGAAAGTCAGTCATTCAGTCAGTCTGTTCTCTGAGCCCCCTGCTTAGCTGCAGCGAGCAAATGTGCGTGTCTGAAAGGATCAACACACACACACACACACACACACACACACACACACACACACACACACACACACACACACACACACACACACACACACACACAAGGCTGAAGGAAATGAGAGTAACACAGACGTTGCTCACATCAAAGCCAGCCTCCCAATCCCAGACAGAATCCAGGCCTCTCTGAAGTGTCTGAGCATGGGGTGACCTCCTCCAAAACACCCCGGCCCCCACTACACCTGGCTACAACACTCCCTCTTTCTCTCCTCTCCCTTCTTTCTGAAAACTGAATCCGACCAACCGGTGGCACATCATACAGTATTTTGACAGCTTTTTTAAAATCCTTTCAACCTCTCTGTGTTTGTCTGACCTCTTGACCTCTCCTGTTGCCTAGGTGACAGAGATCAGCAATGTGAAGAATGTCACAAGGCTCCCAAGGGACACCAAGCGCCAGGCGGTAGCCATCGTCTTTACCGATGACACCTCGCGCACGTTCACCTGTGAATCAGGTACTCCACACCACACCTACTGTATTGTAATAGATGTTTTCTCACAGTGTACAATTCTCTCTAAAGTTTCCTGTTTTATGACGTCTCTCTCTACATCCCTTTGGTCTAAACTCAGAGCTAGAAGCAGAGGAGTGGTTCAAAACTCTGTCAATCGAATGCCTGGGTACCCGCCTCAATGACATCAGTCTAGGAGAGCCGGACTTGCTGGCAGCAGGTGTTCAGTGTGAACATACAGGTGAGTGTCTGACTCACTAGCACCATGACACAGTCCTGCTCGACTTTGCTTCATGGCTATGTTTGCATTCATTATGACTTATTACTCACCCTCAAAACAACAGTTAGCTAGGTTTCCATCCAACTGGTGTCAGAATTTCATGCGAATATTCAAAAATATGCATAAAAACAACATGGCCATTTTCCCACCAGAGATGTTTACATCAAATGGACTTGTTGCGGATAAAAAGCAGTGTGTGATGACATAGTGCACATAAAAATTACTGTTGAGGTTAATTTCCCATTTATCCCCCCCCAAAAAAAGTTAAATGGGTTTTCATCGCATTTTCAACTCCGCTGATAGTTTTGCCACAAAACAAATGAGCGTTATAGGCTATAGTAAATGTGCCCACTCTGGTTTTGGCACTTGCTCTCTAGTTGCTCATAAAGGTGTTTCCACTGCCATCTCTCGCATAATTAATTTTACAGACACAAAAAGATTCCACCTTGTCTAGCGTATTTTGGTTTGTCGACTGTATATATAAACATCCGTGATGCCATCCCCCACCCCCACTTTGGCCAATCCAAAAGTATGTGGGCACCTGCTCGTCAAACATCTCATTCCAAAATCATGGGCATTAATAAGTTGCTCCCAACTTTGGTGCTACAACAGCCTCCACTCTTCTGGGAAGGCTTTCCACTAGATGTTGGAACATTGCTGCGAGGACTTGCTTCCATTCAGCCACTAGAGCATTAGTGAGGTCGGGCACTGATGTTGGGCGATTAGAACTGGCTCGCAGTCGGCGTTCCAATTCATCCCAAAGGTGTTCGATGGGGTTGAGGTCAGGGCTCTGTGCAGGCCAGTCAAGTTCTTCCGTACCAATCTCGACAAACCATTTCTGTATGGACCTCACTTTGTGCACGTGGACATTGTCATGCTGAATCAGGAAAGGGCCTTCCCCAAACGGTTGCCACAAAGTTGGAAGCACAAATCGTCTAGAATGTCATTGTATGCTGTAACGTTAGGATTTCCTGCCATTGGAACTAAGGGATCTAACCCGAACCATGAAATACAGCCCCATTCCTCCTCCAACAAACTTTACAGTTGGCACTATGCATTCGGGCATCTAGTGTTCTCCTGGCATCTGCCAAACCCAGATTTGTCGGTCACAATTAAAATCCAGAAATACCCCAACCAAAAACCCTGAATGAACAGAAATATCCATACCATGCTGAGAACCCGTACTGCAACATTCAATGTCAGAAGAACAAAACCCAGATGACTTGGTGGTGCGCGACGTGTACAAGACAATACAGACTCAAACTTGAATTGATGTTCGACAACTCAGACTCACGACTCATCTGGCAAGGACTGCAGACTATAAAGGCAAATCCTGATGTGTGGTTCCCACCGAAGCCTCCCTCTCGAGAAGCTTTACACATTCTATGCTTGCTTTGAGGCAAGCCGTCCAGGAAGACTCTCGCAGCTCCAGACGACAAGGTGATTTTGCTCTCCGAGGCTGATGTGAGGAAAACTCTCAAAAGAGTGAATACTCACAAAACGTGGTATTCAGAGTGTGTGCTGACCAGCTGGTGGGCGTCTTCACTGACATCTTCAACCTGTATTCCTGTAAACCACTGGCTGTACCACATCCTCCACACAGACTCTTAACACAGGGGACCCCCAGGGGTGTGTCCTCAGCCCTCTGCTGTGCTCCCTGTTCACCCACGACTTGACATAGCACCAACTCCATCATCAAGTTTGCTGACGACACCATGGTTGTAGGCCTGATAACCAACAAAGATGGTTTTAAGTTCAGTTTTAAGTTCCTCTACGTCCACATCACCGAGAACTTGACATGTAGCAACAACCCCACCACTCTTGTCAAGAGGCTACAACAGCATCTCTACTTCCTAAGGTGGATGAAGAAAATCATCAAGAGCYTCCTGACCGGTTGCTTCACAGCCTGGTACATGAATTGCTCTGTTCATGACTGTTAGGCCCTCCAGCGGATGGTGAAGACGGCCCGGTACATCCCTTGGACCGTGCTCCCACCAATCCAGGACAATTACTCAAAACGGTGCCTGAGAAAGGCCCGCATCATCATCAGGTAGCTTAGCGGTTAGACCTGAGCCGACAAGGGGGAAAATCTGTCGATGTGCCCTTGAGAAAGGCTCTTAACCCTGATTTCTCCAGGGGCACCGTTCTACTATGGCTGACCCTGTAAAACAACACATTTCACTGCAACTATCGYGTGGACGTGACAATAAAAAAATTATATTTATATACAGTGCCTTCGGAAAGTATTCAGACCCTTGACTTTTTCCACATTTTGTTACGTTAGTCTTATTCTAAAATGTATTAAATCGTTTTTTCCCCTCATCAATCTACACACAATAACCCATGGGTGATGATAACCCAATGACAAAGCAAAAACAGGTTTGTAGAAATGTTTGCTAATTAAAAAAACAAAAAAAAAACAGAATATATAATTTACATAAGTATTCAGACCCTTTACTCAGTACTTTGTTGAAGCACTTTTGGCAGCAATTACAGCCTCGAGTGTTCTTGGATATGACGCTACAAGCTTGGCACACCTGTATTTGGGGAGTTTCTTCCATTCTTCTCTGCAGATCCTCTCAAGCTCTGTCAGGTTGGATGGGGAGCGTTGCTGCACAGCTATTTTCATGTCTCTCCAGAGATGTTCGATCGGGTTCACGTCCAGGCTCTGGCTGGGCCACTCAAGGACATTCAGAGAATTGTCCCGAAGCCACTCCTGCAATGTCTTGGCTGTGTGCTTAGGGTCATTGTCCTGTTGGAAGCACCTCTGGAGCAGGTTTTCATCAAGGATCTCTCTGTACTTTGCTCCATTCATCTTTGCCTTGATCCTGACTAGTCTCCCAGTCCCTGCCGCTGAAAAACACCCCCACAACATGATGCTGCCACCACAATGCTTCACCGTAGGGATGGTGCCAGGTTTCCTCCAGACATGACACTTGGCATTCAAGTCAAAGAGTTTAATCTTGGTTTCATAAGACCAGAGAATCTTGTTTCTCGTAGTCTGAGAGTCTTTAGGTGCCTTTTAGCAAACTCCAAGCGGGCTGTCATGTGCCTTTTACTGAGGAGTGGCTTCTGTCTGGCCCTCTTCCATAAAGTCCTGATTGGTGGAGTGCTGCAGAGATGGTTGGTCTTCCTGAAAGTTTTCCCATCTCCACAGAGGAACTCTGGAGCTCTGTTAGAGTGACCATTTGGTTCTTGGTCACCTCCCTGACCAAGGCCCTTCTTCCCCGATTGCTCAGTTTGGCCGGGCGGCCAGCTCCAAACTTGTTCCATTTAAGAATGATGGAGGCCACTGTGTTCTTGGGCACCTTCAGTGCTGCAGAATAATTTTGGTAACCTTTCCCAGATCTGTGCCTCAACACAATCATGTCTCGGAGCTATACGGACAATTCCGTTGACCTCATGGCTTGGTTTTTGCTCTGACATGCACTGTGAACTGTGGGACCTTATATAGACAGGTGTGTGCTTTTCCAAATCATGTCCAATCAATTGAATTTACCACAGGTGGACTCCAATCAAGTTGTACAAACATCTCAAGGATGATCAATGGAAACAGGATGCACCTGAGCAAAATTTCAAGTCTCATAGCAAAGGGTCTGAATACGTATTATAAATAAGGTATTTCTGTGTATAATTTTTAATACATTTGCAAGCATTTCTAAAAACCTGTTTTCGCTTTGTCATTATGGGGTATTGTGTGTAGATTGCTGATTTATAATCTTTTTACAAATTCATTTTAGAATAAGGCTGTAAAGTTAACAAAATGTGGAAGAAGTCAAGGGATCTGAATACTTTCCGAAGGCACTGTATACTGTGTATATATCCACGAGCTTCTCACTCCTTTACCGTTGGAGCGTGGGGTCTGATACCAACAGGCTCAGAGACAGTTTTAACTACAAGCCATCAGACTGCTGAACACTTAAACTAGACAGACCACCTGCACCAGCACACACTCACTCACTCACACACACACACACACACATTCTTGCTACACACACAATACAGCTGCTGCTACCAGTTTCTTCTTATTATTGCTTTATGGATCATCACTCCTACTCTCTGTGATGCTTTGTGGATACGGGTCCTGGCTTCTACAAGTCACTTTATAATGTCATGCTGAACTAAGTCTAGTGATATCCCTTCCTGTCTCCCTGTCAGAGCGTTTCAATGTGTTCCTACTGCCCTGTCCTAACCTGGACATCTATGGGGAGTGTATGATGCAGATCACCCATGAGAATATCTACCTGTGGGACATCCACAACCCTCGCACCAAACTGGTCACCTGGCCMCTCTGCTCCCTGCGCCGCTACGGACGAGATGCCACGCGCTTCACCTTCGAGGCTGGACGGTGAGGGAAACACTCATTGAGGGAGGGTGGGCGGGAGAGGTATGGAGAGTGAGGCATGGGGAGAAGAATGCAAAAGCTGCAGAAAAGCAGGACTGTGTAACCAGTTGTATGTGCCTAGCCCATAGATTGCTTGATGAAAAACGCATACAGACCACACACACTCATGCTCGCAGACAGACAGACAGACAGACAGACAGACAGACAGACAGACAGACAGACAGACAGGTGCCCTGCCCAGGAGAGCCTCATAAAGAGATTGATTGAATAGATTAGAGGAAAATCAATGGTGAGCGAGGCGTTCTTATCTCCTCCTGTGCTTTGATAAACTTGAAAAGAAAGGATTCGGTCCACTTGCAGGGTGCCCCCCAAAGGACAAAGATAAGAGTGTACTGCCAGTAGGGAGAACGTAGTCCCACACTGCCCCCTGGTGGTGGTTAGAATGCAGTACTATTGGCTGTCAATTGCTTGAGAACAATTTGTGGTAAATACAGTGTGCCTGCAAAAGGACTGTTTGCAAAAACACATCTATATAAGATGAATTGTTGATATGACCTATTATGGCCTGTATACACATGCATGTTGTACTGAGCAGTGTGTGTTGGTGTGTTCCAGGATGTGTGACAGTGGAGAAGGCCTGTACACATTCCAGACGCGGGAGGGAGAACAGATCTACCAGAGAGTCCACTCCTCCACCCTGGCCATTGCTGAGCAGCACAAGAGAGTTCTGATGGAGATGGAGAAGAACAGCAGAGTAAGGCACAGTTACACGCACGCACGCACACACATACACACACACACACGCACGCACACACACACGCAGTATTCTCCCTGGTGGTTATGTAATACTGTGTAATACAATATGTAATACTATATAATACTGTGCTTTTAATACATTTTCTTCTCTCTGTCAGTTGTCTAAAGGTTCTGAGACGGGCTCCTACCCCTGTACCCCCACAGCCATCCTGCCCCGCAGTGCCTTCTGGCACCATATCACTGGCACTCAGGGGGGCATGGACCCAGCCCATGGTAAACCACAGCCTAGACTACAATCTCAACCACACAGCACTGGGGCTAGAGTGGGAACATTGGTCTGAATATGGAAAGTGTAAACGTTTGAACATGGGGTCTGGAGTTTAACGAATCATACAGAAGCTTATAGAGTAGGCTGCACCTGTAGACATGACTTTTTCTCGTCTGTCTCTTGTGTCCTGTCCTGTCCTGTAGGTGACATGTTTGGTGGTTCTCAGACTGGCGCTGATGCAGACCTGCTCTCCACCCGGCTGCCCTCAGAGCCACGCCACGCTACCATGCCCCTGGCACACAGCCGACACTCCCCCGCCCGTTACCCCACCTACCCCAGCCAGTGATCCCAGGGGTGCATTGCAGACCCCTAGCCTCCACTCTGTACCCTGCACTCCTCCTATTCTCCTTTCTCTGCAGTGCTTACCTCAACTCCATGCCCCCTCATCTACCTTCCAGCCAATCAGGTTGGGTTGTGGGGAGTGGGTTCTCCGATGGGGTCATATGACCTCCCCTAAAGCTGGGAGCTCTGTGAAGCAGGACGTGACAGCGCTTCTGGTCTTCTCTTCTTCTTCCAAAGGCTGGTTACCTGAAGGAACTTCAACTCCCAGAATCGCTCACGGTGGGGGCAAAGTGCATTGTGCGAGCCAGCAGTGGCTTGTTGCCTCTTAGTGAGCTGACATTGTGGCATGGTGTATCTCTCTTTGCTCTGCTGTGGGTGTGGAGGAGGAACAGGAGGAGGATGGGTGTGAGCTGTAAGGATGTGATTTAGTGTCCTCTCTAACCCCTGTGAAATCTTATTTTCTGATGGGATTCAGTCAGCTCTCCATCACCTGAACCCCCTTCGCGACAGACCTCTTCATGTACCTCATGCCAGCTCTTAGCAAAGTTCAATGTTAGGGGCTCAGGACGTCCCCATACCGCTCTTATTGGTGGCAGAACAGTAGGACCCCTTCCTACCATCCCTGCTCTCCAGCATGATAAGGATTGTGGCGCTCGCTCGCTCCAACCCATAACCTCAATCTGACAGACACATATGTTAGACAACCGTTTCCTCCCATGAACTGGCCTTGGCTTCCTTCTTCAACTCTGTGTGCGGGTGGAAGAGGGACTGTCTCTGGACTATTGTCCAACCAAACACCTGGTCTAATTCCACAGAGAAACAAAGGACCACTTGTCTTTCATCTTTCTTTCTTTCTTTCTTTTTTGTATTACTTGTAGCAGACTTAACAACCTGACTTTACCTTGTATACTGTTCTGTACGATAAGGAAAATATACATCGATTTTTCTGGGAGGATAGAGAGAGGCAGTGATGAGAGGGAGGGAGAGCCATATGCCTCTGAAGTCATGACTTCGTTTGTTGTTTTCTCTTGGTTTCCTGCCATTGGGTTGTGAAGACATCCTAGGCTGTTCATAATATGGTAATGGAACCTTGTCCCTCTCTCTCTTGTGTGTGTGTGTGTTGGTGTGTGTGTGTGTGTGTGTGTTGTGTGTGTGTGTGTGTGTGTGTGTGTGTGTGTGGTGTTGTGTGTGTGGTGGTGTGTGGTGTGTGTGTGTGTGTTGTGTGTGTGTGGTGTGGTGTGGTGTGTACTGCATGAATGGGATACACAGTTACTGACATTTGGCCACTTTAAAACCTATGTTAAGAGAGAATTTAGACATGGCTTTAAAACCTATGTTAAGAGAGAATTTAGACATGGCTTTAAAACCTATGTTAAGAGAGAATTTAGACATGGTAAATAATAAGCTAGATTTAAAAATGTAGACGTCACAAAGATGTAGCCACTCCCTCAAACCTCATCATTATTGTGGAGGTCCTTGGTCTGAGGGAGACACCACGGACTGTGTCATAGTGTGGCTCCTCATTGAGTTTCCTGTCAGGCACAAGAGTGTAATGAACTAGTGAAGTTGTGATAACCATTATTAATGTCCCGTGTTTTTAGTTTCACAGACRTTCTGGTGTGTGGGGTGGGTTACCGCCTGACCAAAATGGTTCTTGACATGTTTGCACTTGAAGATGTTTTTTTCCTTATTTTTAAATGTGTTTTTGATAAATCAGGAGCCATTGCTCTTAATTTGGGTCATGTGAGGGATAAGCACAGATCTAGGGCGGGTCCAAAAGTTACCTGCCTCAGAGACCCTCGCATGGAGTCCTTTTGTTTTAGGGCTGTAGCCTAGATACTGCTAGTGGGTTAGTTAGTAGATGACTGTTGCACAAAGAGAGAAAAACATGTTTTTATAGCTGGAAGTATAAAACCTGCCCTCTACACAGTTCTTACATAAGATTGGGTTTATAACTAATAATGCAAATTATTTAAACCCATCTCAACATTAGCAGATTTGATTGACTATGAACTAAGACTTTCCAACTGTGTATTCATTTGTGACACTTGGATATAACCCAACTAATGCACCCTGTAGTTAGAGATTGGACTAATTTGAAATATATATATATACAGTATTTCACCACTGTTAAAGTTATTGTATGTGAAGCTTATAAAATTAGGTCATTTTCTAATCTCCTTGACTAGGTGTAATGTTATTTATTTGAGTTGGCCAGAGTGGGACAMTCTGATGTCTAAGGCTACTTATTAAATGCTGGAATCCAATAAAACACACATTTACAGCTTCTGTATTATTTATCTCATGTTAACATAAAGGGCTAAGCTTTTTGTTGAACATAATCTTTACCCTATGTATTTGTGTTTGTGTACATACATGAGTTGTTGTTGCTGCCCTCTTGGGCTCTTGAAAATACAGCTATTTATTTCACATRGTGTGGTCTCTAGATGTGTGTGTGTGTGTGTCTGTGTGAGAGAGTGTGATGTGTATGTCTGAATGTTCTGTGACAGGGATTGTCTGGGGATATTTCTTTGAAATGCATGCACTCAACACATTTTTATACTGTGTAACGATGGTAAGATTGAAATGTTGTGGACTTGTTCGCCCAGATATGTGGGTGGAGATTTTTAGAGACGTTTACTTGGCACAGGGAAATAAAAAAATAAAAAAGATTCACCTGATCATGGGGTTATCTAAGTGATTTACTGATTGGATGAAAGAGAGATGTTACCATGGGGATGATGTATGGAGGGGAAGGATTGATACAAGTCTTCTGGAATGAGAGGAGTCTTCATACTCCCTCTATGGGTCCTAAACTATCACGTTTCATTCCCCTTAGTCCCCTTTACCTCCTCTCCTTACAACTCTTTTGCCTTAAACTTCATATGTTTCCGTCGCTGCTCTTTCTCTTGGTTCCCTTTTTTATTGTCGCCGTCTGGTGAAAACCTCATCTCCAAAACAGAAACGTTTCAGGAAATTGAAAAGATTAGAACATTTTCCCATGAACAAACATACAATTATGAAACTTCCGAAGCTATTTTGAATAGGATTTATTGGTCCCAGAGTCGTGAGGTTCAGAGTACATTGAGGGGAGTTAGTGCTTTAAATAAATGTAAAAATAAAACATTTGGCAAAACATTTTGTTGGGTTTTCATCAGACAGCGAGCGACATTACGGAAACTGCTTGTATAGTTTTTTCATAACAATTATATCGGCCAAATCCCTCCTGGATAAGAATTGCAATAGGACTGGATATCTAATGATGGATTGAACATCTGTTTATTGTGGAGGTGAAAATGTTGTTTTATTACAATGTTTGTAAAAATTTCAACGGCATTTTGGATCACTCCTTAGATTTGTGGTTGATACTGGGTTTTTTCCACAGAACGTACATGTTTCTCAACATCAATACCAGTACTTATTTGCATAGCAGGCACACAAATGCAAACTTTACCTCACATGTCACATATTTTGCTATCTTTGGTTTGCCAGTTGTCCAGCATAGTCTTAGGTTCATGAACTGATTTCTGCTGGTGAGGAATGGCTTGGACAAGCTGAGATACCCAAATGTCAACCTCCAAACATGTTCCTCCTCCATGTTAATAATACACCTGCTAAATGTGTGTCCAGAAAGTTTGATAAGAGTTTAATTCGTCAAAGCATTTTTACAGAGACAAAGATGTTTGTGTTCCGTAGGAAAATGGTTTATTTCAGACATTCACCACAAATGATTGGTTTATGTTCGTTGTACTATTCCTGGTATCTGTTTAGGTTAGTTTGCACCTAATGGAGGACTTCTAAAACCAACCTCCCCAAAAAGAAAAGGAGGACCAAGTCACTCTTCATATAATTCATTAAATTGCCTTTATTTGTATGGCACGTTCAATGTAAACAAAGTTGAAATACTCCTCTCTGCCAGGGTTTCTCCCAGCTAGAGCTGTGTTACTTTTCTCTGAGAGCACAGAGAAAACAACGCTTTAACCTTCTCATCAATCTGGACGTTACAGCCCCACACAGTCACTAGAACATTGGGAATAGTGCTTAAATTGATCTTGAAATTAAAAACATTAATACGATACATTGTCATCTGTCTCGTAACATACTTTGCTCTGTCTCTGTGCTCGGTGCATTTCCTTTGGGTGAGGCACGTGGTGTGATTTGGGGAGACCACACTAAACAGGACATATTAGGACTATAGTTTTGTGTGGACTCAGGGCCTGGGACCCTGATGTAGGTCTGCTATGAGCATGTTGCCATTGAAAACCCTGTTGCATGAATTCCTTGAACAAAATGCCATGTGTGTCCTGTAATGTTTGTGGTATTAACATTTTGCAGTTTTTACTATAAAAAAAAATACACTGTAAAGAATGGTTGGGTCTTGTTTTTGTCCTGCCTCATCACATTATCATTTCAATATCGGTGTATTTTTTATTTAACTAGGCAAGTCAGTTAAGAACAAAGTCTTAAAATCTCTATTTTATATTTTTTTTTACGAAAGCTATATGGGCATTTCAATAATACAACTAAAATAATTGGGGGGAAAAAAGCAAAACAGAAAGTTCAATAAATAGCAAAACTTACAAAAAAACATCTATATATATTATGAGTACACTTAGCCTTAGATTCAATCAGATGATTATTTATTTATTTCATCTTTATTTAACCAGGTAGGCCAGTTGAGAYCAAGTTGTCCTTTACAACTGCGACCTGGCCAAGATAAAGCAAAGCAGTACGACAAAAACAACACAGAGTTACACATGGGATAAACAAACGTACAGTCAATAACACAATAGAAAAATCTGTATACAGTGTGTGCAAATGAAGGAGGTAAGGCAATAAATAGGCCAATAGTGGCAAAGTAATTACAATTTAGCAATTTACACTGGAGTGATATATGTACAGACGAGGATGTACAAGTAGAAATACTGGTGTGCAAAAGAGCAGAAAAACAAATATGGGGATGAGGTGGGCAGTTGGTTGGATGGGCTATTTACAGATGGGCTGTGTACAGCTGCAGCGATCGGTAAGCTGCTCTGACAGCTGACGCTTAAAGTTAGTGAGGGCAATATAAGTCTCCAACTTCAGTGATTTTTGCAATTCGTTCCAGTCATTGGCAGCAGAGAACTGGAAGGAAAGGCAGCCAAAGGAGGTGTTGGCTTTGGGGATGACCAGTAAAATATACTTGCTGGAGCYCGTGCTACGGGTGGGTGTTGCTATGGTGACCAGTGAGCTGAGATAAGGCAGCGCTTTACCTAGCAAAGACTTATAGATGACCTGGAGCCAGTGGGTTTGGCGACGAATATGTAGCGAGGACCAACCGAGAGCATACAGGTCGCACTGGTGGGTAGTATATGGGGGTTTGGTGACAAAACGGATGGCACTGTGATAGACTGCATCCAATTTGCTGAGTAGAGTGTTGGAGGCTATTTTGTAAATMACATCGCCGAAGTCAAGGATCGGTAGGATAGTCAGTTTTACGAGGGCATGTTTGGCAGCATGAGTGAAGGAGGCGTTGTTGCGAAAAAGGAAGCCGACTCTAGATTTAACTTTGGATTGGAGATGATTAATGTGACTCTGGAAGGAAAGTTTACAGTCTAGACAGACACCTAGGTATTTATAGTTGTCCACATATTCTAAGTCAGAACCGTCCAGAGTAGTGATGCTAATCGGGCGGGCGGGTGCGGGCAGCGATCAGTTGAAGAGCATGCATTTCGTTTTACTAGGAGTTAAGAGCAGTTGGAGGCCACGYAASGAGTGTTGTATGGCATTGAAGCTCYTTTGGAGGTTTGTTAACACAGTGTCCAAAGAAGGGCCAGARGTATACAGAAGGGTGTCGTCTGCGTGGAGATGAATGAAATAATCACCAGCAGCAAGAGCGACATCATTGATGTATACAGAGAAAAGAGTTGGCCCGAGAATTGAACCCTGTGGCACKCCCATAGAGACTCCCAMAGGTCCGGACAACAGGCCCTCCGATTTGACACACTGAACTCTATCTGAGAAGTAGTTAGTGAACCAGGCGAGGCAGTCATTAGAGAAACCAAGGCTGTGGCTGGTAGAGTCTGCCTGATAAGACAGTGTGGTGAAATGACAGAGTCGAAAGCCTGTGCCAGGTCGATGAAGATGGCTGCACAGTACTGTCTTTTATCGATGTAGTTATGATTAGAGGTCGACCAATTAATCGGAAATGGCCGATTAATTAGGGCCGATTTTTCAAGTTTTTATAACAATCGAAATCCGTATTTTTGACACCGATTTTTGGACACCTGATAAAGCTTACACCTTATTTAATCTTTATTTTACTAGGTCAAGGCAGTTAACAAACACATCTTATTTTCTAATGAGGACTTAGAACGGGGGTTAAACTTGCCCTCGTTCAGGGCAGAATGGTCCGTGTGGCTCAGTTGGTAGAGCATAGGCGCCTTGCGAACGCTCAGGGTTGTGGGTTCATTCCCCACGGGGGGACCAGGATGATATGTTG
>NC_036855.1:52613330-52638365 GCF_002910315.2 Salvelinus sp. IW2-2015
CCCCACCGCTCTGAGACTTGGAGTAGTTTTCCCCTTTGCTCTGCATGGTAACGCTGGCTTCGAGGGTGGCTGTTGTCCGATGTGTTTCCGTTCGAGCCAGGTAGAGCGAGGAGAGGAATGGACGCTTATAACTGTTCACACTGGCATACTAAAGTGCCTTATAAGAACATTCAAATAGTCAAAGTTGTTAATGGAAAATACAAATGGTATAGAAGAGAATAGTCTATAATTCCTATAATAACTACACCTAAAACTTCTTACCTGGGAATATTGAAGACTCAATGTTTAAAAGGAAACCACCAGCTTTCCACATGTTTCCTCAATGTTTCTGAGCAAGGGAACTTAAAACGTTAGCCTTTCTTACATGGCACATATTGCACTTTTACTTTCTTCTCCAACACTTTGTTTTTGCATTATTTAAACCAAATTGAACATGTTTCATTATTTATTTGAGGCTAAATTGATTTTATTGATGTATTATATTAAGTTAAAATAAGTGTTAATTCAGTATTGTTGTAATTGTCATTATTACAAATAAATAAATACATTTTWAAAAATCGGTATCGGCTTTGTTTGGTCCTCCAATAATCGGTATCGGCGTTGAAAAATCATAATCGGTCGATCTCTACTTAACAGATACAGATGCAGTCGGGGARTGGGCGCCGCCATGTTTGTTTACATCCTGAGCTCCAGCCTTCTCGTCACGCAGCGTCGACGTCAACCCTTCGGTCCGCCCCCCAGAATCTGCGCGAAGCACAGTTGACAAAGCATTTATGCCCGCTTCAGCCGCCATCCTTCTAGCACTCTCCCTCAAACGGCCTCTGTCCTCCCATGCCCTGGCAATCTCCTCTGCAAGATCCTCCGAGTCAATGCACATGCACCTCCTTGGCCATAATCGTCCCCTGCCTCCTTCACTTTCGGATTCCCTCAAAGCATTTTCGACCTCCGTTCTCCACGCAACGTTTGCTAGCCATGGTAGTCAGCTAGCTAATATTTATCTACGTTTTTACTTCTGATACCAATGTAATGACCTGGCAAGATCATAAATGAACAAATGTCCAGACAACCAACACAACAAACAAACAGCATAACTCATAACACACAGCTGTCTGTGCGGGCCGCTATAGTATTATTATTAATGCGACTCAGGACATCCAATGGCAATGTCCGCAAGAGGTATAAAGCCAGGAGCTGTTTGCTGATTTGACATCTCTGTTTGCTGATTTGACATCTCTGTTTGCTGATTTGACAACAATGCAGTTACACCTCCGACATTGCCTAAATAAAAATAAAACTGCTCTGCAGTTGTCAGAACTCATTGAATCTGGCCCTAATCTTACAAGCAAACCTGGAAGCACTTTTTTTTTTTTTTTTGTGCTTCAACTGGATGCATCTCGGGGTTGAACACACTTCAGTGGTTACCGTGGAGATAGATGCCTATTCTGGTCGAGTTAAGGCCCACTACCGTAGAAACAGGAAGAGGCCTGTAGGTTGTAATAAGCGGTTTTGACTAGATAGAAGTGACTTTTCGTAGCAGGTTAGGAGAGCATTTTAGCTAGCCCTAACCCTTTTTCTAAGCATGTTGACTGAATTACAAGAGCTGCTCTTGAAAGATGATAAGTCTGTCTTTGTATACAATAGTGACACCCAGTGGTGTAATATACCCAAGCTCCTGACCATAGACCACAGTATCAGACTGGGTTGTTAATCTGGTATCAATGCCACAACAGGACATTACCTACAGTGTTTTATAATGGCATGCCTTTACTTACTAGATCTARGTACAATTACATTAATAGCAAAACACTAATTAAATAGAGACATTCAATTATCATGATGAGCTTTTATCCTTGAATTTACATGGGATTGTGCTCCCGTACACAGGACTGCTGTTTATGTATGTGTGTACCTGATATGTAAATGTAAATATGAATGAGAATAAGGGCTGTATCTTAACTCACCATGGAGAGATTTGACAGAGCAGAAGATGCAGAAGGCTGTCTCCAGGGGGCCAAACTGGAAGAGCATGAGACCCRAGGAGACCCCCAGGAGCCAGGCCAGACCCAGCAGACTGAGTAATGTCCCCCTGCTCATACCCRTCTCCCTCAGGACAGGACTCTGACGGTGGGCCCTCATCACCTTCACTGTCACAGACCCAAAGCACAGCATGTTCACCACGAATGTCAGCATGAAGTACGAGAAGGACACCGTGGTCAGAGCCAGCACCTACCTACCTACCTACCTACCGACAGACAGACGGACGGACGGACGGACAGGGAGGGAGAAAGAGAAGGGGAGAGGCATAGACACAGTCACATACATAAACAGACATGGACACAGTCAGTCAGTTTTTTTTACAGAGAGAAAGGGAGTCAWTMGTAATATGAAAACACATAGATTTATCATGATATTACTTTCATTTTAAGAGCACCACCGTCTTGCTGGTATATTCTGTATTCTCCATATTTGCCACAAGCAACAATTATGGTAACTACTACGCCAGGTATTCCTAAAAGAGATTAGGAACATTTTCATTTAATTGCCCCAGAGTCAAACACCCCATCCTACCAGGCCGAGTTTGAGGAGTTATCTGGATGGATGTTGAAAACCCAGATGATGAGCAGATAGAGGTGGAAGCCTTCCAGGGAGAACCAGGTGAGGGTGCACAGCAGGGAGTAGTGGGTGGCTGCTGCAGTAGCAACACAAAGGCCATGGACATCGAGAGAGGCTAGGCTGTCGTTGATGAGGAAGGTTAGGTTGAGGCACAGAAGCGCCACGCACAGGTGGATGTGGATGCACAGGGAATCATCAGATTTACCCCTTCTGGGGGAAGAAGTTATGATTAAATCTAATGTCAAAATCAACAACATAGTACATCTCATTGTTATGGCAGTTCATATCTAGGTTTCTTCTGCTTCCTCTTTGGGGTCAGGTTTCTGTAAAAGCACTGTGTGACAACTGATGATGTAAAAAGGTACTTTGAATCACAAAACGTGTTTTCCTAATGAGGATGTTCTTTTTGAATGGCATTGTGTGTGGTGGCTCGTTATCTGCATGTCGTGAACATAAGTATTAGTTGTTGGTATAATCTGACCTGAGGTGGATGAGGAGAGCCAGACACAGGAAACAGAGGGATATTCCACAGCCCACCCTGGACAACAACGTCAGCAACCACACAGAGGAGGAGCTCAGACTGGCACTGGAGCCACTGCCGTCAACAAAACACAGTGGCTAGATCACGCTTTGATAGAGTGTTTAATTTAATTGATCAAAAGTATTATAACGTGAGGTCAAAACATATTTTTAAGGAGTTAGGTTAAGAAATGATTTCTCACCATAAGTACTGTGAAGAATGAAAGGTGGATACAAGAGCATACCGTTTCATTTTCCTTTGTCTCAGTGACACATCCAGAGGAATTGCAATGTGCAACAGTATCTGTGAAACAAAGAGATACAGCAAAACATTTTTCACATATCCTTTTGTTGTATAGTGCTTCATAAAACTCTTGTTTCGTGAATAAATAACACTTCCATTTTCAACATCCCAGAACACACGTAAGTGATTTGTTTTCCTATCAGAGAATATATTAGTCACTGTCCTATTCACACCACAAAATGTACATGTGAACATGAATTATTGAGGCTGTAAAGACATTTTTGGATTGCAGACAGGAAAATAATAGTAATAATAATAATAATAATACAAAAATAAATTAAAACAAGACTGACGGTTGATTGGGATGTGAATATGCACTGCTCACTAACCAGTGATGCATTCTGGAAGAGGAACTTGACCTTTATATGGTTAGTGAGGACTGAGATGTCCTCTCCGTCATCGATGGCCACCACTCGGCTGTTTAGGAGCTCATTATCGTTCTCCTCCACCTAGTCAAGGATACGAAGAAAGAACAGACATTTACATTGTAACTTTACATAGATGACAGAGATAGAAGGGGTTGTTGGTTCTTTCCATGAAACGGTCAGCATGCCCAATTCCCATTCATGCAAATAGATCTACTTTCCATAGCAGCCTGTCACCGTGCAGTTTAGGCTTCATTCAAATGTGCACTGATAACATCAATGTATGTTTATACCTGTCACGCCCTGACCATAGTTTGCTTTGTATGTTTCTATGTTTTGTTTGGTCAGGGTGTGATGTTGGTGGGCATTCTATGTTGTATGTCTAGGTTGTCTGTTTCTATGTGTTTGGCCTAGTATGGTTCTCAATCAGAGGCAGGTGTCAGTCGTGGTCTCTGATTGGGAGCCATATTAAGGTAGCCTGTTTTTCATTGTGTTTTGTGGGTGATTATTTTCTGTTCAGTGTTTTTTGTATTCACCGTTCAGGACTGTTTCGTTCTCGTTGTTTTGTGTTCATGATAATAAATTATCAATATGGACACTTACCACGCTGCGCATTGGTCCTCCTCTTCTCATTCCAACGACYAGCGTTACAATACCAATCTGTTGTCACTACATGATTCACATTACTGGAGTTAAAATTAGGAAGTACCACAGATGTTTTTCTGTGCTTTGCATAAAATGAGGATGTCCTGAAATATGTAAATGTGTTATGAGTGCAGGACCGTTTCAGTAGTAATCTCTGAGATGTTGTGGTTGTTACTGTTGTTTTACGTGGAACATGCTGTCATGCTCAAACCAAAATACTCCCAGGTTAATGTCTTCTGCCGTGTCTCCCAGGAAAGCATTGTCGTGTCTTTGGCTATGCCTGATTAAGTGATATGACATGCTATTCTATAAAATCCTTTCTCCGTAATTAATATTACCTGATTGAGCTAATCATGTAAATGTAATTAACTAGAAAGTCGGGGCACCACAAAATAATATTTATATAGCTGTTATCTTCCGAATAAACTCTTAAAGACCTAGTAATATTTTACATCAATAGCGGTCAATATTAATCGTCACCTTATTTCAGTCTCATTTGAAAGTTGTAAATTATTGGTTCTTCACAAACCCTGGCTAACAAGTTGAATCAGCAATACAAAATTGGGTTTAATTATTTATTTACTAAATACTTAACTAATCACACAGAATGACATATACACAGAATGAATCATACCTTGATTACAAATGACGTCATAAAGGAAAACGTCCCTAGCGGGCGGAACAGATATGACAGCTTGTTACACAAAAGAAAAGGGTCTGGGTTTGAGTGAAAGAGCGGGAAGACTTGAGGAACAAAGGGAGAAGCCATGCTATCGTAAATACAGTATCTTATGCATTCTAAATTACCGCCCATTTGGAAAAGGAAAATGCAATAAATATTTACTCTGAGCTGCGCTTCGGTAGGTTGGTGGTAGATGGAAGGCCATGTTGCTCAACATGACATTGAAGAATGTCTCTGCTGGTAAATTGGATACGTTGTAGTAACGTCGTTGTAGACGGGATACTCTGTCTGTTCTTTCCTAGCCCACATTTGCAGCTGCTGTTGCTAACTCAACAGCTAGGCGGTATCACTTCTGTAGTGAATAAGAGTTCAAAGTTAATAACATTCGCAACCAAAGCTCATGCTGAGGTTGGCTTCGTTCTGTAGTTATTATCTGAACCATTCTGACATCGGATCGTCATCCTAATGTACCCGGAACAGGAGGTTACATTTTCGTCAAGGATTTATATAGTGGAGGGAGAAGGGTGTGTTTTCATAGTTTTATAATGAAAACCCACATCTCTCATTTGGAAGCTAAAATTACATTTAATCTTTTCACCAATAATTTTATATTCAAACATTTAAATTGCCCAACAATTCCATGTGAATCTGATAAACTCTACAGTGGAAAGTCTACACATTAGAGTTTATGTCATCCTATTATTGATGAGAATGTCTCAGATGACAACCGAACTGACATCATATTCATTAAGTATCAACGCATATGTTCAACTGGCCAGATGACCAAAATATGGTTCATTTCCCCCCACCTTCTGATGTTCCCAGAATCTCTATGTTAACCAAGGGATTTTCAAATGTCACATCAGTAAGGTAGAGAAAGGAAAAAGGGGGGTAGAGGTATTTATGACTGTCATAAACCTACCCCCAGGCCAACGTCATGACAGCATGTAAGGCCTCAGTAAGAATCTCCAACCCAATGTCATCCATCTCCTCCAACGTGGCCTGGTATAGATGAAGAAAGAGTTATACATGTGATTACTGACTATGTCCCCATTTCGTCCCTCTCATTCGTTGCTTACATTATTGGTGGAGGGTAGAGCCATTCTAAAGTCTAGCAAATTGAGCCTTTGATGCTGTCTAGGATCACTTTCTGAGGTCCCTGCTTGGTAATTGGTAAGGCGTAAGCTTGGTAAGGCGGTGACCCGTTCCTGTAGGTTCATGCTCTACAACATTCGCAGAGTACGACCCTGCCTCACGCAGGAAGCGGCGCAGGTCCTAATCCAGGCACTTGTCATCTCCCGTCTGGATTACTGCAACTCGCTGTTGGCTGGGCTCCCTGCCTGTGCCATTAAACCCCTACAACTCATCCAGAACGCCGCAGCCCGTCTGGTGTTCAACTTTCCCAAGTTCTCTCACGTCACCCCGCTCCTCCGCTCTCTCCACTGGCTTCCAGTTGAAGCTCGCATCCGCTACAAGACCATGGTGCTTGCCTACGGAGCTGTGAGGGGAACGGCACCTCCGTACCTTCAGGCTCTGATCAGGCCCTACACCCAAACAAGGGCACTGCGTTCATCCACCTCTGGCCTGCTCGCCTCCCTACCTCTGAGGAAGTACAGTTCCCGCTCAGCCCACTCAAAACTGTTCGCTGCTCTGGCACCCCAATGGTGGAACAAACTCCCTCACGACGCCAGGTCAGCGGAGTCAATCACCACCTTCCGGAGACACCTGAAACCCCACCTCTTTAAGGAATACCTAGGATAGGATAAAGTAATCCTTCTAACCCCCCCCCCCCTTTAAAAGAGTTAGATGCACTATTGTAAAGTGGTTGTTCCACTGGATATCATAAGGTGAATGCACCAATTTGTAAGTCGCTCTGGATAAGAGCGTCTGCTAAATGACTTAAATGTAATGTAAATGTAAATGTAATGTTGTGAAATGTGCTGTTGTAATGAAATAAAGAATCACAGCTCAGAAAAATCATGCCAAAAAAGATGCCATGAAAATATGTTAAGTTGTCAGTCAAATATTGACATGGCTCAAACGGCAGTAAAATATATGTCAGTCCTAATAAGTGGACTTACTTTTCCATGGAATGCAACTTCTGGCAACGGTATACTGTTTCTTCCTTTCCATTATCTGTTCAAGTTATCAACAGAGGTTAGGTCATTATCTTTATATTTCCATTCAATGCCATCACAATCACATGCTGTCAAACAGTATAAAAACATTTCATTGGTGATGGTTGTGATTTTATTTTTTAGCTATATCAGTGCTGGTCTTTTTGCTTTGTCATTGTGGGGTATTGTGTGTAGATTGATGATTAAAATTATTTAATCCATTTTATAATAAGGCTGTAACATAACAAATTTGGGAAAAAGTCAAGGGGTCTAAATACTTTCCGAATGCACTGTAACGTTAGCTGCCGAAAGTAATTGTCTGCATCCAGACTGACTAGCTAGCCAGCTAACGTTAGCTGGCTAACTCAGAAACAATTAGGCAAAAATGTAAACATACAGAAACTAAACCACCATAAAAGCCTGAGTAATAAATAATACGCTTGCCAACTAGCTACAACCATGTTAAATAAACTCAGACAGGGAATAGGCCTAGCTAGCTTAGTAAAATCTATACGTAACTAACTGGTCTAACGTTAGGCTAAAATATTTAGCTACCTACCTGGTGTGAAATAATGCACAACACAGTAATGTTAGGCTTACAGAAAACAAGCTTTCTACAGTTACTGACATAGCCAGCTAGCCAAACTTTAACAAAAACCTAAGATTTTTGCTACCACACACACAACACAGGAAAATAGCTTGTTGGCTCAAGCTCAAGCTAGCAGGCATGGGGTTGTTTGCTAAAATTGTCTAAAATTGTCAACGACAGATATGTCATTATGATAGCTAGGTCTATTTAACCTGAATGGATAATTAGTAATTAGCTATCTTAGCCTATCTAGCTTTTTACTAACAGTTTTTGGTCAGCCACAACACCATGCCCATTGCATTTCCACTCTTCAGCACAGGCTGCACTGTCTGGTAGACTTGCTACACAGCTGCAACAATCCTCATTGATTGATTTTGTGGGAGAATTAACCCACCCACTGGGTCAAATCTCAATCACCCAACATCAATAACCCAGTATTAACAACCCAACCTTGGGCTGTTTTCCTTACAAAGATCAACTAAGTGACCCAATGCCTGTAACCCAGCAAACGGGTTGAACAAACATCCCAATATTTTTTTGCGTCATATCCAAAACTGCTATATCTAGAGCCATGTATTTAGAGAGTTGGGATTTAGGTTTCTGTATTATGATACATTTACATGACACTGCAACATTCTATGGCTGTTCAGTTGTAAATTAGGTTTCTCTAAATATTTTTTCCACACTTAGGAACATAATCAAATATTTATTTTAATTTAACCCCTGGTTTAGGGCTAGATTCAGGGCTGGATTCAATCTATATCACCGAACTAGGCTATGACAGATAATCCTGGGCGATACCAATTGAATCCAGCCCTGAATCTAGGTTTTACAGCTGGATTCAATCCGTATTGCTGAAGATCCGGGTTCAAATGTTAAGGTAATATCCGATTGAGCCGACATTTGTAGCGTTTATCGTGAAGGGAAACAACCTATAAAGTAATAGCCTATCGGCTGCAAACGAACAGCAGGCTGTGTCACTCCAACAATAAGAAGTAATCCATCCTTGACCGGCAAATTAATTCCGACAGACTTTCAATGAACTTATTAGTCCTTAAATCCTTGCCTAAAGTTTATATAATCAAACTGAAAAAGCTTTCCCAAACGTTGGCCTGCTCTCCCACTTATTCATTCATCCATTGTCACAATATTTTTGCCATGACAACAAACACACCAGAGAAGATTGCTAAAGGGCAGATCTGCTACTAGGCTAGCTACCAGTCACACTATGCTCAAAAGACACTACAACACAACATGTGGACACATCTTCAGATAAAAGAGAATACGTTTACGGAGAAATGTAATTGCTTGTTGTTGCGACTCAAACATAATGCGCAGTGGCTATACAAAAATATACTGCGTTACAGTTCATATAAGGAAATCAGTCAATTGAAATAAATAAATTAGGCAAATCTGTGGATTTCACATGACTGGGCAGGGGCCAATCAGAATGAGTTTTTCCCAACAAAAGGGCTTTATTACAGATAGAAGTACTCCTCAGTTTCATCAGCTGTCCGGGTGGCTGGTCTCAGACGATCCCGCAGGTGAAGAAGCCAGATGTGGAGTTCCTGGACTGGCGTGGTTACACGTGGTCTGCGGTTGTGAGGCCGGTTGGACGTACTGCCAAATTCTCTAACACAACATTGGAGGCGGCTAATGGTAGAGAAATAAACACACTGCACATTTTAAAGTGGCCTTTTATTGTCCCCAGCACAAGGTGCACCTGTGTAATGATCATGCGGTTTAATTAGCTGGTTGATATGCCACACGTGTCAGGTGGATGGATTATTTTAGCAAAGGAGAAATGCTCACAAACAAAATTAACCTTTTTCTGCCAATGTAAAATGTCTAGGAATTTTATTTCAGCTCATTAAACATGGGACCAACAATTTACAAGTTGCGTTTATGTTTTTTTAAGCGTAGTTACGGCCCTGAGCTGGAAGGGTCCCTGGATCTCTTCAGCTTTCATCGGTTTAAGATACTTTTATATATAGTGTATGTGGATACCTCTTCAAATTAGTTGATTAGGCTATTTCAGCCACACCCGTTGCTGACAGGTGTATAAAATCGAGCACACAGCCATGCAATCTCCATAGACAAACATTGGCAGTAGAATGGCCTTACTGAAAAGCTCAGTTCCTTTCAAAGTGGCACCGTCATAGGACCGTCATAGGCCACCTTTCCAACAAGTCAGTTCGTCAAATTTCTACCCTGCTAGAGCTGTTATTGTGAAGTGGAAACGTCTAGGAGCAACAACGGCTCAGCCGCGAAGTGGTAGGCCACAGAAGCTCACAGAACAGGACAGCCGAGTGCAGTTCTCGGTTGCAACACTCACTCCTGAGTTCCAAACTGCCTCTGGAAGCACCATCAGCTCAATAACTGTTTGTCAGGAGCTTCATGAAATGGGTTTCCATGGCCAAGCTGCCACACACAAGCCTAAGACAACCATGAGCAATGCCAAGTGTCGCCAGGAGTGGGGTTAAGTTTGCCGACATTGGACTCTGGAGCAATTGAAACGTGTTCACTGGAGTGATGAATCACGCTTTACCATCTGGCAGTCCGATGGATGAATCAGGGTTTGGTGGATGCCTGGAGAATGCTACCTGCCCGAATGCATAGCGCCAACTGTAAAGTTTGGTGGATGAGGAATAATTGTCTGGGGCAATTATTCATGGTTCGGACTTGGCCACTTAATTCCAGTGAAGGGAAAGCTTAACACCACAGCATACAATGACATTCTTGATAAATCTGTGATTCCGACTTTGTGGCAAACGTTTGGGGAAGGCCCTTTCCTGTTTCAGCATGACAATGCCCCTGTGCACAAAGTGAGGTCCATACAGAAATGGTTTGTTGAGATTGGTGTGGAAAAACTTGACTGGCCTGTACAGAGCCCTGATCTCAACATCATCGAACACTTTTGGGATGAATTGGAACGCCAAATGCGAGCCAGGCCTATTCGCCCAACATCAGTGCTCGACCTCACTAGTGTTCTTGTGGCTGAATGGAAGCAAGTCCCTGCAGCAATGTTCCAACATCTAGTGGAAAGCCTTCTCAGAAGAGTGGAGGCTGTTATAGCAGCAAAGAGGCGACCAACTCCATATTAATACCCATGATTTTGAAATGAGATATTCGAAGAGCAGGTGTCCACATACTTTTGGTCATGTAGTGTACAAGTGAATTTCCCAATATTTTTGGTCCCCTAAATTAAGTGGACTACAGTCGTGGCCAAAAGTTTTGAGAATGACACAAATATTAATTTTCACAAAGTCTGCTGCCTCAGTTTGTATGATGGCAATTTGCATATACTCCAGAATGTTTTGAAGAGTGATCAGATGAATTGCAATTAATTGCAAAGTCCCCCATTGCCATGCAAATGAACTGAATCCCCTAAAAACATTTCCACTGCATTTCAGCCCTGCCACAAAAGGACCAGCTGACATCATGTCAGTGATTCTCTCATTAACACAGGTGTGAGTGTTGACGAGGACAAGGCTGGAGATCACTCTGTCATGCGGATTGAGTTCGAATAACAGACTGGAAGCTTCAAAAGGAGGTTGGTGCTTGTAATCAATGTTCTTCCTCTGTCATCCATGGTTACCTGCAAGGAAACACGTGCCGTCATCATTGCTTTGCACAAAAAGGGCTTCACAGGCAATGATATTGCTCCCAGTACGATTGCACCTAAATCAACCATTTATCGGAGCATCGTGAACTTCGCGAACTTCAAGGAGAGCGGTTCAATTGTTGTGAAGAAGGCTTCAGGGAGGATGGCCTGGTGTCAAGAAGGGCAGAAAAGAAGCCACTTCTCTCCAGGAAAAACATCAGGGACAGACTGATATTCTGCAAAAGGTACAGGGATTGGACTGCTGAGGACTGGGGTAAAGTCATTTTCTCTGAGGAATCCCCTTTCCGATTGTTTGGTGCATCCGGAAAAAAATCTTGTCCGGAGAAGACAAGGTGAGCGCTACCATCAGTCCTGTGTCATGCCAACAGTAAAGCATCCTGAGACCATTCATGTGTGGGGTTGCTTCTCAGCCAAGGCAGTGGGCTCACTCACAATTTTGCCTGAGAACACAGCCATGAATAAAGAATGGTACCAACACATCCTCCGAGAGCAACTTCTCCCAACCATCCAGGAACAGTTTGGTGACGAACAATGCCTTTTCCAGCATGATGGAGCACCTTGCCATAAGGCAAAAGTGATAACTAAGTGGCTCGGGGAACAAAACATCGATATTTTGGATCCATGGCCAGGAAACTCACCCAGACCATAATCCCATTGAGAAATTGTGGTCAATCCTCAAGAGGCGGGTGGACAAACAAAAAACCAAAATTTGGACAAACTCCAGACATTGATTATGCACGAATGGGCTGCCATCAGTCAGGATGTGGCCCAGAAGTTATTTGACAGCATGCCAGGGCGGATTGCAGAGGTCTTGAAAAAGAAGGGTCAACACTTCAAATTTTGACTCTTTGCATCAACTTCATGTAATTGTCAATAAAAGCCTTTGACACTTATGAAATGCTTGTAATTATACTTCAGTTTTCCATAGTAACATCTGACAAAAATATCTAAAGATACTGAAGCAGCAAACTTTGTAAAAATGTATATTTGTGTCACTCTCAAAACTTTTGGCCACGACTGTATGTACAAAGAGTGCTGTAATTTCTAAACCTGATACAGATGAATATGGCCTCAAATTAGAGCTGACAGTCTGCACTTTAACCTCATAGTGATTGTATAATTTCAAAAGTGTTGGAGTAGATCCAAAACAACAAAAATGGTCACTGTCCCAATACTTTTTGGGATCCCTCTATTTGCATGTGTTATGGTCTTGTGAAGGCTGGCTGAAGGCTGGCTGAATTCTGGCAAGTGTCACGGCTGTCGACAAAAGAGGACCAAGGTGCAGCGTGGTGAGCGTACATGTTCCTTTATTTAACAAGACGCCGAACAAAACAATAAACACTACAAAAACAAATCGTGAAGCTAAAGGCTATGTGCCCTAAACAAAGTCAACTTCCCACCAAAACAGGTGGAAAAAAGGGCTYCCTAAGTATGGTTCTCAATCAGAGACAACGATAGACAGCTGCCTCTGATTGAGAACCACACCCGGCCAAACACAAAGAAATACAAATCATAGAACATAGAATACCCACCCCAACTCACGCCCTGACCAAACCAAAATAGAGACATAAAAAGGATCTCTAAGGTCAGGGCGTGACAGCAAGGAGGATGTTCTTTTATCTTAGCATGTCTACAGATTCTCCCTTCTCCCTGTTTTCATTTGTACTGAAATGTTCATACTGGAGACTGTTATCAGAAGCATTTATAGCGGCTAAGAAACGCATTGCCAATAATTGGAAGGTTGCTTATCCTCCCACAATGTCACAATGGATGGCAGGAATGTCAAGTTACGTATCACTAGCTTTGTTTCAGTACAACATTAAGGGTACACTGGGAAACTTTCATAAGGTCTGAATGTCGTATGTGGAATACAGTATGACAAAAATAGTTTTTTTTGTAAACTTTTTTCCCCAAAACTTTCCCTGGAGGAATAAAAGGTGGGAAGGAAATTGTGTTGGGGCAAGAGTTTAGTTATTGACTAGACTGGTGTGGGTCGGGCGTGCAGGCGGCTCGGGCTGGCTGGGTGGTCTGACTGAAATTTGAAATAGAGGATGTCTTAGCCCTCCTGTTGTGTTCGTTTCATGTTCATTAATTGTGTGTTCCCGGTCCAAACTGACCGCCCGCTTATAGCTGATTATAAATTCATAATAATACATACATTATCACCTAATGTTGTGTTAGATCTTTTTATCAACTTAAGTTCTTGTGAACATGACCAGTTATGAACTTCTATTTGCTATTTATGGCCTGTAGGCCTCATTGACCTGAGCTCATACAACTTGTTTTTCAGTAAAAAAAAGCATAATGTATGGATTATTTTGACTATAACAAATACTCAGATGAAACATATTGTGCTATTTATCACAGACTACTTTGTGTCAAAGCTTAACAAGGACTCTCTCCTCCTCACCAGTGTCATGATCAAAGATATGATCAAGAGCCTATAGTATATATAGTATATATCACATATAGTATATAATTTGGCCACAGAATGAATTGTGAGCAAGGCCTTGAAAAAGCTTTATATTCCAGAGCTGCGAGAAAAGTTCTATATATTATTGAAACAATGTTGTGATTGTTTGTGAGAATGCCAACCGGTGTGGTTCCCGTGGGGGAAAGATTCTACTGGGGAAAGGTTCCTGTGGGGGTTGCCATGGAAGCCAAGAAGGGGAGTGAGGTGTCTGTGTCGTGTAGTGGTGATTGCTGTAATGGATGGTGGTGTCGTGGTGCCACTTAGGTGTTGTGTGTGTTGTGTGTGTGTGTGTGTGTGTGTGTGTGTGCGCACGCTCAACACAATTGCATGTGGGGGTCTTGGAGAGGTGTGTCCATCTGATGAATGGGTATGTGCCTGAACTAAATTTTATACACTAATTGTAGTCTCACCCATTCAGTTCTAATAACCGGTCATTTTTGACCAGGAACACCACAGGTGTACAAAAGTTAAATAAAACACCCAAAATGTTATGAAAATCATCCAAATGTATTTGTGTGTTCAGATGCCCTGTGTGGACAAAGTCATGGAACCTTATGACAATCAGATGAAATGAACTACATTTTTCAGAGAGAAAACTTGTAAATCGGTCCAATTCGACCGGAACACAGCAGGAGGGTTGAGAGTTGTTCATTGTAAGGCTATTGGTTAAAGGTGCAACACAATCTTGATTATTGAATTACCTTTGATCTAGTTCAGTCTTATCAATCATATAAACATATCATCTCTTACCTACTGTAGCTAGATGACTATGGCCATTTTTCCTTTAGAGATGGCTAGAAGGACCATGGGTCATGTTAGATTGTGTAGCAATCTTGCACCCCTTTGTAAATTAGATATTTCTGTATTTWWTWTTTTTTTTCTTTTTCAAAATGTTCTAAAAACATATTTTTTTTTACTCTGTCATTATTTGGTATTGTGTGTAGATGGGTGAATTTCCCCCCACATTTAATACATTTTGAATTCAGGATTTAACACAACAAAATGTAAAATAAGTCAAAAGGTGTAAATACTTTCTGAACGTCGACGGGAGAATGAAGATCAGCAAAAATACAGACTGGCCTGCTACAGTGTCTTTCTATAATGCCCAGAGTAGACCCACAACTYATCCAAATGTAATGRTTTAGGATKTTTTTATTATCCCTAAACAAGATCAATAGGGGAGCTTTTTGAGCTGCGTGTCTTTACTGTTCTTGCATACGTAATGACGCACATGGCCTCTCCGCTGCCTATCAGCTATTCCTCMATCTTCAGGATTTATTTCGAAAATTGTGCKGATTTGAATGATTTAATGTGTGGCATGATTGCTAGTCAGCCTATTGCATATCTTTCCCTAAGTTTCTCAAAAACAAGTGAAATCTCAAAAAAGTGTCTGGACCCTTTCCTTCTATAACACACCATTTACATCATAAACTTTGGTTGAAAAAAAAAYYYSRTRRRCRTTWAWTTMGSRTTTTTTTTTTTTTACAGTGTTGCCTTTCAAAGCCAAACATGAATTTGTAATTTTACTCAGCAAGCGTTTTAAAAAGTTGAGTGAATAAACTAACACATAAGCTCAAATTCTATTCCTAGTTAACCATGAATGACTGTGTACAGAGATTGAATGTCAAAATAGACTAAGAAAACCTGTTCTGGTATCAATGTCAGTCAAGAGTTTTACAGTCACCTGACTTTGAGTTATATTTTTTTTTTCTTGTTTCAGGTGATGGTTGACAAAGTTAGATGTTCTCAGTTCTGCTCCAAATCCCTGACACAATGGGTTTGCCCGGAGGGTTGTCCAGATTCTTGTGTCGCTTAGGCACCATGTAGTACAGGGGGGTGCAGGTGTGTGGGACATACAAAAATGCTCGTGCTTTTCATCTACGATGTTATGATTGACTCCTTCGAACCATGTCTCTTTGATCTGTTCATTGTAGGTGGAAATGGGGTCAGAGGGCAGTGGCATGTAGACCTGTTGGTCTGACAATTGTCTTTTGAWTTCAGAAACAATCAATTGTGTTTGAAATTCGCCTGTCGAATTGCAATGGTTGGTTCTGACTGTAGCTTTTTCAGAGATTGTAGCTCCTCTTTGCTCAGGTTGGGTTTCTTCATTCTTTTATTCTGTTCACACTAAASCTTTACCTCGTCTTCCAAAAGYRAGCAGTATATTTCCACATAATGATTTCGATGTTGGGAAGGGTGAAAGTAGTCATAGGTTTCAATTGAACCCCCTCAATATCAATGACACAGTAGGCCTATAGGCTATCTATTTATTTAAAAAAAAAAGTGGCACACAAGAAAATACAAAACAGTATGATCACAAGGTAAAAGGAAAACATAAAATAGCATGTGCAGGAGAGGTAGAAAACCCCAGAGAGGCTTGTGAMGCATCTCCCCCTTTCAAATTATTATGGAATTATTATTTACATAAATTATTTACACAAAGAAAAAGTTTACACAATCTAAAAATGTTCATTTCTAAACATTGATTTCCCATCCCTGCAAATATGGTGTTATGCTAAGGTATTATCTACTTGTAGGCCTAATGTTCTCTCAGGTAACCCATAGGCTAGGAGGRTATATACTGTATGCCTATTCTGCAAAAACCAAAGGCGGAATTCAAAATTCTCCAAAATGTTAGATGGACTAAAAAAGGGCATATCTTTCAGAGGGTTTTTGATAACAATCAAAGAAACAGAAAGGCACCGATTCACAGTRGACCACTCCATCTTACCCTCGTGCACGATGGTGAGTGATAGATTGGGTATCCAAACGTATTTGATTATTTTCAGAGAAGAAAATCATTTGAACCTCATAGATTTGTTCCCTGTTTGCCTAGGACTATACACATCAAAACTGAATATGCATGGAAGGTATGTCACAAAATACAACAAAATGCACAAAAAGTGCAATAAACAGCACAACTTTGGGAAAAAAAGAAGTATTATMAGCACAGTAAGCTTACGTGCAAACCTGGAAACAAGTTGTAATTTTGTAATTACGCTTTATAATGTATGTTTAGGTTTGCCTGTAGTGAAAGTTATAATCCAACATATTAAATATTGTGCTTCTGTGGTAATAAAATGGAAGCAGTGGTATTAGTAGTAAAAGGTTTAACCGTGTTAGTCGGGGACTGGCTGCATCTCAGTTCAAGAAGATACAGTGGTTGCCATGGAGATAGATGCCTTCTCTGGCCGAGTTAAAGCCCAATAGCGTAGAAAGAGGAAGAGGCCTGTAGGGTGTAATAAGCATTTTGACTGAATTACAAGAGCTGCTCTTGGAAGATGATAAGTCTGTGTTTGTATACAATAGTGAGACAGTGTAGCTGTAGCTGTAGGMCCKTGACCATAGACAACGTTATTTGACTYSTTTGCTAATCTGGTGTCAATGCCACAACCAGGACATTACCTACAGTGTTTTATAAAGGCATGCTTTTACTTACACCAATTTAAATATGTTTTGCATCCATCATWCCCKMAGATCTACATTATCGGTCAAAKGTTTTGTAACACCTACTCATTCAAGGGTTTTTCTTTATTTTTACTATTTTCTACATTGTAGAATAATAGTGAAGACATCAAAACTATGAAATAACACATATGGAATCATGTAGTAACTAAAAAAGTGTTAAACAAATCAAAATATATTTTATGTTTGAGATTCTTCAATTAGCCACCCTTTGCCTTGATGACCTTGATGACAGCTTTTAAAACCCTTGAATGAGTAGGTGTTCTAAAACTCTTGACCTGTAGTGTATGTACTATTGCATTATCAGCAGTTAAACTACCATGATGAGCTTTTTATCATTGACTTTTCATGAGATTGTGCTCCCGTATACAGGACTACTGTGTATGTATGTGTGTACCTGATGTGAATGAGAATAAGGGCTGTATCTTATCTCACCATGGAGAGAGTTGATGGTGCAGAAGATGTAGTAGGCTGTCTCCRTRAGGGGACCAAACTGGAAGAGCAGGACCCCCCAGGAGACCCCCAGGAGCCAGGCCAGACCCAGCAGACTGAGTACTGTCCCCCTGTTCATACCCCTCTCCCTCAGGACAGGACTCTGACGGTGGGCCCTCACCACCTTCACTGTCACAGACCCAAAGCACAGCATGTTCACCGCGAATGTCAGCACGAAGTACGAGAAGGACACCGTGGTCAGAGTAGAGTCAGTCAGCCAGCACCTACGGATGGACGGACGGAGAGAGTCACAGACACAATCACATACATACACAGACAGGGACACATTCAGTAAATGTTTTACAGAGAGTAAGGGAGTCTTTCGTGATTTGAAAACACATCATTATAAATATCATGATATAACTTACATTTGAATAGCACCACCMTCTTGCTGGTATATTCTGTATTCTCCATATTTGCCACAAGCAACAATTATGATAACTACTATGCCAGGTATTCCTGAAAGAGACGTGGTTCCCCGTTTAGTCAAACACCACGAGARAGCATTGATTCCTTAAAGCGATGAAAGTTGGAAAGAACCAGAGATCCCTCCAGCTAGGAGCTGATCAAGCTGGACAATACCATGTGCAGCTTGGTGAAACAGTTTCACTTCTCATTGATCAGGCCAAGTCCAGTCATACTTGTCCTCACCATTGAATTACTGCACTCACCCCATCCTACCAGGCCCAGTTTGAGGAGGTATCTGTTGACGTGGATGTTGAAGACCCGGATGATGAGCAGGTAGAGGTGGAAGCCTTCCAGGGAGAACCAGGTGAGGGTGCACAGCAGGGAGTAGTGGGTGGCTGCTGCKGTAGCAACACACAGGCCATGGACATTGAGAGAGSCTAGGCTGTCGTTGATGAGGAAGGTTAGGTTGAGGCACAGAAGCGCCACGCACAGGTGGATGTGGATGCACAGGGAATCATCAGATTTACCCCGTCTGGYGGAAGAAGAGATTGAAATCTAATGTCAAAATCAACAACATAGCAAAGCTCATTGTTATGGCAGTTCATATCTAGGTTTCTTCTYCTTCCTCTTTGGGGTCAGGTTTCTGTAAAAGCACTGTGTGACAACTGATGATGTAAAAAGGTACTTTGAATCACAAAACGTGTTTTTCTAATGAGGATGTTCTGTTTGAATGGCATTGTGTGTGGTGGCTCGTTATCTGCATGTCGTGAACATAAGTATTAGTTGTTGGTATAATCTGACCTGAGGTGGATGAGGAGAGCCWGACACAGGAAACAGAGGGATATTCCACAGCCCACCCTGGACAACAACGTCAGCAACCACACAGAGGAGGAGCTCAGACTGGCACTGGAGKCACTGCCCGGAGACTGCCGTCAACAAAACACACAGTGGCTAGATCACACGTTGGTTAAGTGTTTCATTTTGTGTTTAAATGAATCCGTATCGTGCTGTCCACGATTTAAAATGAAAGGTAATTTCCGATTGAGCGGACATACAAGTCACTTAGCGTGAATGCAGTCTCCGCGAACGTGGGAACATTGCACTTTAACTCTCAGTGGTGCTATACCGCAGATCTTCCGTAATACGATATGAATCAAGCCCTTAATCAATTGATCAAAATAATGTTAAAGTGAGGTCACAACWAATTTTAAGAGTTAGGTTAAGAAATGATTTCTCACCATAAGTACAGCGAAGAATGAAAGGTGGTTACAAGAGCACACTGTTTCATTTTCCTTTGTCTCAGTGACACATCCAGAGGAATTCCAATGTGCAACAGTATCTGTGAAGAGATACASCAAAACATTTTCAATATATAATTTTGTTGTAGTAGTGCTTCATAAAACTCTTTTGTTTCGTGAATAAATAATASTACCATTTTCAAGATCCCAGAACACACATGCTAGTGATTTATTTTCCTATAAGAGAGAATAGAACCTGATTAGACCCTTCTCCTATTCCAATCCAATCCACACCATATCATAAACATGAATTATRGGAGATGTAAAGCGATTGATAGATTTTTGACAGGTGACAGAACAAAAACATAACAAATATTTWAAAAAAGAGAGGGTGACGGGTGATTGTGATGCAGATATGCACTGCTCACTAACCACTGATGCATTCTGGYAGCGGAACGTGATCTTCATATAGTTACTGAGGCCTGAGATGTCCTCTCCCACATCGACGGATACCACTCGACTGTTTAGGAGCTCAGTGTTGTTTTCCTCCACCTAGTAGGGATCAGAAGAGGGGATATATATTCTCTCTAAAGATACAAGCCAATAAGAAATGTCAGAGAGGACCACAATTCTCCTCAGAACCAAATACTTTAAAGGATATRTTTTTCTATAGGCACTGGGCATGATGTTTGACAACAACAACGTATTTCTCAGTGAACTTGTTCTCTTTTGTCTGAAGTTGTGTCCACAAGTTGTGTTGTAGTGTATTTTGAGCATAGTGTAACTGGTGGCTAGTCTAGTAGAATGACAATGAGTGAATGAAGTAGGAAAGCAGGCAGGCAGTAAGCATTGTAACTTTACATAGATGACAGCGATACAAGTGGTTGTTGGGTCTTTCTAGGAAACTGTCAACGTGCTCAAATCCCCGTCGTACYAATAGAGCTACTCTCCATAGCAGGCTGTCACGATGCAGTTTGATTAAGGGCTTCATTCAAATGTGCACTCCATCAGTGTATGTTGGTACCAATGTGTTGTCACATGATTCACAAACTGGAGTTAAATGAGAAAGTACCACAGATGTTTTTCTGTGCTTTTGTTAAAATCAGGATGTCCTGTAATATGTCTGTGTGTTATGATTGCAGGTCTGTTTCATTAGAAATCTCTGAGATGTTGTAGTTGTTACTGTTTTTTTACCGGGAACAGGCTGTCATTCTCAAACCAAAATACTCCCAGGTTAACTTCCTGTTTAGTGTCTCCCAGAATAGCATTCAAAGCCTCAGTAGGAATCTCCAACCAAATGTCATCCATCTCCTCCAACATGGCCTGGTGGAGATGGAGAAAGAGTTATACATGTGATTACTGACTATCTCCCCATTTTGCTTTTGACCTCRCTCTCTTTCCATCACTCCATTTCGTTGATGCTTACATTATTGATGGAGGGTAGAGCCATTCCAAAGTTTAGCAATTTGTTCTTCTTATGTGATGTCACTGAGCCTTTGATGCTGTCTAGGTTCACTTTCTGAGGTCCCTGCTTGGTAATGTTGTGAAATGTGCTGTTGTAGGGAATAAAAAAAATCACAGTTATGAATAATCCAGCCCAAAACGAATCCATGAAAATATGTTTAGCTTTCAGTCAGACATTGACATAGCTCAAATTACAGTAAAAATACATTTCAGTCAGGGCCGGCCCTAGGCATAAGTGACAAAAGCCAACACAATTGGTGCGTCAGGTCCCTCCAAAAGGCTAGGGCCCCCAAAAGGCTAGGGCCGGCCCTGATTTTCAGTTCAAATTATAAGGGACTCACTTTGTCAGAAATGCAACTGCTGACCATTCATTATTGTTTTTGCCTTTCCTTACATTTTCCGGATAAATTCATCAACAGAGTCAGGATATTATTTGCATGAGTATGTCCAATTTTTAGAATCACATTCTCTCGCAATTTATTGGGTTTTTGGTTGTGACTTCATTTTCAATTCCAATAGTAGTTGCCTGACTAGTTATGACTGATTTTCATGTTATAAAGGTTCCATTGATCACACATTTTTGTTAGAGCCTTTCTTTGCAGTTAGTCATATGTCGTGATGTTTGATGACGCAACTGTAGTAAAGAACAGAGTCCAGGCAATTGTCACAAATCCAACTTACACTGATGAGTAAAAACCACATGCTTTTTTGGTTATGACAGTAGAAGACGTAGATCATCTACACATGATTCTTCGGGCAAATTGGGCGCATGTTTGTTATGAAACATTGAGAAAACCTGAATAAAGTTAAATAAAAATGAATGCAAATGTTGTTACTCAGATTTGTAATAGTGTTTTCAGCAGCTGGACATCAAGGTCGGGAACACGGCACTTTGCTGTAACAAAACCTGATAATCCAGTCGACAAAATCAGAAGTTTCAGGTTGTGTCCGTGTGAATGAAAAATGACACCTGTCTTGAGTCTAAATCGATGCACTGCTGATGTGACTTATTTCCATTATTAAAGAACACATCCGTGTAAGACTGGAAATTTGATAAGTTGCAGAAGCATTCATGCCCTGAAAGCATGGCAAGACATTTAGCACAGATGAGTTTCACATGTACCTGTTTCTCTTGCGAGAAAAACAGGGTAAATAAATCTAGTTAAAAATTAGTTGAACCTACTGTTAGAATTTTTTGTAGGCTACTTACTTATTTATCACACAAGTTGACTTATTGATGCAGACTGTCTTTGGGACTTCTTTACAAAACAGCTATATACAATCTGAAACAAACAGTTGATGCGATCCCTGAACAGTATTCCATGACTTACTGAAGTTTCTTCAGCTTAATACAAACTAAACACAAAAAACACTTTCATGATCTTTAAATTATGAAACAGTCCTAATGACAATATACACTAATGTAATGTATTTAATAATTTAGTAATAAGTACTAAATTGTTTGCCAAGAACACCACTGGACTACAAAAAGTTACATAGTCCACCATCATGAAAGCTGTCGTCAATGTATATGAGGAAATAGATCAAAAATAGAACATGCAAATGTAATATCAGTCAAAAAGTAACACATTACAGCATATATAGGTATTTTATTTGTCATGTTAATCAACAATAGACCTAGAAAATTCAGCAAATTGAGCACAAAATGGCATCACTTGTAATTGGAATACCAATAAACATGACTAAACATCCATTGTTTATACTGTAATACTGTAATACGCAAAACGTGTTCTATTTCAAAGACTTACTCAACATCCAGGGAAGAAAAAAGATTTGAATATTGTGAATTTGGAGTGAGAAGAGACATTTCAATACATTAGCCTAGTTAGTTAGTTAGTCTACACATTGGTCTATACTCACCAGGTTGGGAAGAGGATCCTTTAAAAACCACCAACACAAAAAAATAAACCACCAACACAAAAACGCCATAGCCATATTGTGAAATTTGAAACATATTAGATGAAGATGGAACTGTAAATTAGAAGAAGACCACATTATCAGATTTCAGGAAAGACCTTAAATTGCTGGCCGCAGTGGAACTATACAGACACATACTCACGTGAGCCAGATTTCAGTGGTACATAACCTTACGTAAAGTGTCATATTCATGTTCAGTATCCATGCTATACATTCTGTTAATCAACTTAACAAAAACACGTTGCAGAAGGTGTTCAACTTACCTTTCATATGAATTGATTCCTATCAAGCTCCGCACTCGCACCGCTCTGTGACTCTGACGGAGGGAAGTCAATATCAAGGGAGGGAAAATGTTATGTTTTGTATGTGGTGGTTAAAGGTCCAATGCAGCCATTTTTATCTCAATATCAAATCATTTCTGGCTAACAATTAAGTACCTTACTGTGATTGTTTTCAATTAAAATTGTCAAAAAAGAAACAAAAATAGCAATTTCTCCAGCAAGAATTGTACTAGGACTGTTTAAGAGTCGTCTGAGTGGGGAGTAGAAACTGAAAACGATCTGTTATTGTCAGAGAAGTTTGGTACTCTCTTTCGTAATAGTTTATGAACTAATTTACCACCTGGTGATGTCACCAAGCACACTCTTAGAAAAATGGAACCTTAAAGGGCTCTTCGGCTGTCCCCATAGGAGAACCCTTTGAAGAACCCTTTTGGTTCCAGGTAGAACCTTTTGGGTTCCATGTAGAACTCTTTCTACAGAGGGTTCTACATGGAACACACATGGGTTGTACTTTGAACCAAAAAGGGTTCTCCTATGGGGACAGCCGAAGAACCCTTTTGGAACCCTTTTTTCTAAGAGTGCAGGTCAAAACTCCATCCCACCAAAACAGAATGAAATTTCAAACAACACTAGCGGTGTGCCGAGGAGTCTGAAAACACCAAATATCATAACAGAAATGGGCAATATTCTGGATACGATTATGAACCCAGTATTTTTTGTAATTATACATGATCTGACATTTTTTTTATTTTCTGGAGCCAGCAACAGAGGTGATTTTAGCATGTCAATTAAGACATTAATGAGCAAGCTAGGACAGACGTGGTCAATATAACTTTTTGTTCAGCTATGCCACTCGAGATTCTGAGTTTGAGTCCAGGCTCTGTCGCAGCCGGCCGCGACCAGGAGACCCATGGGGCGGTGCACAATTGGCCCAGCGTCTTCCAGGTAAGGAGAGGGTTTGGCCGGCAGGGATGTACTTGTCCCATCGTGCACTAGCGACTCCTGTGGCGGGCTGGGCGCAGTGCACGCTGACACGGTCGCCAGGTGTACTGTGTTTCCTCCGATACATTTGTGCGGCTGGCTTCCGGCTTAAGTGGGCATTGTGTCAAGAAGCAGTGCGGCTTGGTTGGGTTGTGTTTCGGAGGATGCACGGTACTCGACCTTAGCCTCTCCCTAGTCCGTACGYGAGTTYCAGCGATGAGACAAGGCTGTAACTACCAACTGGATACCACGAAATTGGGGAGAAAAAGGGGTAAATATAAAACATTTTGAAAAATATATATTTTTGTTCAGCACTTTMGAAATGTACATCGACAGAATCCACAACATGGGCCATTCTTACAGTGTTCTCTCTGTACAAGTCAGAACCGTGGGATAAATAAAGGTGGCATATWAGCAGACAATGAAAGCTCTTACAATATCTGATGAATGGGTATGTGCCTGAATTAAATTTTATACACTAATTGTAGTCTCACCCATTCAGTTCTAATAACCGGTCATTATTGACCAGGAACACCACAGGTGTACAAAAGTTAAATAAAACACCCAAAATGTTATGAAAATCATCAAAATGTATTTGGTGTGTTCAGATGCCCTGCGTGGACAAAGTCATGGAACCTTATGACAATCAGATGAAATGAACTATATTTTTCAGAGAGAAAACTTGTAAATCGGTCCAATTCGACCAGAACACAGCAGGAGGGTTGAGAGTTGTTCATTGGTTAGGCTATTGGTTAAAGGTGCAACACAATCTTGATTATTGAATTACCTTTGATCTAGTTCAGTCTTATCAATCATATAAACATATCATCTCTTAC
>NC_036855.1:52638465-52642205 GCF_002910315.2 Salvelinus sp. IW2-2015
TCCCATTACTTTTGTAGCTCACTGTATATGCATATGTTTTGGTCTTGAGAAGACTGGCTGAATTCTGGCATAGAGTACCTTCTTTTATCTCAGCATGTCTACAAAGATTATCCCTTCTCCCTGTTTTTGTTTGTATGGAAATTCTGATACTGGAGACTGTTATCAAAGGAAACTGTGTAACGTAGTATTTATAGTGGTTAAGAAATGCATTGCCATTAATTGGAAGGTTGGTTTTCCTCCCACAATGTCACAATGGATGGCAGGAATATCAAGTTATGTATCACTAGATTTTTACAGGATTAAGGGTATACTGGGCAACTGTCATGAAGTCTGGATGCCTTATATTGAATACAGTACCACTCTTGACTTCACAGTCTGCACCTTAAAACCTCACCTGTGAGGTTGGAAAGTGTGGAAAGACGTGGAGAGAGCAAAAGTGTAGAGATAACACGTCATAGCCATTTGAAAATGATAAGCCATTTGAAAATGATAATACAGTGAGCATTCAGCCAGGTCTGGGGAATCACAGGTGTGGAGGGGAGACAAATGATAGTAATTGTTTTTACAAAAGTCCAGCATCACACTTACTAACTAACTAAACTAACTAACTTAACTAACTAACTATAACTAACTAACTAACTAAACTAACTAACTAAAACTAATCTAACTAACAACTAAACTAACTAACTAACTCTCTCTCTCTCTCTCTCTCTCTCTCTCTCTCTCTCCTCTCCTCTCTCTCTCCTCTCCTCTTTCTCCTCTCTCTCTCTCTTCTCTCTTCCTCTCTCCTCTCTCTCTCTCTCTCCTCTCTCTCTCTCTCTCTCTCTCTCTCTCTCTCTCTCTCTCTCTCACGCACACGCACACGCAACACCAGCACACGCACACGCAGCGCACACACACACACACTTGCTGTCTTGTACTCTGAGTGCTCGGCTATGAAAAGCCAACTGGCATTTCACTCCTAAGGTGCTGACCGGTTCCACCCTCTATAACCACTGTTTATAATATTGGACCCTGCTGGTCATCTATGAATGTTTGACGCTGGAAAAATGATTACCTTGAAATGGCATCTGCCACCATTCTTATAATCCTCCAACCAGTTCGGATTTAAGTATGTACTTTTGTATGACTGACGCTCTTTAGTGTGAGAGGTCTAATACTTTAATATTTAATCATTTCTCGCCCTCCGAATTCATATTCATTATATAAATAGGCTCATGTTTCGCTTGATGGAGATGTTTCGCTTGATGGCCCTCTGACCTGCAACCCGTTTCTCTACGGTTATATATGTGTTCCCATTCTTGTAGTGTATCTTATTGCCAGTTTTACTATCGTCCTGGGCTTTTAGACTGAGTCAATTCTTCATCAGATGCCCGCCAACATGTCGGCTAAAGCAATCTTAATTCATGAATTGCGCTTTGAAGGTTTTAATATTTAGTGTGAATATGAAGGCAAAATTCCTCTCAAGAGAATGAACATTACAGTTACAACAACTGGTAGGCTGCATCACACAATTTGTACAAAATGGTGAGAGAACTGGGTGAAGAAAGTTACACCTCCATATACACAATTATTTTACCGGATCTCTAAATGAAAAACTTTCAGATTCATAAAATGTCCTTGTACAGTAGTAGATGTAAGCGAGAAACGGTGCTGAAATAGTTGACCATTATGCGGGTAGGCTCTCTTGCTTGTTGGAGGGGGATTTTCCCCCAGTAGCCAGGCTATTAAACTAATCGTTGGATAACAGATCGGCTCCTGGAACTCATTAACCCGCGTTACTGTTTGTGTTTCGATTCTCTCTCTCTCTTCTCTCTCTCTTCTTCTTCTCTTCGGATTTAAGTATAACTTTGTACGACTGACACCTTTAGTGAGAGGTCTAATGCTTTAATATTTAATCATTTCTGCCTTCCGAATTCATATTCATTAATAAATAAAGGCCCCATGTGCACCTGTATATAATACAGTTCTGGCCAACTATATTGGCACCTTTGCACTTTTTTTTAATAATTCCCCATTTCTTCTAAAATAATGTGAAAAATATAAACAAAATAAACTTTTGGTCACCATACTACTGTTTATTGGATTTTCAACTTGCAGAACCTATTTTATTTTTGTAAACTTAAGTTTACAATTTTAGTTTAGATAATTAAGAGAAAGGCATGGACCAAATGATTGACATCCCGGAGCTAGTACTTGGTTGCACAGCCTTCGGCCAAGACGCGTTATTGTAGCCATCAATGACCTTGCTGCACCTTTCAATGGCAAGTATGAGTTTTTCAAACCCAGAGGGCCATATTGGCTCCCGAGTGGTGCAGAGGTCTAAGGCACTGCATTCTCAGTGCTTGAGGCATCACTACAGACACCCTGGTTTGAATCCAGGCTGTATCACAACCGGCTGTGATTGGGAGTCCCATAGAGCGATGCACAATTGTCCCAGTGTTGTCCAGGTTGGGCGGGTGTAGGCTGTCATTGTAAATAAGAATTTGTTCCTAACTGACTTGCCTAGTTAAATAAAGCTTAAATAAAAATGTACTACAAAAAATGTGAATCCTGGCCAATGCAGGAATCATTTTCAGTAATAAAACTAGGGGATCACATTGACAATGTTTAAGCACTCATTATTCCTAGAGCAGATGGTGTAGGCGGAGTAAAAATACAGTAGTTTGTGTTAGATTGTTAAAAACCCAAGAGTTTGTGTATTTATTAATTGAAACATGGGTATGTACACTACGTATGTAGAATAGGCCTGTACTACAAAGACACATGTTTGTTGGTCACACCACACAGAGGTCAAAAGTAAACTGACCAAAATAAATTAATCCTGATTTAAGTTGTCAGTAAATTAAATTTCACAAGGAAATCCAATCAGTAGCATTGTTGTTTATCTGTTTGCCTGTGGGTTGGGTCATGCTAGTTCATGCTGACACTCCCTATGCACTTTGCATTGACACACACACTAGAGGGCAATGCTAACTAACAACGGAACAGTTTTTTCCTTAACAGTTTCTTGTTTTCTATCTCAACAGACACCACTAGTCAAATTTTTCTCTCTCTTGACTTCACAGTCTGCACCTTTAAGACCTCACCTGTGAGGTGGAAGTGGGTGGAACGTGGAGAGAGCAAAGATGTAGAGACTAAACAGTCATAGCCATTTGAAAATGATACGCATTATGAAAAATGATATACAGTGAGAATCAGCCAGTCTGGTGAATCACAGGTGTGGAGGGAACAAATGATTAGTAATTGTTTTACAAACAAATCCACATCAACTAACTAACTAACTACTAACTAACTAACTAAACTAACTAACTAACTAACTAACTAACTAACTACTAACTACTAACTAACTAACTACTAACTAACTAACTACTACTCTCACTCTTCTCTCTCTCTCTCTCTCCTCTCCTCCTCTCTCCTCTCTCTCTTCTCTCTCTCTCTCCTCTCTCCTCTCTCTCTCTCTCATCTCTCTCTCTCTCTCTCTCTCTCGTCTCTCTCTCTCTCTCTCTCTCTCTCTCTCTCTCTCTCTCAATCTAGACTCTCCTCTCCTCTCCATTTCTCTTCCCCTGAAGTTGTCAACTGTCTCGCTGCCGTCCTCTCTGCTCTCCTCCCTGTTCGTCTCTCTCTCCTCTCCTCTCTCTCCTCTCCCATCCTCCTCAGACTCAGAGACCTCTCCTCTATTGAGCCCTACGCAAGCTTAAAGGAGTCGTGTAATCTACAGCTTTGTCACGCTTACAATC
>NC_036855.1:52642230-52646436 GCF_002910315.2 Salvelinus sp. IW2-2015
CTCTTCCATTTCTAATAATTGTTGCCCAACAGCTCTGTTGCTCTCACCAGCTGCTGCCTATGCTATTGTCCTGTAGCCCATCCCGCCTTGTTTTACAGTCTTACAATTTTATCCCTGATGTCTTACACGCTTCACTCTTGGTCTTGGCCATTGGAGTTTGGAGTGAGCGTGTGAGTGTGTTGTGTGATTGGTGTGTGGACAGGTGCTCTTTTATACAGGTAACGAGTTCAAACAGGTGGCAGTTAATACACGGTAACTGTTAATAATCAGAGGGAAAACGTCAAAAAACCTGTCCCTGATTGGAGAACCATATAAGGCTAATACCACCACCTAAACATAGAAAACACAAACATAGAATGCCCACCCCAACTCACGCCCTGACCAACTAAACACATACAAAAAATAACATAAAACAGGTCAGGAACGTGAATCACCCCCAAAACCAATCTTCCTTTGGCCGCCGTATCCTTCCAGTCCTGCTGCCAATGACTGACACGAACGACAAAAATCTCTGAAACTGGAAACGACTATTCTCCCTCACTAGCTTTAGCACCAGCTGTCAGGCAGCTCATAGATTACTGCACCTTTACATAGCCCATCGTATAATTAGCCCAAAACAACTACCTCTTTACCTACTTGTATTTATTTATGTTATTTTGCTCCTTTGCACCCCATTATCTTCTATCTCTACTTTACACTTTCTTCCAATTGCCAAACCAACCATTCAGGTTTTTTTGTTTTTTTTTACTGCAATAGTTGATTTACTTTCGCACCATGCCTTTTTAAATTTGTATTTAGTTTATAATATATTTTGTTTGCCTCCCTCCCTATCTTACCCACCTCAACAGATATCAGACTTATTCACTTTTATTGACTTGATTTGTTTTTACTCCTGTGTAACTATGTGTTGTTGTAGTGTGTCGAATGCTTTGCTTTACTCTGGGCCAGGTCGCATATTGTAAATGAGAACGTGTTCTCACATTTAGCCTACCTGGTTAAATTAAAGGGTGAAATAAATAAAAAAAAAAAAAAAAATGCGACGACACTGAGTGTTCATTGCTCACGCAGGACAAAGGGATACTCCGGTTGGAACTTTATTGAAGGCTATATGTTAAAAACATCCTAGATGATTAGTTTGAATGTTGCTTCGACTGGTAATATCACATTTATTGAGTTTTTGTCCGATATAACGCTGACCAGAATTAGCGTTTGGATATGTAAACCAACGCGCTAACAAAAGAAGGTATTTGGACATAAATAACGGATTTTTCGAACAAAACAAACATTTATTGTGGACCTGGATCCTGGTGGCTTTCTGATCCTAATCAACAAAGGTAATGGGATTTATATGTATTTTATTGTTTATAAGTGACGTTATCTTTTGCAGCTGTGTATGCTACTTTGAGCGCCGTCTCAGATTATAGCTTGCAATTATTTTTCCGTAAAGTTTTTTTGAAATCTGACATAGCGGTTGCCTTAAGGAGAGGTATATCTATAATTCAATGTGTATAACTTGTATTAATCATCTATATTTATGATGAGTATTCATGTTGAAACAATGGCTATGCAAAGTCACTTGATGTTTTTGCATTTAGTGAATCTTGTAGCCTCAATGTAAACCAGATTTTTTTATATAATATGAATTTAATCAACAAAAAACAGTGCATGTATTGTGTAACATGAAGTCCTATGAGTGTCATCTGATGAAATAATCGGAAGGTTAGTGATTCATTTTATCTTCTATTCTGGTTTTTGTGAAGCTATATTTAGCTGGGAAAAATGGCTGTGATTATTTTTGGTTTTGTGGTGACCTAACATAATCGTTTGTAGTGCTTTCGCTGAAAATCCTATTTGAAATCGGACACTTTGGTGGGATTAACAACAAGATTACTTTTAAAATGATTATAAGACACATGTATGTTTGAGGAATTTTAATTATGAGATTTCTGGTTTTTGAATTTGGCGCCCTGCACTTGGACTGGCTGTTGTTTTATTGGTCCCGATATCGGGACTGCCCATATTATTAAGACATTCCTCTTTATAAAAATGTTCTGCCAGTCCGTCCAGCCAGCCTGTAGGCCGCCTGCATGCCCGACCACCGCCAGTCTAGTCAATAAACTCTGCTCTCTCCCAACACAATTTCCTTCCCACTTTTTGAAAAGAAGTAAAAAAAAAAAAAAAAAAAAAAAAAAAAAAAAAATGTGGAGAAAAATTTGACTAGTGGTGTCTGTTGAGATAGAAAACAGAAACTGTTAAGGAAAAAACTGTTCCGTTGTTAGTTAGCATTGCCCTCTAGTGGTGTGTCAATGCAAAGTGCATAGGGGGTGTCAGCATGACGACTAGCATGACCAAACCCACAGGCAAACAAGATAAACAACAATGCTACTGATTGGATTTCCTTGTGAAATTTAATTTASTGACAACTTAAATCAGGATTAATTTATTTTGGTCAGTTTACTTTTGACCTCTGTGTGGTGTGACCAACAAACATGTGTCTTTGTAGTACAGGCCTATTSTACATACGTAGTGTACATACCCATGTTTCAATTTAAATAAATACACAAACTCTTGGGTTTTTAACAATCTAACACAAACTACTGTATTTTTACTCCGCCTACACCATCTGCTCTAGGAATAATGAGTGCTTAAACATTGTCAATGTGATCCCCTAGTTTTATTACTGAAAATGATTCCTGCATTGGCCAGGATTCACATTTTTTGTAGTACATTTTTTATTTAAGCTTTATTTAACTAGGCAAGTCAGTTAGGAACAAATTCTTATTTACAATGACAGCCTACACCCGCCAAACCTGGACAACACTGGGACAATTGTGCATCGCTCTATGGGACTCCCAATCACAGCCGGTTGTGATACAGCCTGGATTCRAACCAGGGTGTCTGTAGTGATGCCTCAAGCACTGAGATGCAGTGCCTTAGACCTCTGCACCACTCGGGAGCCAATATGGCCCTCTGGGTTTGAAAATACTCATACTTGCCATTAGAAAGGTGCAGCAAGGTCATTGATGGCTACAATAAGCGTCTTGGCCGAAGGCTGTGCAACCAAGTACTAGCTCCGGGATGTCAATCATTTGGTCCATGCCTTTTCTCTTAATTATCTAAACTAAAATTGTAAACTTAAGTTTACAAAAATAAAATAGRTTCTGCAATGTTGAAAATCCAATAACAAGGTATGGTGACCAAAAGTTTATTTTGTTTATATTTTTCACTTATTTTAGAAGAAATGGGGAATTATTAAAGAAAAGTGCAAAGGTGCCAATATAGTTGGCCAGAACTGTATTATATACAGGTGCACATGGGCCTATTTATATAATGAATATGAATTCGGAAGGCAGAAATGATTAAATATTAAAGCATTAGACCTCTCACTAAAGGTGTCAGTCGTACAAAAGTTATACTTAAATCCGAAGAGAGAAGAGAGAGAGAAGAGAGAGAGAGAGAATCGAAACACAMACAGTAACGCGTGTTAATGAGTTCCRRGAGCCGATCTGTTATCCAACGATTAGTTTAATAGCCTGGCTACTGTGTGAAAATCCCCCTCCAACAAGCAAGAGCCTACCCGCATATGGTCAACTATTTCAGCACCGTTTCTCGCTTACATCTACTACTGTACAAGGACATTTTATGAATCTGAGTATAGAGGGTGGAACGGTCAGCACCTTAGGAGTAAATGCAGTTGGCTTTTCATAGCCGAGCACTCAGAGGTAAAGACAGCAAGTGTGTGTGTGTGTGCTGTGCGTGTCGTGTGCGGTGTGCTGCAGAGAGAGAGAGAGAGCAGAGAGAGAGAGAGAGAGAGAGAGGAGAGAGAGAGAGAGGAGAGAGAGAGGAGAGAGAGAGAGAGATGAAACACACAGTAGGAACATGGATATAGCAATAAGAATGTCCGTTTAATATGCAGTGCAGATACCTCGTATTACCCTTCTCAGAGTTTATAGAATTGTTTGTGTTCAATATTTGTGACATTGTGGCATCTAAGCATCGCCCTTCGTTTTTTTTTTTTAATTCGCCTAAAACGACATACCCAAATCTACTGCCTATAGTCAGGACCTGAGCAAGGATATGCATATGCTTGATACATTTGAAAGGAAACACGTTTGAAGTTTGTGTAAATGTGAATTAATGTAGGAGAATATAAACACATTACAATCTGGTAAAAGATAACGATGCAAATCAAAAGAGAAACAATTC
>NC_036855.1:52648905-52662310 GCF_002910315.2 Salvelinus sp. IW2-2015
AAGTTTTTCATTTAGAGATCCGGTAAAATAATTTGTGTATTGGAGGTGTAACTTTCTTCCCAGTTCTCTCACCATTTTGTACAATTGTGTGATTAGCCTACCAGTTTGTTGTAACTGTATGTTCATTCTTTGAGAGGAATTTGCTCTTCACTATCACAATATTAAACCTTCAAACGCAATTCATGAATTAAATTGCTTTAGCCGACATGTTGCGGTTCATCTGATGAAGAATTGACTCAGTCTAAAAGCCCAGGACGATAGTAAAACTGGCAATAAGATACACTACAAGAATGGGAACACATATATACCGTAGAAAACGGTTGCAGGTCAGAGGGCATCAAGCGAAACATCCCATCAAGCGAAACATGAGCCTATTTATATAATGAATATGAATTCGGAGGGCAAAATGATTAAATATTAAAGTATTAGACCTCTCATAAAGGCGTCAGTCATACAAAAGTTATACTTAAATCCGAACTGGTTGGAGATTATAAGAGTGAATGGCCATAAAGGCTAGATCATTTTTCAAGCTGTTCAAACATTCATAGATGACCAGCAGGGTCAAATATTATAAACAGTGGTTATAGAGGGTGGAACGGTCAGCACCTTAGGAGTAAATGCCAGTTGGCTTTTCATAGCCGAGCACTCAGAGGTCAAGACAGCAAGTGTGTGTGTGTGTGCGTGCGTGTGCGTGTGCGTGTGCGTGCGTGTGCGTGTGCGTGAGAGAGAAGAGAGAGAGAGAGAGAGAGAGAGAGAGAAGAGAGAGAGAGAGAGAGAGAGAGAGAGAGAAGAGAGAGAGAGAAGAGAGAGAGAGAGGAGAGAGAGAGAGAGAAGAGAGAGAGAGAGAGAGAGAGAGAGATACGAAAACCACACAAGTAAGCCATGGACTATATGCAATAAGAATGTCCGTTAATATGCAGTGCAGATCACCTCGTATTACCCTTCTCAGAGTTTTAAGAATTGTTTGTGTTCAAATATTTGTGACATTGTGGCATCTAAGCATCCGCCTCTTTTTTTTATAATTCGCCTAAAACGACATACCAAATTAACTGCCTATAGCTCAGGACCTGAAGACAAGGATATGCATATGCTTGATACTATTTGAAAGGAACACTTTGAAGTTTGTGTAAATGTGAATTAATGTAGGAGAATATAAACATTACATCTGGGTAAAAGATAATTGTTTTTTGTACCATCATCTTTGAAATGCAAGAGAAAGGCCATAATGTATTATTATATTTAATGTTGGCCACTAGATGGCAGCAGAGTATGTGCAACGTTTCAGACTGATYCAATGAACCATTGCATATCTGTTCAAAATGTTGTATCAAGACTGCCCAAATGTGCCTAATTGGTTTATTAATTCATTTTCAAGTTCATCATTGTGCACTCTTCTCAAACAATAGCATGGTATTATGTCACTGTAAAAGCTACTGTAAATTGGACAGTGCAGTTAGATTAACACGAATTTAAGCTTTCTACCCATATCAGATATGTCTATGTCCTGGGAAATGTTCATGTTACTTACAACCTCATGCTAATCACATTAGCCTATGTTAGCTTAACCGTCCTGTGGGGGAGACACCAATCCAGTAGGGGTTAATCCCTTAGCCCACCGCTTCCTACCAGAGCTGAAGTTTGCAAACAGTTGAGGAGCTGGAATAGGGGCACTTCACTTCCACAACACAGCCATCCTTCCCTTCTACCCTACAGAATGCAAAGACTCACTTTGCAGGTACATACATTTTTCAAAATATGTTTGATGCGGGAATATAATAAAGATGTACAGTRRWWCTTCCTGTAAAAGTTGCGTAATTCTGCAGCACACCTTGCGGACTGCCACAGAATTCTATGGCACGTAATTTTAGTGTCAGCCAATGTTGCCATTAATGCTAGTTAGTGCTAGTTTGACCACCAGAGGGCATCTTTGAGAAGCATTTGACAGTTTTTAATATTGGCTGTACTAGATAGAATTTAAAACCTTTTTTGTAAGAACATAGTATATGGGATTGATTTTAAGAAATGTAGCTTAATTAATTTGATTAATATTATGGTGTTTCTATTCCAAGAAAAACAAAAACTGACACCCTCAGGGTTTCCGTTAGGAAAATATGTCACTGTACAACGTGACCGGTCGTGAGTAGGCTACAGTTATAAGAGCAAAATAATGCTAACATTTCCACACCCTAATTGTAGTCTAACCAATACCCAAATGGAGATTCAGTGAAAATGAATCAAGACCAGTCCCCATGCTTGTCTCAGAGCAGCGCGAAACAATGCTGAAATAGTTGACCACATGCGGGTGCTATTATTCAAATCCTATTTGCTTCTATTTTTTTAACACACAACACAACCACACACACACACACCACAAAACACACCACACACACAAACAAACACACACCACACACACACACACCACACCACCACACACAGACACACAACACACACACACACACACACACACACACACACACACACACACACACTAATGGCAATAATGGACACTCAAATCTCACTTCAGTGGCACATATCTAAACACACAGACACATCGGAAGCAATATTCAGTCCTCATCCGACAGACATATTGATTAAGCTATAAGGCTGAGGGATCTTAGTACATGGAGGGATCCAAGAGGCAGAGAGAAGGAGAGAAATATAGAGCACGAGATGGGTCACGCATGCTGATGATAGCCTTCACTTTCTTGCCAGTTGTCCATGACGACGATGCACTGCTTCCTTGGCCTAGCTGCATGCGGTACGATGTGTGTGTGTGTGTGTCAGGGTGAGAGGAAGTACTTGGCCACATGAGAACACTGTGTGTTTGTTCTACGAGGGTCTGCTGGTTGGAATGTTTAAACTGAGCACTGAGCAGCAGTGTTTCTGGTCTTCATGGTGCAGACGAGTGTTGGTGTTCTTATGAAAAGAAATCACATCCTTCACCATCCTCTCTGAGCTGATCCAGAGACAGAGAGAGTGTGATTGGGAGGAAGTGAATGGGGGGAGTAGAGAAGGAGGGATGATGTAGCTCGGGGTTGAAAGAATCCTGGCTTCAGTAGAAAGCTGGTTGCCTCCACTTCTTCCGTCATAAGTCATGGATCGCTTAACGGAGGCTATATGTCGTTTGTCACGTTCACCTGTGTGTGTGTGTGTGGTGTTGTTGTGTGTGTTGTGTGTGTGTGTGGTGTGTGTGTGTGTGTGTGTGGTGTTGTGTGTTGTGTGTTGTGTGTGTGTGTGTGTGGTTGTGTGTGTGTGTGTGTGCTGTGTGTGTGTGTGTGGCAACAAACTGGGTGTTTTGGACCCGGCAATTGACCTTCCCAGCAAATGTGAGAAATACTCAATATTCACTATCCTATAAAGTGAAACGTTACCACGAAATGCAGGGGACTTATTAAAACATCATGGCCATGTTAGCACAGGAAACATATTGAAACTCAAAATATCTGTGAATCATTGGCTGCGGTCCAAACACTTAAAAGACACACCCTCGTCCACTTACCCTCGCCTTATGTCCTTGGGGGAATCCCGGTTGCATTCTTGAAGGGCAGTCCAAATGATTAGCCAAGCAAGGGAAGTTTGCAATGTAAGCCCCTCAGCCCTCGTTTTAGTCGGCTATGCGAGTGTACAATTATGTTCACTCCGGGGCCTGAAACTCCCCATAAATCAATTTGCGACGATTGYACATCCGCTAAGAAAAGTCAGCGAAAACTTAAAACCAACATCAATGGAGAAGTCAACGTAAGTAAAAAATGAATGCAAATAAGTTAGAAATTGTTCTTCTAGTGCACATGACGGCACAAACACATCTCGTAAAATGTAACTATGTTTTTGTTTGGTTATCYTTTGGAAATTGTAGAAATAAAACATTTTCCTCTTCARAAGTTCCAGCTAGGCAGGCTAATGTTAGTTAGCTAATTCATTTGCTAGCTATCATACAGTAGGCATATATTWAGAATRATATATTTAATATAAGTAGACATGCACTCATAATTGAATGTAGTGCATATAAAGCAGCCACAAGCTACCRGTGGCTGAGAACACAATCATCGCGGAATGAACRAGTGACAAATTTCCGAACAAGGCTGGTCCATTTAACTTCTTAGGGCTAAGCCCCTTTTTTCTCAATTTYCGCYTGAATGACGTGCCCAAAGTTAACTGCCTGTTGCTCAGRCCCTGAAGCCAGGATATGCATATAATTGGTACCATTGGAAAGAAAACACTGACGTTTGTAGAAATGTTAAAATAATGTGGGAGAATATAACACAATAGATATGGTAGGAGAAAATCCAAAGAAAAACCAACCGTATTTTCTTTTTGAGAGAGACCATGCTCTTACAATGACATGTATAGGAGCATACTGAAAATTAGCTCCCATGATGCAATTCCTATTGCTTCCACAGGGTGTCAGCAGTCTATGTTCAAGGTTTCAGGCTTGTGACTTTCAAAATGAATAAGAAAGGTCAGTTTTAGTACAGGGACACAGTCTTGGAAATTCGTGTTTGCGTGCGAAATGAAGACAGCACGCAGCTGCTAAAATCGGTTTCCTATTGAATATACATCTTTCCGTAAGAAATATTATAGTTTGATTATATTTTAGGGTATCTGAGGAGTGAATAGAAATGTATTTTGACTTGTTGAAACAAAGTTTAGGGGTAGATTTTCGTATTCCTTTCTCTGCATGTTGAACGAGTGGATTACTCAAATCGACGGTGCCAACTAAACAGACTTTTTGGGATATAAAGAAAGATTTTATCTAACAAAACGACACTACATGTTATAGCTGGGACACTTTGGATGACAAATCAGAGGAAGATTTTCAAAAAGTAAGTGAACATTTAATCGCTATTTGTGAATTTATGAAACCTGTGCCGGTGGAAAAATATTTTGATGTGGGGCGCCGTCCTCAAACAATCGCATGGCATGCTTTCGCTATAATAGCTACTGTAAATGTAGTTAGATTAACAAGACATTAAGCTTTCAACCAATATAAGACACTTATATGTACCTAATTGTTTATTAATATCCATAATTTTAATGATTATTTATTTGAATTGCGCGCCCTCTAGTTTCACCGGAAATTGTCCCGCTAGCGGGATGCCTAGCCCTAATTTGAGGGCTGAGGGGATAGGGTGTGTCTTTTAAGTGTTTAGGCCCGCAGCCATTATTACACATGCAATGAACTTTCCCCATGGATCTACCCAGAGCCATGTTCTGTCTCTTTGTCCATAAGGAGCTGGTCTGACAACAGACTCTATTTCTCTAACTCTCTCTCTCTCTAATTCAGATTGCTTTATTTGCATAAAATACTATTTGTTATATTTCTAAAGCAGTATACACTCATAGAAAAAAAGGTGCCTAAAAGGGTTCTTCGGCTGTCCACATAGGAGAACCCTTTGAATAACTATTTTTTGGTTCCAAGCAGAACCCTTTTGAGTTCCATGTAGAGACCTTTACACAGAGGGTTCTACATGGAACCCAAACAAGTTCTACCTGGAACCAAAAAGGGTTCTACCTGGAACCAAAAAGGTTTATCCTATTGGGACAGCTGAAGAACCCTTTTGGAACCCTTTTTTCTAAGAGTGTAGTGGTACAGAATTTCAGTAAATACAGTACAATGCAATGAAGTTAGTGAAATACAAATAATTTCAGTAGAAGTAGTAATAACAATAATAATAATAATAGTACATATAATCATGTATACAGGTATAACACTACTGCTGTTGTACAGTAATGTGTAATCTTCGGTCGATACATTTAATTAAAGAAAAAGATTAGAAACCGAAAAAGAAAGAATAGCTTACAAATATATATATATATTTTTTTTTACATGTATTACTTGTACACAATGAAAACACTTGAAGGAATTAATGGTCATGGGATGTCCCTCGGGCTATTGCAATCATATACATATCTGGCAGTAATATTTGTGGTTTCTCCCTCACCCAGAATAATTTCCAGCTTTATGTCATTAGTAAATGCACAGAAGTTGGGAATTGATTGCGATTTTTTTCTTGAAAAAATGTTGATCTAATTTGGGAGTATTTCTCACAGTAGAGGAAAAGGTGCATCTCTGTCTCTACCTCCCCTGTCATACAGTGACTACATGGACACTTTTGGGTTGCCATTATGTCTACCTTTTTTCTATAGCCAATTGGTGGACACTGAGCCTGTATTTGGTCAGGTTCTGTCTCTGTTTTAGATCTCTGATGGAGTAGAGTTATTATGCCAATTTGTATTCTCTTTAGAGGGCCAAATAGAAATGTAGTTTATTCTGTTTTTGTTTCATTTCCCAATTTCCCAACAGGAGGTTTCTGTAACAATTTGATTGATTTCCCTTTGTGTTTGGATAACATGGTTGTTTAGTGTTTTTTAACAGCTGACATAGGGGACTCCTTTCAGGGTTCAGCTCTTGGGTTTCCAGTGCTTTGAATTATAAGGATGTTTTGAGGCCTTTTGTTTATATTTCCAATTAAAGGAAATATTCMGAGTTCCGCTCTGCATGCATTATTTGGTACTGTCTTTTAGATATTTAGGATTATTCTGCAGATTTCTTTGTATATTTTCTATTGGGTTTTTCTTCCGATGCTTATAATTGCAATTACAGGTTGGACCCCAAACCTCGCTTCCATGTAGAGCACTATTGAATATTTTGCACCAGAGTTTGATAGGAATATTTATTTTTGAGAATGTTCTTTTTATGGAGTAAAATGCTTTGCAGGCTTTTTCTTTACTGCATACTGTCACGATCGTTGAAATGAGCGGACCAAGGCGCAGCGTGCATAGAGTTCCACATGTTTATTGAAATGAAACTCACCRACAAAAACAATAAACAGCAAACGAGACGTAATGACTGGAGTGCTCACAGGCACTACACAAAAACAAGATCCCACAAACTAAAGGTGGAAAAAAGGCTGTCTAAGTATGATCCCCAATCAGAGACAACGATAGACAGCTGCCTCTGATTGGGAACCATACCCGGCCAACAAAGAAATAGAAAAACTAGAATGCCCACCCAAATCACACTCCGACCTAACCAAATAGAGAAATAAAAAATGCTCTCTAAGGTCAGGGCGTGACACATACACTGCCAGACCAAACTCACCAGAGGCACATTTTTTTTTTGTCCCAGGTAGTTGTACCATTGGGCATGTTCAACCATGGTATTTCTTAATTTGAAGGAGTGTCTGCTGCTCTGATTCCTGGACTTTTTCTGGGAGATCACAACTTTGGTTTTCTGAAATTTGATGTTGATTGCCCAGTTGATGCTGTATTCCCAAGGAATGTTAAGTTGTTCCTGTAGACCTTGCTCTGTTGGTGCTCTCTCTTGCTCTCTCTCTCCCTCTCTCTCACACTTTCTCTCTTTCTCTCTCTCTCTTTCTCCAGAATAATATCTGTCCCCTGACTACAATATGAGGGACATCACCAGAAGAGGCTACTTACTACCTGTTCCTTGACAGACCACTGCTCTTCTCTGCAGGCAGTTGTTTTCAGCCTGTCACTGTCTGAATTGGTCTGTATCTCCATGAGATGTGTTCATTTGGGATGATCATCCCTTTTGTAGACAGTTTTTAACACCTCTCTACATTGTCTGTGGTGCAGAGTGCAGTAAACAGGTCTCACTCCTGCTAAATACTTGGACTCTGAGGTCAGAGTGACTTTGAGCAGAAATAGGAGACGGAGTATGGGTAAACAGGAAAACCGCATGTCTCGAAATGTGAACTCTTGATTAAGGACATATTTTTCCTCTTCCTAGTGGAGGCTTTGGCTCTGATAGAGAGTTTGGTTAGTTTATTGAAGTCCTTATTCCTAAGTGGCATTTAGTGGCTTTTTTGACTCATGGGGTTCTAGTATTCTCTGTTTCTCTATTTCCATAATGAATGTATCCAAATACAGGCTTTAACCTTTCTATCCCTGAGCATCCCGTCTTTATCCAATTTTCTTTTATTACATAGAACCAACTACTAATGTGATGAACGAGATGGTGAAGAGACTAGAAAGGGCAGGATGCTGTCTTAAGCTCTTCCTCCCCCTGACAGTCAGCAGCCCACACCTCTCTCAGTTAAATACAGCTTGTGGCTGCTGCCAAGGTTATGCTTCAAGGTTCTACTGTGCAATAAGAGACTTCAACTCCTAATGAGACCTTTAATTAGACGTTTTACCATTAGAAACTAAAGTTCATTTCATCTGTTTCTCCAGGGGTTCTTCCATGTGTTCTAGGCTTGCGTAGAGAGTTGCCCCAGCAGCCAGGTTAGTTAAGTCCCAGGCCAAAGCCTTCTCAGTCCTTGTCTGTGTAACTTCTTTCCCATGGTCTCTGCTTAGGGTATCACGTTTCAAGGTAAGACCGAAATGCAGACTGTGTTGAAGAAACAATGTTTATTACAGCAACAGGGGCAGGCAAACGACAGGTCAAGGCAGCCAGGGATCGATAATCTAGAGTACTGGGGCAATGGTACAGGACGGCAGGCAGGCTCAGGGTCAGGTCAGGCAGAGGTCGGTAATCCAGAGTAGTGGGGCAAAGGTACAGGACGGCAGGCAGGCTCAGGGTGGGCAGAAAAGGTCAAAATTTAAAACAGGAACAATCGACATACAAGAACAGAGGGGAAAATGCTGGTAGGCTTGACGAAACAAAACGAACTGGCAACAGACAAACAGAGAACACAGGTATAAATACAAAGGGGATGATGGGGAAGATGGGCGACACCTGGAGGGGGGTGGAGACAAGCAGAAAGATAGGTGAAACAGATCAGGGCGTGAAATAGGGTTAGGAACCCTCAGTCACTCCCTAGCGGGAAGGGATTGTGTGTATGGAGTGACATCATCCTGGATGCTGTCTTACTAACARTCACGTTGACTTGAGTCTGACCCTGAGTGTATCCAGGAGGAGATAGTTGATGCTGTCATATAACCTGCTCTTCACCTGCAGAAAGGACACCAGGACCTGGAGAAGACAAAGGTCAATCATTGAGCCTTCCCTGGTATGTGGGCTCCGTAAGCAAATCAATCAAGATGATGGATAAAATACTTCAAGATGAAATATGTGGTGTCCACRAGGGCTCACCTATGCCTTTTCAGTGGGAAATGTCATATCAATGTGTACCAGGAATTACATAGTACTAAAAAATGTATACATATTAGCCATGTTTTATTTGGTGATGACATGAGAAAAGTGTTATTTCAATTCTGAAGGTTTTCACTAAGCTGTATATCGAGTTACTATGTAATGTATCCATCTCTATCTGTACAGCTGTGTGTTTTACATGCTGACCACACCGCTCGTGTCGTGTGAGCGAGCGCTGCAAAATAAATGTACACATACATGTTATTCAATCACTGCACMCACACTGCTCGCACACGTCAACGAGCGCCTGCGTAGCCAGGCTAAAATAGAACTTGATTCTATTTGTGACACTTGACTCGCTGCATGTCCCGCCCCACCCATCTCCTCATTGGTTTTGGGAGCATATACCCATGTGCCATCATTGGTTTATAGGAGCATATACCCATGTGGATGATTGAAAGATGAACTCAGGTCCACACTCCAGTCCAGTTGGTAGTGGTAATGCACTTTAAAGTTGGTTGCCAACCGCCATATAAAGTCCAAAGAAGATGAAGAAGCCTGAAGGAGGAGAGATTACTAGTAAACAAACTCGGCTTACCCTTTTATCTGTGGATTAGTTGTCGGAGTAGAGGACCTTGTGCATTTCAGGTAAAATAACAACCCAATGTTTATATCCCAGGACAAATTAGCTAGCAACAGCAAGCTAGCTAGCTTAATTGCCATAAATGTTTAATASTTTTTGACCTGTCCCTAAATTAATATAGTTGGTTCAGAGYTTGTTTTGATATTTCAACCTGCGTGTCTTGATCGCGTCTGGTGTGGGTGGACAAAATCAACATGCGCGTGATGGYGCAAACGGACGCACGTGCACATGTGGTCTGGTCAGCATGTTAGCTGTGTCGTGCTGCTCCAGACTCTGAGCTTCTGATGGCAGTGAGATGGAGGACGTTACTGTTTGTCAGGGACACGGGGACTCTTGACTGACAGATGGTGTCTCTGGATCTGGACTACTGCATTAGTGCTGGCACATACTATTCAGCACTGTGGGTTTGTATGTTTCTCTTTTAATTCTGGCATTCAGTTGGATAATTATGGATGTATGGTCCATAGACATACTGTAGTCACTTCCTGTCAGTGATTCATACCAGGGTTCCCCAACTGGCGGACTGCGGGTGATTTTTGTTTTTGTTTTTTTGGACATAAAAGACAGATTAAACACTAGGAAATCAGCTCCAYGTGATTTTGATTTTGGAATTCCGTTCCCAAGTATTCCCACGCATTGTAGAGAGACGTGATCATTTACAAATGTTAGAAATGATTGTGTTTTTGTCAAAYATTATGTGTGTTTGGGATTCTTGCGGTCAATTTTCAGTCCACAAATGATTTGTAATTATTGTCACTGGTGTAGAGAGGAGTAGGCAGGAGGCAGTCGCAGGTTCAGAACTACTGAATTTATTTGAGCACCATAGATCAAAGCGGGACAAAACACAAATGTTGTTGTGCTCAAAATATATCTTCATAAACAAAAAGGCACGGGGTGAACCCAAAGTGCAAAATATAAAGTACTCGGGGAATAGTAGGAGAGATTCAAGTAACATTTACAATGACAAACAAAGACAAATGGCAGAAGGAGTATACAGTTGAAGTCGGAAGTTTACATACACTTAGGTCGGAGTCATTAAAACTCGTTTCTCAACCACTCCACAAAATTATTGTTAACAAACTATAGTTTTGGCAAGTCGGTTAGGACATCTACTTTGTGCATGACACAAGTCATTTTTCCAACATTTGTTTACAGACAGATTATTTTACTGATAATTCACTGTGTCACAAATCCAGTGGGTCAGAAATGTACATACACTAAGTTGACTGTTCCTTTAAACAGCTTGGAAAATTCCAGAAAATTATGTCATGACTTTAGAAGCTTCTGGTAGGTTAATTGACATCATTTGAGTAATTTCCAATGGAGCAATTTCCAAACGCCTGAAGGTACCACGTTCATACCACTCAGGAAGGAGATGCGTTCTTTCTCGTAGAGATGAACGTAGTTTGGTGTGAAAAGTGCAAATCAATCCCAGAACAACAGCAAAGGACCTTGTGAAGATGCTGGAGGAAACAGGTACAAAAGTATCTATATCCACACTAAAAAGAGTCCTATATCGACATAACCTGAAAGGCCAATCAGCAAGGAAGAAGCCACTGCTCCAAAACCGCCATAAAAAAGGCAGACTACAGTTTGCAACTGCACATGGGGACAAAGATCGTACTTTTTGGAGAAATGTCCTCTGGTCTGATGAAACAAAAATAGAACTGTTTGGCGATAAAGACCATCGTTATGTTCAGAGGAAAAAGGGGGAGGCTTGCAAGCCGAAGCACGGGGGTGGCAGCATCATGTTGTGGGGGTGCCTTGCTGCAGGAGGGACAGGTGCACTTCACAAAATAGATGGCATCATGAGGAAGGACAATTATGTGGATATATTGAAGCAACATCTCAAGACATCAGTCAGGAAGTTAAAGCTTGGTCGCAAATGGTTCTTCCAAATGGACAATGACCCCAAGCATAMTTCCACATTTGTGGCAAAATGGCTTAAGGACAACAAAGTCAAGCTATTGGAGTGGCCATCACAAAGCCCTGACATCAATCCTATAGAAMATTTGTGGGCAGAACTGGAAAAGTGTGTGCGAACAAGGAGGCCGACAAACGCTACCAAATACTAACTGAGTGTATGTAAACTTCTGACCAACTGGGAATGTGATTAAAGAAATAAAAGCTGAAATAAATCATTCACTCTACTATTATTCTGACATTTCACATTCTTAAAATTAAGTGGTGGTCCTAACTGACCAGCATTAGGTTCAGCAGCAGCTAGAAGGCCGGCCATGCCGAACGCCTGAGCTGGCCAGGAGGGGGAGCCAGAGCGAAGGCTGGTGTGTCAATTATGTTCCAGCCCCCAACCATCCGGTAAAGAAAAAATTGGCCTGCGGCTGAATCTAGTTGATGATCCCTGATTTATACATTCCATATTAGCAGGTAATGAGAATACAACAATACTGGTAAGTTAAACAAAATAGGGAAATATAGGACCCACTCCTGATCTTTCTTGGCTTTGAGTCAGATCTGGGATAATCTGTCTCTACTCTGACATCGATGTGGTTCCACTAATTAAACTGTACCTCCCTGTGGATTTCATTCAGTGAAAGGGTCCTCCCCTCTAGACTCCTCTCTGGGATACACTGAGAGAATAACGTTCTCTCTGTGGACCTACTTAGAGCAGGCTCCTCTTCCAGCCCTCAGGAAGTTAAATAGAGTCTCCTCTCCTGAGTGGACACATAGAGATGCTTCAGGTTCTCTCACACTAAGAGAGAGAGGGAGACTGAAGAGGATAGGCCAAGGTTGGAGGTTTGCTGCGTTCTCATTTCTTAGTTGACTGAACAAGGAGGAATGTCACAGGCCATCAAGCCGGGCTCATTAACATGGTTGTGATGGACTGAGAGACGGAGGTGGACGCTTTGTTCCAAATTTGAGAGCTCCTTTTAWGTTGTGCTCAGGGACTGTAAGTGTCCTCTTTACTCTTTTGCCTGTTGTTCTCTATATCACCCTGTTGCTCTCCCATTTATCTCTCTCTCTCTCTCTCTCTCTCTCCCTCTCTCTCACTCTTAATATGTTCCCTGCCTTTTCTGTCAACTTTTCATTTCTTTCTCCCTCTATTTCTTCTTCGTCTTTCGTATGCTCTCTCTCCTTTCCTCTCTCTCTCTCAGAACACTTTGATCAGATCCCATGCTCCCATTTGATATCAAGAAGCAGAGATTTATCTAGGCCACGCTGCAGACATCTGAGCAAGGTGTTTTTTGCTTTTAATTCTACAGCCTTCTTGGAACTGTACACGTTTCTGCATCACAACCCACACACGCTCCCAAAATGCTGCAGGGGACGGTAAAAAAAAGGCTGTTATACAATGTTAGCTTTCTTAAGTCTTCTATGTACAATATTGTGGATCGGTTCAAATGAATATGTCAAAAGAGATATGATGCTATGGGAGACAATATTGCTCAAATGGCTACAAAGCAGTGGGCATTTGTCCGTCAGATACCCTCTCATCCTCTCTCATCAAATCAAGTTTATTTTATATAGCCCTTCGTACATCAGCTAATATCTCGAAGTKCTGTACAGAAACCCAGCCTAAAACCCCAAACAGCAAGCAATGCAGGTGTAGAAGCACGGTGGCTAAGGCCAAAACCTAGGAAGAAACCTAGAGAGGAACCAGGCTATGAGGGGTGGCCAGTCCTCTTCTGGCTGTGCCGGGTGGAGATTATAACAGAACTATGCCAAGATGTTCAAAATATTCA
>NC_036855.1:52664721-52681158 GCF_002910315.2 Salvelinus sp. IW2-2015
TTAACGATGCCGCAGAACTGACAGAATGGGTTTTTATGCATGCGAACAAATAAATCGACACGCTTAGTATACATGTCTAATAACGTGGAACTTGAGTAGAATATCCTTAGACGGAATCGTTCTGGAGCTTTGCGTATGTGTGTGTTTTATACATGTGCAGCTCTTTGCTGTGTAAAAAACATCAAATTATTATTTAACAGAAAGAAATAACCATCTCCAATATAACAATGTGTCAGAATTTAGGGGGAGGATGTGGTTGTGGTGGGGGTGCAGTGTAGTGGCTTTGAACCTCTTTACCCTTTAATCGCTCAAGTGAGATGGGCGGGCGCAGGAGAGCGAGTAAGGGGGGGGGGGTTGGCAGGCGCATCGGCGCACGTCAGCCCTCCCAGGGATTGAGGGCTGAATCCCAGGAGAGATACCTCAGGAGTGGCACATCCAGATTAGGGCTGGATGGGGCTGCTTTATCAAAGAAAGGAGCCCAGATTGCACTGCAACATAAAACAACTGACTGGGGGTTGTTAAATAATTCAGAGTGAATGAAAGTGAAAGATTAATGAGTGCAGTTTCTCTGCAATGCTCCTCCTCCTCTTCTCCCCCTCTTTGTGTTGTCTCTGCATCCACTGATCCCCCCCCCCCCAAACTGCTGTCTGTCTCTCTGACTCAAGCGCACTCCCTATGAGGTGGCTGTATAGAGCCAGTGTTAGTAAATAATGTGTTGTTCCTGGCTCGAACTTAGAGGTTCAACAGCAGTTCTTTCGATCTGCCAGTGATCCAATATGTAACATTCAAATAAATGTGATTTGCTTAAATAATGGTGCTAAATCCCAGATGCACGGAATATTCTGTGCTTTTGGGGAAAAGAGTGCATATACTCCAGTATGTTCTTGTCGCCTAAAGCCTAGGCAGATGGTTATATTATGCTTTAGAATGATTCATCTACTAATGTATGACCTGCATCAMTGATGCAGCAGGTAGCCTAGTGGTTAGAGCATTGGGCCAGTAACCGAAAGGTTGCTAGATCTAATCCCYGGGCTGACAAGGTACAAATCTGTCCTTCTGCCCCTGAACAAGGCAGTTAACGCAYGGTTCCTAGGCTGTCATTGTAAGTAAGAATATGTTCTTAGTTAACAAAAAATTGCCTGAGTAGTCTTCTTATTGTTATGTTTGTCGTGACCACATGGGCTGACCCTTTACCCAGTCCAATCAGCAGTGACCTGGAAGTGAAAGAAACGTCCATTTGCGGACCGAGGGGGACACATGCATCATAACCTCATGACTCCTTCCTCAGACCAACTGGCTGGTCAGAAATACATGGTCCTTGTTTGGGTACCTGAACTGGACCGACCCAGACAGTCACACGAAGGGTCAAACCAGGACAGTGACCTGCAGGGATACATTCTAAACATTCCCAATTTATGTTGTATAGCTGAGTTTCAATGCACCTGCCTGAGGTGTATTTCTATGTGAAAACTCCTGGTTTGCCTTTTATCTTTCTATCACAGTTCAACAGCTATCTGTGTTTCTGGTACAGCTGCTCAGTATAGGATCTTCCTGCACTGTTGTATGTTTGACCATGGGCTGTATTTACGGCAATATATATATATATATATATATATATATATATATATATATGTATGTTGTCCCCATGAACACATGCTATTGTCTCTGACACTGTGGTTTTGTCTGACCTGCTGCCGTTTCACTGTCCTGTGTTGTGTGAGGGATTGGTTGTGTCTCATGTGTGTGTCTATGAGAGTTTATGCGCTTCTAGATGCATGATATGTGAATGAGTTTCAACCATGGGCACGCATGTGTACAGTATGTTAATGATTATATATTTGTCTCTCTGCTGCTGTCTGTCTCTGTCGTCGAGTGTGATGTGTGAAGTGTGTGTGTGTGTGTGTGTGGATACTGTGTGGTGTGTGTGTGTGTGTGTGTGTGGTGGTTGTGTGTGTGTGTGTGTGTGTGTGTGTGTGTGTGTGTGTGTGTGTTTGTATGTGTTTGGTCTCTGTGGATGCGTCAGTAACTGGGGCAGAACTGATTGCTGCTGATGGCTGTAGGCGAGCAGAGACCTACATTCTGCAGAGACCAAACACAGAGGGAGGGGCAGAGACGAGTGTTTCCTGCCCCTTTCCACTCCTCCACACAATGTCCGGCTGACTGTCCGAGGGTTGAGGGACTTAGTCAGCGAGAGGGAGACAGAGAGAACACGAGGCGGATGGGAGAGAGATAGAGACAAAGATGAACTCTTATCGTCAATTCATATGGGACGCCCTGTCTGTGCAACTCATACCAGGCATAATTATAGAACAGTAAGAGAATAGCAGTACTTCTCCATTCCATATGGGGCGGAACTTTGGTTTTAGAATGTGAGGGGCATAATATACACTGCTCAAAAAAATAAAGGAACACTAAAATAACACATCCTAGATCTGAATGAATGAATTATTCATTTTATTAAATACTTTTTTTCTTTACAAGTATTTGAATGTGCTGACAACAAAATCACACAAAATGATCATGGGAAATCAAATTTATCAACCCATGGAGGTCTGATTTGGAGTCCACACTCAAAATTAAAGTGGGAAAACCGCACTACAGGCTGATCAACTTTGATGTAATGTCCTTAACAACAGTCAAAATGAGCTCAGTAGTGTGTGTTGTGCCCTCCAACGCTGCTGTATGACCTCCCTACAACGCCTGGGCATTGCTCCTGATGAGGTGGCGGATGGTCTCCTGAGGGATCTCCTCCCAGACCTGGACTAAAGCATCCGCCAACTCCTGGACAGTCTGTGGTGCAACGTAGGCGTTGGTGGATGGAGCGAGACATGAATGTCCCAGATGTGCTCAATTGGATTCAGGTCTGGGAACGGGCGGGCCAGTCCATACATCAATGCCTTCTCTTGCAGGAACTGCTGACACACTCCAGCCACATGAGGTCTCTAGCATTGTCTTGCATTAGGAGGAACCCAGGGCCAACCGCACCAGCATATGGTCTCACAAGGGGTCTGAGAATCTCATCTCAGGTACCTAATGGCAGTCAGGCTACCTCTGGCAGCACATGGAGGGGGCTGTGGCGGCCCCCAAAGAAATGCCACCCCACACCATGACTGAACCACCGCCAAACCATGCTGGAGGAATGTTGCAGGGCAGAGAACGTTCTCCACGGCGTCTCCAGACTCTGTCACGTCTGTCACATGTGCTCAGTGTGAACCTGCTTTCATCATTGAAGAGACACAGGGCGCCAGTGGGCGAATTTGCCAATCTTGGTGTTCTCTGGCAAATGCCAAACGTCCTGCACGGTGTTGGGCTGTAAGCACAACCCCCACCTGGTGGACTTCGGGCCCTCATACCACCTGTCTGTTTCTGACCGTTTGAGCAACACATGCACATTTGTGGCCTGCTGAGAGGTAATTTTGCAGGGCTCTGGCAGTGCTCCTCCTTTCCTCCGTGCACAAAGGCGGAGGTAGCGGTCCTGCTGCTGGTTGTTGCCCTCCTACGGCCTCCTCCACGTCTCCTGATGTACTGGCCTGCTTCCTGGTAGCGCCTCCATGCTCTGGACACTACGCTGACAGACACAGCAAACCTTCTTGCCACAGCTCGCATTGATGTGCCATCCTGGATGAGCTGCACTACCTGAGCCACTTGTGTGGGTTAGAACTCCGTCTCATGCTACCACTAGAATGAAAGCACCGCCAGCATTCAAAAGTGACCAAAACATCACCAGGAAGCATAGGAACTGAGAAGTGGTCTGTGGTCACCACCTGCAGAACCACTCCTTTATTGGGGATGTCTTGCTAATTGCCTATAATTTCCACCTGTTGGCTATTCCATTTGCACAACAGCATGTGAATTTATGTCAATCAGTGTTGCTTCCTAAGTGGACAGTTTGATTTCACAGAAGTGTGATTGACTTGGAGTTACATTGTGTTGTTTAAGTGTTCCCTTTATTTTTTGAGCAGTATATATTGTAGCAGGCTCAAGAGGGTAGGGTTTCCACGTCACTAAGTTATATAACCAAACACCCACACAAAGCACAACTAGAATACAAATGGGGAATTTATTAGGGAGATTTGCACACTGTGGGAAAGGGTGGAATTCAGCAACCAGTTCACAATCCATTCTCCAGGGGTAATCCTAAAACAGCCAAACTGGTTCGGTACACAGTGGGGCTAATCAGACAGTCCAGGTCACAATAGATAAGCACACAGATAATTTTCTCTCTCTCTCTTCTCACACTCTCCATAACACGTTTCCCTCTCAGTCCTCTCCCTGTTTGTGCAGCCGGCTTCCTCTTTTATCCCCAAGCACTCCATGGCTTAATGAACGACAGGCTTGCCTCGTTGGGGCAGGAAGTCCATATAACGCTCGGGGGTGGAGCCAGCGTGCTGCAAGATATCTCCCTTCAATCACCACTCCCCTCACCTCTCCCTGCCATCTGCCACAATATACAGTACCAGTCAAAAGTTTGGACACACCTACTCATTCAAGGGTTTTTCTTTATTTTTACTATGTTCTGCATTGTAGAATAATAGTGAAGTAATTAAAACTATGAAATAACACATATGGAAAATGTAGTAACCAAAAAAGTGTTAAACAAATCAAAATATATTTTATATTTGAGATTCTTCAATGTRGCCACCCTTTGCCATGATGACAACTTTGCACACTCTTGGCATTCTCTCAACCAGCTTCACCTGGAATGCTTTTCCAACAGTCTTGAAGGAGTTCCCACATATGCTGAACACTTGTTAGCTRCTTTTCCTTCACTCTGCCATCCAACTCATCCCAAACCATCTCAATTGGTTTGAGGTCAGGTGATTGTGGAAGCCAGGTCATCTGATGCAGTACTCCATCACTCTCCTTCTTGATCAAATATCCCTTACACAGTCTGGAGATGTGTTGGGTCATTGTTCTGTTGAAAAACAAATGGCAGTCCCACTAAGCCCAAACCAGATGGGTTGGAGTATTGCTGCAGAATGCTGTGGTAGCCATGCTGGTTAAGTGTGCCTCTAAATAAATCACTTACAGTGTCACCAGCAAAGCACCCCCACACCATCACACCACCTCCTCCATGCTTCAGGGTGGGAACCACACATGCGGTTGATAATCCATTCACCTACTCTGCATCTCACAAAAACGCAGTCTCCTCTGAACATTTGATGTTGAGATGTGTCTGTTACTTGAACTCTGTGAAGCACTTATGTGGGCTGCAATTTCTGAGACTGGTAACTCAAATGAACGTATCCTCTGTAGCAGAGGTAACTCTGGGTCTTCCTTTCCTGTGGCGGTTCTCGTGAGAGCCAGTTTCATCATAGCGCTTGATGGTTTTTGTGACTGCACAACTTCAAAGTTCTTGAATTGTCCCGTATTGATTGACCTTCATGTCTTAAAGTAATGACGGACTGTCGTTTCTCTTTGCTTATTTGAGCTGTTCTTGCCATAATATGGACTTGTTTTTTTACCAAATATGGCTATCTTCTGTATACCACCACTACCTTGTCACGACACAGCTGATTGRCTCAAATGCATTAAGAAGGAAAGAAATAACACAAATTAACTTTTAACAAGGCACACCTGTTAACTGAAATGTTTTCCAGGTGACTACCTCATGAAGCTGGTTGAGAGAATGCCAAGAGGGTGCAAAACTGTCATCAAGGCAAAGGGTTGCTACTTTGAAGAATCTCAAATATATTCTGATTTGTTTAACACTTTTTTTGGTTACTACATGATTACATATATGTTATTTCATAGTTTTGATGTCTTTCACTATTAGAAAATAGTCAAATAAGAAAAACCCTTGAATGGGTACGTGTGTCCAAACCTTTTGATTGGTTCTGTATATGTATTGTTTTTATCCAGTCGGATAAACACTCCAAACAGCCCACCCGACACTCGGAGGCGTACGCATGGTCCTAAAGCACACGTTGCCTCGTTTCATATCACATTCCAATGATAAAACTGGGGACAGGGACAAAAATGCCATTTCAGAATATGGTGGGGACATGTACCCTCCGTCCCCAGTGAAACTTGCAACCCTGTCCATTTCTATTCTCGGAATTGATAAACAGGACTATGACTCACAGATGTAGCCTACGCATTAAAGATTAGGACAAACAGGAAAGCAGAAAACAGGAAAGGACGTAGGTACTTCAGACTCAGAGAACAACAGCTAGACGGTGTAGTTGATGCAAAGAAAAAGGTGTAATAAGAAATGAGTGAAGAAGGAGAGAGTTTGTCTGTCCAATTGTCCCAGGGGACTAGCAGTATGAAGGTGACTCTGCCTCCTGTCSTGTAGCAGGTGTTGTGTCTGTCACCCCCTGGGCATAGCAAATCTGTTCATTCTTCCTTGTACTCTTTTCCTTGTGAGTCCCTGCCAACCCAGCCCACGACAGGATGGAACCCATAGCGCCACCTCTCCTCCGGTGATGTCACTTCCTGTCAGAGATGATCACATGTTATCTTAGGGGTCAGATGGACAGATGGTCAGCCATAGCATCTTACTTCAACCCCTTTTGGTGTGTTTAGAGTACCACTTCCATCGCGTTTAGATGTGTCAAATCATGTCAKATCTTCCCCTCAGAGGAATTGTTAAGTCATGGGTTTTGGGGTCAGCTGGCCTCTGACCTTTCACCCACAGTATCTTCACTTGCTGTTTGTCTCGCCCTATAAGGTGACTCTAATGTGAGTTACAGATGTCAACACTGGGTCAGAGGTCAGAGAGTTAGTGTAGAGATCAAAGGTGGTGAATTACCCTAACTGGCCAGGTAGGAGCCCTTYAAGGTCAGTCAAGGTCAATGAGGGGTTTTGTTGCTTGTCTGATTTCAGATTTTTAACTTCAGGTTCAAATATAATGAATGACAATCCCTTTCACAATCTTCTGGTACAGACAGATCGTTTGAAGAGCTTTTGAAGTAAAGAGTAAAGAGCCTGTGTCCTCATTAAGGATATCCAAAGTGCTTACTTATCCAAAATAAAAAGTAAACTAAATAATTCAGGGTTCCTGGCTGGCAGAGGGAAAGTGGGGGACTACATTTTCACAAAACATGTTTTGCTCCCGTTTCGCAGAAAGACTTATAATCCTTTTAGTGCCTTTTATCKTTCACTCTGTGGGACTAGCGGTGGTACTTGTTGAAACAGATATAGTACATCTCATAAGGAGTTATGACACACAAAATGAATTAAAATATACACTCAAACAATTACATAATGAATCTTTGACATACTGTATCATTTCACTCACGGTGTCTGCATAGGCCTGCACTTTCGGGTGCACACAGTGCAGCTGAGGCATGCTGGTTGAGTGACTGACTGAGTTGTTAGAATAAGTCATTGTCTTTATTTCATGGATGTTTCTCCATAGCTGCCTAGTGTTGAGGAATAGGAAACCACTGGTTGTGGGCTTTGGTCTAGTGAGACATAAACATTTGGTGTACGGACTGTAAATCTGCATTTCTGGTGATGGCTTCTGTATTGCTCCTGTTTTAACCCCCACCATCACTACCACCRCCTTCAAACAGGGTTCTGAGGCCATACAGGTCAGAGTTTGATATGGCTAATATACTGCAATTGATGGAATTTGGGTGCTAGGAGTAAGGTAATATGGATGCAGTAGTGAAATAGTAATACCACTATTGGCATCACTTATTTTGAACCATAGAATTTACATGAGGTTGAGCATCCCCAGCTGATTTCTATGTATACCTAAGACACGATACTTTATGCATTTTGCTGATCGATTCCATTAGACAGTAAACATAGCGACTGTCTCAATAGAGTGGCCCCTCTGTTGTGGGTTTTACTTGCCACTCTGAGCCAGGGGGCTGTGGGTTGGTGTGTGTTGTCTGGCTGGCTCTCTAATGCTGCCTCCTCCAGGGATCCACCAAGCCTTAGAGAGAGGAAAGGAGATGGGAGGGGAGAGGAGAGGGTTGGTTGGTTGGTTGGTTGGTTGGGTGACTCATCCTGACCCACTTAAAATGGTGAGGTGGGTAAGCTGGGATAATGCTGAAATATGGTAATACAGCCTGTTTCCTACTCATACAGATAGAAGGGAAATTGAGTTTCCATTCTTCTAAAGTACACATTTTGAGGTGCAACTGACTCACAACCATTCTCTTTTACAACCATTTTCTTCTAAATGGGTGAATGGTTCGAATTTGAAGCCGTTCCTTCTTACCATTGGTTTTGCACATGACACTGTATGTCAGTGTATATCTGAAGCATTCTTAAAGTTCCTAGAGGACCCTTGCTGATTTGGCCGGTCACTTCACTCTCCAAAAATAGGAATTCAAATGTAAACAGAAGAGAGACACGAAGGCAAGAGCAGAGCAAAGACCCTGTCAAAGTGCCATCTTACTGCTCTCGTCACTCATCCAGAACCACTAATAATAGGGTTGTGGTAAAACCAGGGAGCAAAAACCATTACATTATAACACATAAACTGCCTCATGAGCACAATAATAATATAATACAGTGCATTCGGCAAATGTATTCAGACCCCTTGACTTTTACAAATTTTGTTACATTACAGCCTTATTCTAAAATGGATTCAAAACATATTTTAAAAATACTCATCAATCTGCACACAATACCCCACAATGACAAAGCGAAAACAGGATTTTAGTTTTTTTGCAAATGTATACTAAATAAAAAAMCGATACCTTATTTACATAGGTGTTCAGACCCTTTGCTATGGGACTCGAAATTGAGCTCAGGTGCATCCTGTTTCATTTTGATCATCCTTGAGATGTTTCTACAACTTGATTGGAGACCACCTGTGGTAAATTCAGCTCCGAGACAGGATTGTGTCGAAGCACAGACCTTTGGCAGGGTACCAAAACATTTCTGCAGCATTGAAGGTCCCCAAGAACAAAGTGGCCTCCATCATTCTTAAATGGAAGAAGTTTGGAACCACCCAGACTCTTCCTAGAGCTAGCCGCCCGGCCAAACTGAGCAATCGGGGAGAAGGGCCTTGGTCAGGCCGGTGACCAAGAACCCGATGGTCACTCTGACAGAGCTCCAGAGTTCCTCACTGGAGATGGGAGAATCTTCCAGAAGGACGACCGTCTCTGCAGCACTCCACCAATCAGGCCTTTATGGTAGAGTGGCCAGATGGATGCCACTCCTCAGCAAAAGGCACATGACCGCCGGCTTGGAGTTTGCCAAAAGGCACCTAAAGGACTCAGACCATGAGAAACAAGATTCTCTGGTCTGATGAAACCAAGGCCTGAATGCTACGCATCACTTCTGGAGGAAACCTGGCACCATCCTTACGGTGAAGCATGGAGGTTGCAGCATCATGCTATGGGGATGTTTTTCAGTGGCAGGGACTGGGAGACTAATCAGGATTGAGGTAAAGATGAACGGAGCAAAGAACAGTGAGATTCTCGGTGAAAACCTGCTCTGGAGTGCTCAGGACCTCAGACTGGGGCGAAGGTTCACCTTCCAACAGGACAACGACCCTAAGCACACAGCCAAGAGGATGCAGAATTGGCTTCAGGACAAGTCTCTGAATGTACTTGAAGGGCCCAGCCAGAGGCTGGACTTGAACCCGATCAAACGTCTTTGGAGAGACCTGAAAATAACTGTGCAACGATGATGCACATCCAACCTAACAGAGAATGAGAGGATCTGCAGAGAAGAATGGGAGAAACTCCCCAAATACAGGTGTGCCAAGCTTGTAGTKKCATACCCAAGGAGACTCGAGGCTGTAATCGCTACCAAAGGTGCTTCAACGAAGTACTGAGTAAACAGTCTGAATACTTATGTAAATGTGATATATTTGTTGCAAAAAAATCAAAAAAACGGTTTTTGCTTTGTCATTATGGGGTATTGTGTGTAGATTGATGAGGGGCAAAAATTATGTAATACATTTTTTAATAAGGCGGTAATTATCATCATAGCTTGTGTGTTATCATATTCCATAAATAGTCTGCTTGCTAGAAGCCAGTCTGTGACCTGTCTGTGTAGTGTCACACAGACTGTGGTAATGACCCTCAAAATGAGACTGAGGTTTGCTTTGGCTCACTCACATTGAACCGTTTCCCAGAAATACTTGACATATTAAATCGTTTTTATATTACTTTTCCCCATCCATTTAATGCGGTCTTTTAACGGGTTAGGGACATAGGAATGTTCTGGAGATGGTGTTTCTTGCAGTCAGAATTGATCTGACTCAACTCTGCAAACTCTGTTTGTGTGTAAGTGAATGTGTGTGATCGATGTGTATGAAAAAAGAGAAGAGGAGTTCAGTGGATTCTCATGGGATTTAACGAGATAAGTAGATTTCATGAAGTGATTGATTATTTGATATATTCTCGGGAAGACGCTTCAAGCAGTCTGTAGATCAGTGTTTCACAATCCTGGTCCTGGGGACTCAAAGGGGTGCACGTTTTTTAAATTTTTATCTAGCACTAGACAGCTGATTTAAATGATCATCTCATCATCGAGGAAAGATGGTGGACAAATGCTGTTAAAACATTGGGGGAAAATTCACAGTTCTGTTCTGCTTAAGTTGTGGCTCACCCATAGGCACCAATGCCATAGGAGCTGGGTCTGATCTGCTTAGTTATTTTTCCATCAGAAAAAAAGAGCGAGGGAGATGTCTTGCTTCCTCTTCTGTCTCTGCATCAAGCTTTGATTATTTGAATCAGGTGTGCAGTGCTAAGGCGACATAAAAAAGGTGCACCCCTTTGGTTCCCCAGGACCAGGATTTAAAAACACTGCTCTGGAAAATTGTCTCACACACACACACACACACACACACACACACACACACACACACACACACACACACACACACACACACACACACACACACACACACACACACACACACACACACACACACACACACACACACACACACACATATATTTTTACAAGATAGTGTGGTCATACATATACATGAAGTTTAGGTCTGAAACCTAAGACTGAATTCTGACCTGTGATATTCTAGACACATCTAAATTAAGTGATCACTATTAAGACGCAGGTATTTTTGGCTAAACCATGTTCAAAAAGTGTTTTAAATTGACTGTCTTCATGCTGACAATATCAGTAAAATTATGATAATTTGTTGGATGAAAAACATTATACAGTACAATGTTGCTTTGTTCTAATGTATTTTCCCTTCTTAAATCTAATTAGCAAGTGATTCATATTCACAAGTATTTCACTATTGATATAAAGTTTGGGTGTCAGTTCCTGCCTGTTCCAGCACATTCCAACATATTTCTACCACTATTTCTACCACATCTAGAAGAAATTCATTAGTCAAGAGCTCTCATATTCACCCAGAGCTGAGAGGGACTGGCCTTTCAGGAACTCAACCTTTTAAAATATCCCCTTGAAGAAGCTAATTCACTGTAAAGGAATTCAGAGACCTGTGAATAATGATTTATCAAGGTGGGATATTGAGTGTGATACCTGAAGAATCCAGATGATGTGTGTTGTTGGCAATTTCCACCTATCATCTCCAAGACATGTCAGACSAGCAGAACAGCTGGCTGGAGTGTTTACGAACATTTTCGATCTCTCCCTATCCCAGTATCTTGTATGTTGTCCCCGCTTTAAAATGTCCACTATTTTTCCTGTACCCAAGAAAGCGAAGGGACCTGAACTAAATGACTATCGCCCCATAGCACTCACCTCTTTCATCATGAAGTGATTTGAGAGGGTAGTTAAGGAACATATCACCTCCACCTTACCCGACACCCTAGACTCAATACAATTTGCATACCGCCCCAACAGATCCATAGATGACGCGATCCCCGTTGCTCTGCACACTGCCTTGGTGGAGTGGTGCCAGGAAAATAAACTCTACCTCAACACCAACAAAACGAAGGAGCTGATCGTGGGCTACAGGAGATAGCAGAGACTAAAGGAGACAGCTGAGAGCGCACGCACCTATCCACATTGACGGGGCCACATTGGAGAGGGTTAAAAGCTTCAAGTTCCGTGGCGTGCACATCATTGAAGACCTGAAATGGTCCCTCCATACCTTCAGTGGGGTGAAGAACCTCAGGAGGCCGAAGAAATTCGGCTTGGTCCATAAGACCCTCACAAACTTCTACAGATGCACCATCGAGAACATTCTGTCATGCTGTATCACCGCCTGGTACGACAACCGCAGGGCTCTCCAGAGGGTGGTGCAGTCAGTCCAACAAATCTCTGGCGTCACACTGCCTGCCTTCCAGGACATATAAAGCACCTGATGTCACAGGAAGGCCAAAAAGATCATCAAGTACCTCCTCCACCCGATCCACAACCTGGTCACCCCACTACCATCTAGAAGGCAAACACAGTACAGGTGTATCAATGCATGGTCAGAGAACCGATTGAAACGTTATGAATCGTAGGTTCACAAATGTATTTTTGCTCAAATGACTTTCTTTCTACCTTCTGAAAACACCCCTCATGTAAGCATGTAATTATATACATTTTGCATGCCTAATAAACCCAGGCAATATCAGAAGCCTAGTCATACTGTGTGCTGTGTGCACCTATTCCTATTCCTGATCTGGCACATCTGTGTGTCACCTTCAGCATTCAAATGTTTGTAAAAATGGCTTGCGCAATATTAAAGCTTTATTAGTTGAGAGGCAACCAATGTAATGTGCTCGGTCATTTTGATCAAATGCTCTTTTGAAAATGGTGTTTTACCAGAATGACAGTAGCCTGAGCTACCGCTGGAGACACAACTCGAATCTGGCTATATAGGTAGGCTACATGCTACATTAGATTTCATTTTGATTGTTCAGCTTCACCATCAGCAATAGTTTTGATAGTTTTGCTTGAAACAGTCAGTATATACAGTATAATGGGAAACAAGCAGTATGTATTATGGTCATTTTTAAGATATACAGTACATGGTAAAGTTGATCATTTCATAACGAGGATGGAAATCACTTTTGCTACCGGCATTGCATGGTTGAAGTGAAAGGAGAAGCTCACTCCAATTCCATCAACTTCCAAATGGTCTAAACCATTCAAAACAACCAAACACCGCACAACGCGCACACGCACACACACACACACACACACACACACACACACACACACACACACACACACACACACACACACACACACACACCACACACACACACACACACACACACACACACACACACACACACACACACAACACACACACACACCACACACACACAAGAACGTCAGCTCAGACAGATCCAGCTGAGAGAGCCCAGCTCATGAGCTCCTCAGCAGCAAATTGTAATTTACGACGGAAAAGGAATGTGTTTATGCAACAAATGTTAGTGAAATGAATTGTACGCATCGTACCAGATCGCATTGATTCCTTCCTCTTATCAAACCGAATCGCACCGAATCGTTTCAAACTAAAATGTATCGTTCCTGTATTGTATTGGAGCCCATGTATCTAGATACGTGTAGAATATTCTTGAAAGGAAAGATGCACATCCCTACTGTCCATACTGTCTATATACACTATTTACATATACAGTAATCCCTCGTTTATCGCGGGGTTACGTTCGAAAATGACCCGCGATAAGTGAAATCCGCGAAATAGAAAACTTTTTTTTTTTTTACAATTAGCAACTATTACATGTATACAAATACAGTGACTCACTGTAGGCCGTTTCGTCGACATTATGGGTTTAGGAGATGTTCGAAATTACAAGATAATTTGGCCAACTTAATGTAAAATTTGCCAAGCTGTTTTATGTACGTACACATAACTGCACGAGACGCACAAAATGATAGCACAATTCGTAGCATGTTTTGATACAAGAAGCGGGAGTGAGTTTTTAGCGAATCAGAATGCAGAGCACAATGCACCAAAAAAAAAAAAAAAATGCATTATGAAAATCCGCGAAATAGCGAATCCGCGATAAGTGAACCGCGAAGTGGCGAGGGATCACTGTACTCCAGAATTTGGATTATGTGTGTATTGTTATTGTATTGCTAGATATTACTGCACTGTTGGTTAGAAACGTAAGCATTTCGCTGCACCTGCGATAACATTTGCAAATCTGTGTAAGCGACCGATAAAATTCGATTTGATTTTCAGACAGGCGTAAGTTACTACTATTCTCCCTCTGAATCCCCTGAAGTCTCTATTGGAGTATGTGACAGTCTTGTCGAAGTGTGCTCATGTTAGCCCCGTTCCTGATTGTGAATGTCCCAGTGCTCGTGTCATCATTTGCTCAAAGGAACAGACATTGAGGAAGGACACTTCCTCTAAACTCACAGTTTACTGTGACACTGCCTGATATCACAGGAACACTCTCCTTTCCTGTGCCATTCACCAGCTGCTCTGTTGGACTCCTCTATCTCTCTTTAGTTCAATATTATTTTTTACTCTTCAAAGCTACAATAGTTGATTCAGTTTAAACATGCTTACCTGCAGGTATCACCATCGTGTATCCACAAATGAATGTGTATACACTGTAATTGCACTATGAATCTGTTACTGTCATAGATTAAGCTGACTAACCTATTATCCTACCTCTCCTTAAAGACATGCTCCAGAACTTTGGCAACTACTAAGTATTTTTTATACCTCCCGCTTTGGCTGGATGTGTCAATGTGTTAGTTCGTACAGTTGAAGTCGGAAGTTTACATACACTTAGGTCGGAGTCATTAAAACTCGTTTCTCAACCACTCCACAAATTTCTTGTTAACAAACTATAGTTTCGGAAAGTCAGTTAGGACATCTACTTTGTGCATGACACAAACAAATTTTCCAACAATTGTTTACAGACAGATTATTTAACTTATAATTCACTGTATCACAATTCCAGTGGGGTCAGAAGTTTACATACACTAAGTTGACTGTGCTTTAAACAGCTTGAAAATTCCAGATAATGATGTCATGGCTTTAGAAGCTTCTGATAGGCTAATTGACATAATTTGAGTCACTTGGAGGTGTACCTGTGGATGTATTTCAAGGACTACCTTCAAACTCAGTGCTCCTTTGTTTGACATCATGGGAAAATTTAAAGAAATCAGCCAAGGCCTCAGAAAATAAATTGTAGACCTCCACACTCTGGTTCATCCTTGGAGCAATTTCCAAACGCCTGAAGGTACCATGTTCATTTGTACAGACAATAGTACGAAGTATAAACACCATGGGACGACGCAGCCATCAGGAAGCTCAGGAAAGGAGACGCGTACTGCTCTCTAGAGATGAACGTACTTTGGTGTGAAAAGTGCAAATCAATTCCAGAACAACAGCAAAGGACCTTGTGAAGATGCTGGAGGAAACAGGTACAAAACATCTAAATCCACAGTAAAACAAATCCTATATCGACATAACCTGAAAGGCCTCTCAGCAACGCCACTGCTCCAAAACCGCCATAAAAAAAGCCAGACTACGTTTGCAACTGCACATGGGACAAAGATCGTACTTTTTGGAGAATGTCCTCTGGTCTGATGAAACAAAAATAGAACTGTTTGACAAATGATGACCATCATTTATGTTTGGAGAAATAGGGGAATGCTTGCAAGCTGAAGAACACCATCCCAACCGTGAAGCACGGGGGTGGCAGCATCATGTTGTGGGGGTGCTTTGCTGCAGGAGGGACTGGTGCACTTCACAAAATAGATGGCATCATGAGGRRGGRCAATTATGTGGATATATTGAAGCACCATCTCAAGACATCAGTCAGGAAGTTAAAGCATGGTCGCAAATGGGTCTTCCAAATGGACAATGACCCCAAGCATACTTCCAAAGTTGTGGCAAAATGGCTTAAAGACAACAAAGTCAAGCTATTGGAGTGGCCATCACAAAGCCCTGACCTCAATCCCATAGAAAATTTGTGGGCAGAACTGAATAAGGGTGTGCGAGTAAGGAGGCCTACAAACCTGACTCAGTTACATCAGCTCTGTCAGGAGGAATGGGCCAAAATTCACCCAACTTATTGTGGAAAGCTTGTGGAAGGCTATCTAAAACGTTTGATGCAAGTTAAACAATTTAAAGGCAATGCTACCAAATACTAATTGAGTGTATGTAAACTTCTGACTCACTGGGAATGTGATGAAAGAAATCAAAGCTGAAATAATTCATTCTCTCTACCCTTATTCTGACATTTCACATTCTTAAAATAAAGTGGTGATCCTAACTGACCTAAGACAGTGACTTTTAACTTGGACTAAATGTCAGGAATTGTGCAAAACTGAGCTTAAATATATTTGGCTAAGGTGTATGTAAACTTTTGACTTCAACTGTACATGCATAATCTATGAGCAGAATTACCGTTTTACCTCAAAAAGTCCCTTGCTTTTCTGGAAGCTGTGCTGCGCCATTTTCACTACATTTCCCCCCACGTGGGCCAGACCCCCAGCAAGTCAAGTTCTAGGCAATGAGCTTCAGCCCCTGCCATTTGAGTGACAGCTAGCAAGATGCACACACAGCAGAGCAAGAGAGCATTGACGTAGTGTACATATCTGCAC
>NC_036855.1:52685236-52733880 GCF_002910315.2 Salvelinus sp. IW2-2015
ATGTCTATCTCTCTCTCTCTTTCTCTCTATTGACTTGTCTTGACCCTGGGTGTTTTCTGTTTAGAAATGTTCAATGGAATGTTGCAGATATGTTATCACTTTACCCTCCTCCCTAGCCCTGTCTTTTCCCTCTTCCATCTGCTCCCCAAACCATACCAGGTGGACCCGGGGGGAGAGGAGCAAGGCAACAATGGAAGACTGAAGAGAAAAATAGACTTGGAGAAATGAGAATAAAGTGACGGTTCAAATACATAAGAGACTAAATGGAAACTGATAAGAAGTGAAAGTAAGGACATGAAAACAGGCCGAGCCATGCTTGAGCTTGCTGTATGAGATGTGGAGTTGGATGCTTCGAAGCTTGTCGTTTAGGGGCTACATGCTGTGGTTTAATTGTGCAGAGAGAGGAGAGAAGCAGGCAGAGCAGAGAGAGAGAGACCCTTGCCAGCTCAGGGGAGAAGGATTCTCTGTTGGCTCTCAGTGGGACATCAGGACGGCCCCACCATCCCTGACTCCTGTCTTGTCATCAGAGTGAGGGCACTCAGTATCTTGACCCCTGTCCTTTAAACACTGCTATCAGGCCCCAGCTTCTGCATACCCACGGCTTACAGACTTGACTGGTCATTGGCCAGATCCATAATGGCGTATCTTCATTACAATTTTGGCCATGAAAATTAAAGAATGATTTGCCGGTCATATTAGACAATTGAGTATAGTGAACTCCTTGAACATCATGGAACGTGTATATAGCTTTGTGCTGTGTATTGTTAAAACGCGATATGCGCCCTTTGGACAAAGACCTAGAACATATTACTACTATACCTTTTAAAACTCTCTTTGGGTAATGGGAGCAGTAGTTGAGCTAGCTTGGATGATTAAGGTGCCAGAGTAAACTGCCTGCTACCCCCTCCCAGGCGGGGTCCAAAGCTAGAATATGCCTATAATTAGTAGATTTTGGATAGAAAACACTCAGTTTCCAAACTGTTTTGAAGGATGTTGTGAGTATAACAGAACGTCATATGACAGGCAAAACCTGGGAAAAATCCACCAAGGAAGTGGGGAAATTTATTCTGAAGGTTGAGTTTATCAAGTGATCGCCTATCCATAAACGCTGCGTCCCCAACATATCCATGAGAAGTAAACAAATATTTACTGTTCAATTAAATGGCAAAAATTGATGGCTTAAAATACCATGTATTTAAAATGTTATGTTATGAACATCATGTTATAGCACACCAATATATTTCCATATAATAATATATATATTATATATAGAGGGTGATGGCGGCTGTGTTTAAGGTCTCCTAACCAACCTGTGTTATTCTGTGTGTTTTCCATTTTTTGTACATAATGTTTCTGCACAGTCTCTTTTTGAACGAAAGAGTTTCTGGACATCAGAACAGCAATTACTCACCTCCGACTGGACACTTCTTTTTGTAAATGAATCAGAAGGCAAAAAGATTTACGGCTCCTCCGGACCAGGCCAAAATCCCCGTCATTTGGATAAGAGGAGCGCTTGATTACGTTGCGCAGATCCGGCGTGCTTGGTTGAGAATTGTCAGTGAGTGGGATTAATCCGCCTTTACAATCCATCCTACGGCTGTTCATGACTGTGCCCACGAGAATCCCAAATAGGTCAGATTCAGGTTTGCAATTGAATTAATTTCAATTAGACCCCTCTCTCACTCGCAGAGGCGGAGGAAAAGAAACCAGACGGATTAAACAACTCACATACAGGGCCTGAGTCACTGGCTTACTGGTGCTTTTCCATGCGGTCCCTAGGAGGGGTGCGTCACTTGAGTTGGGTTGAGTCACTTGAACGTGATCTTCCTGTTCTGGGTTGGCGCCCCCCTGGGTGTGGCCGTGGGGAGGTCTTTGTGGGCATCTCAAGACCTTGTCTCAGGATGGTAATGTTGGTGGTTTGAGATTATCCTCTAGTGGTGGTGGGGCGCTGTGCTTTGGCAAATGGGGTGGGGTGTATATCCTGCCTGTTTGGCCCCTGTCCGGGGGTGTTCATCGGATGGTGCCACAGTGTCTCCTGACCCCTCCTGTCTCAGCCTCCAGTATTTATGGCCTGCCAGTAGTTTTATTGTGTCGCGGGGGCTAGGGTCTAGTCTGTTATATCTGGAGCACTTCTCCTTGTTCTTATCCGGTGTCCTGTGTGAATTAAGTATTGCTCTCTCTAATTCTCTCTTTCTTTCTTTCTTTCTTCTCGCTCGGAGACCGAGCCTAGGACCATGCCTCAGGACTACCTGGCATGATGACTCCTTGCTGTCCCCAGTCCACCTGGCCGTGTTGCTGCTCCAGTTTCTGCCTGCGCTATGGAACCCTGACCTGTTCACGGACTTGACTACCCATTTCCCAACCTGCTATTTTCCACTCTCTAGAGACAGCAGGAGTGGTAGAGATACTCTTAATGACGGCTATAAAAGCCATCTGACATTTACTCCTGAGGTGCTGACTTGTTGCACCCTGACGACTACTGTGATTATTATTATTGACCATGCTCGGTCATTTATGAACATTTGAACATCTTGGCCATGTTCTGTATAATCCTCCCACCAGGCACAGCCAGAAGAGGACTGGCCACCCCTCATAGCCTGGTTCCCTCTAGGTTTCTTTCTAGGTTTTGGCCTTTTAGGGAGTTTTTTCTAGCCACCGGTGCTTCTCACCTGATTGCTTGCTGTTTTGGTTTTAGGCTGGGTTTCTGCTACAACGCACTTTGAGATATAGCTGATGTAAGGAAGGGCTATATAATAATCTGATTTTGATTTGACATCCTGTCGTTAAATCAAGGGAGAAGATTCAGGTCTCCCTCTCCAAATTAACTAAATAATATTTTGTTCAAGTATTTTCCCGCTGAAACTCTAATACGTTCAAAAGCGAATATACGAACAATATTTCTAACACTAGAACGTGGGGAATGGTCAGAGGGGATCTATAGAACACTAATGTCATTTTGTTTTTTTATTTGTGATGTCATTAAAAATGTTATGAAGAAATACTGTAATCTTGGAAAGTATACCCAGTACATGTTAAAAAGTTTCGGCATACTAAGTTTCCATACTAAGTGTTGTGCATGTAATATTAACAATTAGGAAAGTGTTTTTGGTAAGAGAGGGATGTGATTTGAGAAACTATAAGAGATAATTGTTTTACATAAGTTTGTACAAGTGACAAGTCACGCCCCCGAGTGAGGTCAGAGAGCATGTTAGCCTGACGGCACTGCCCCTTTCGAACAAACTGTATAAATGATGAGTAAAGAAATKAACATACTAGACCAGAAAAGCATTAAACTACCGCTGCACGTTTAAAGTGGTTTGAACTTTGAATATCAACAYGAGATAGAGACGATAAACTCACCTCCCGGAAAATAACTGGTATGGCTGATTAGCTGTCCTAAGTAAAATATATTTGAAAGCGAATTTAAGTAGGATCATTATAGAACTCTGCTCAAGCCACCGTATTAAGCTACTCTCATCACCCCACTGKGAACTATCGACACTGCTGGCTAGCCTATCTTCAAAAAAGGATCTTCAAGAGCGAATGGAAGGAAAATAAACTCTGTAGTTCTGTTCAGGACTACACGAAAAGTCACCGGATACAGGACAACTACAGAGAAGAACAAAAGTAGAAGACTTGTTTGAACTCTTTTGGACAATCAGAGCCTTACAGGAGTGCCGCGAAAGKCCTAACTCACTTTCCAAGGCAGCTCTGTCCACCGAAAGAGATCCGGCGAACCAAGGCGTTTCATGTAAATACGTTAATGATTTCTTACTCAAAGCAGGTGGTGGTTCTTGTGCAATATGGTTACTGTAAGTGAGAGTAGTGTCTGAAAGTACCCATGTTAAGTGTCTCTGTCCCCCTCTCTCCCTCTCCATCTCTTTTGTAACAAGCAGCCACGTTGTTGTTATTCTGCTAGGGACCTGTTTTTAACGTATTAAGTGTGTATGTTTATCCTGTGTTGCCATTTTAATTAGCTAGTAAATAAATAATTAAACCAATTTGTGTAGTACTGTCACGTCTACTCCCGCTCCTCCCCTCCGGTGTTCGGCGTAGCCAGTATACTAACCACCGGTACTGGGATCCATCATTATGCACACCTGGCATCAATCGTTATGCGCACCTGGACRTCATCATCAGGCACACCTGGACTCCATTACCTCACTTATTACCTCCCCTATATCTGGCACACCCTTAGGTTCTTTCCCCAGTTAGTATTGTGTATGTGTTTATTGTCTATATGCTACTCGTGTTTGTTATAGTTCTTTAATATTCGAAACATACAATATACTTGCAGTGAAGCCGCTCAACAACTACCGCATACTAGTCATCCAACAGATTCCCATTCAGAGCGAAACACAGAAGCATCCAGGGTCAATGTCCTGCTCAAGGGCATGTTGACCGATCTACCACCAGGCCMAAAAMCGTAAACGTGAACCCGAAGATCCCCCCCACAGTTCCCCAATAGCTGTCCCTCAACCATTCGAGACCCCTCCCACAGTCCCCACAGGAATAAAAAAATAAAAAAATAMAAATAMAATTACATTCCCCACCCCCAAGAACCCACAAATGCACCAACAACCAAGAGAATGAACTAAAGGAAAAAAAGGAAAAGACAGAAGAAAACAGCAAACAACAATGCAAAAAATAATAATATAACAAAATAATACATTTTAAACAAAGGACATCAAGGACAACTAAAATCGATGTTCCGTTTATTATTAAACTCACCACATGCACTTGCTTTCCGACTCCAGCATATACGTTACAGAATATTGACTCCAATAATGGAAGCACCAGGAAAAACTGAATATCTCCCAGACGGTCGACGAGCAGGGATATCTTCTACGTCAACACCATGACCAGCTGGCACAACTGGGTACGGCTATAGAGGAGGCTCTTCACAGTGTGCAGCATCTCGAACATGCCCAGGAAGCGTTGTCGTCAACTAGCAGAGGATACTCTACAACCAGTTGACCCAGTGAGCCGCTCAGGTCAGCGATGCTTGTTTGTCCCTACCGGATAAATATGACAGTACCCCATCTACAGTTGAAGTCGGAAGTTTACATACACCTTAGCCAAATACATYTAAACTCAGTTTTGCACAGTTCCTGACATTTAATCCKAGTAAAAATCCCCTGTCTTAGGTCAGTTAGGATCACCACTTTATTTTAAGAATGTGAAATGTCAGAATAATAGTAGAGAGAATGATTTATTTCAGCTTTTATTTCTTTCATCACATTCCCAGTGGGTCAGAAGTTTACATACACTCAATTGGTATTTGGTAGCATTGCCTTTAAATTGTTTAACTTGGGTCAAACGTTTAAAGGGTAGCCTTCCACAAGCTACCACATATAAGTTGGGTGAATTTTGGCCAATTCCATCCCTGACAGAAAGCTTGGTGTAACTGAGTCAGTGTGTGTCGGCTGCCTCCGTTCGCTCGTACACGCTTTTTCAGTTCTGCTCACAAATTTTCTATAGGATTGAGGTCAAGGACTTCTGTGATGGCCACTCCAAAATCTTGACTTTGTTGTCCGTTAAGACCATTTTGCCACAACTTTGGAAGTATGCTTTGGCGTCATTGTCCATTTGAGAAGACCCATTTGCGACCAAGCCTTAAATCCTGACTAGTGTCTTGAGATGGTGCTTCAATATATAAGACATACTTTCCTCCCTCATGATGCCATCTATTTTTTGGAAGTACACCAGTCCCTCCTGCAGCAAAGCACCCCCACAACATGATGCTGCCACCCTGTGCTTCACGGTTGGGATGCTGTTCTTCGGCTTGCAAGCCTCCCCTTTTTCCTCCAAACGTAACGATGGTCATTACGGTCAAACAGTTCTATTTTTTGTTTAATCAAAAAGTACGATCTTTGTCCCCATGTGCAGTTGCAAACCATAGTCTGGCTCTTTTATGGCAGTTTTGGAGCAGTGGCTTCTTCCTTACTGACCGGCCTTTCAGGTTATGTCGATATATGACTCGTTTTACTGATATTTTTGTACCTGTTTCTTCCAGCATCTTCACAAGGTCCTTTGCTGTTGTTCTGGGATTGATTTTGCACTTTTCGCACACCAAAGTACGTTCATCTCTAGGAACAGAACGCGTCTCCTTCCTGAGCAATCTGATGGCTGCGTGTTCCCGTTGTGTTATACTTGCGTACTATTGTTTGTACAGAATGAACGTGGTACCTTCAGGCGTTTGGAAATTGCTCCCAAGGATGAACCAGACTTGTGGAGGTCTACCATTTTTTCCTGAGGTCTTGGCTGATTTCTTTAGATTTCCCCATGATGTCAAGCAAAGAAACACTAAGTTTGAAGGTAGGCCTTGAAACACATCCACAGGTACACCTCCAATTGAGTCAAATAGCGTCAATTAGCCTATCAGAAGCCATATTTTCTGAGAATGTTCCAGGCTGTTTAAAGGCCCAGTCAACTTAGTGTATGTAAACTTCTGACCCACTGGAATTGTGATACAGTAAATTTTAAGTGAAATAAACTGTCTGTAAACAATTGTTGGAAAAATGACTTGTGTCATGCACAAAGTAGATGTCCTAACCGACTTGCCAAAACTATAGTTTGTTAACAAGAAATTTGTGGAGTGGTTGAAAAACGAGTTTTAATGACTCCGACCTAAGTGTATGTAAACTTCCGACTTCAACTGTAAATAACAAAGTCAATGGATAGATGGGACCAGGGATGCTGAGGCATGGGAACAGAAAGGAGTTTCCCTGCTGGAGGGGGGAATTTGGTTTGGGCAAATCCCCCCCTCCCTTAGGTTCTTTCCCCAGTCAGTATTGTTTGTGTTTCTTGTGTTGTCACGACTTCCGCCGAAGTTGGCTCCCCTGCCTGTTCGGGCGGTGCTCGGCGGTCGTCGTCACCGTCCTACTAGCCGCCACCGATCCCGTTTTCGTTTGTCTGTTTGTTTTGTCTTATTAGTTTCACCTGTGTTTCTGTTGTTTTCGGTTAATGAACTTCCCTATATTTAGTAGGTAGACCCGCCCTTGTTTTGTGCGGGATTGTCTTTATTTTGTTACGTGTGTGCATTGTAGGCTGAGGTGTATTTTCTTTCTTTCACTTGACACCCTGTGGTTTTTGGGTTGTCACGTTATATGTCCGTGCCCTGTATTTGTTGGGCTTATATTTTATGTGTGCCTTATTAAAGAGCACTATAACCCCAGTGGAACTCTCTCTGCGCCTGATTCCTGCACCCACCTAGTCCCGCGTGACATGTGTATACACTACTTGTGTGTGTTATGTTATAAACTCACCACCTACACTTGCTTTCCAACTCCCAGCGTTAAATTTGACAGGTACTGAATTATAAGTAAGGCTCTGGTTTTTGCAGATGCAAGGAGGTTATGACAGTTCAGAATGATGACAGGATAAGAGGTTATGATTAATAAATTGACTGTTTATAGATGTGATAGGAAACGACATTTTAGAGTTTAATTCAGGAGATGGTAACTCTTTAAAGAACCGCTCTCATGGTGTCCCTGATCCCAATGAGTTACATGATTAATTTAATTGGGTAACAATTAAACATAGTTAGGTAATTAGATAACCGTCTTCAGATTAATGTTAATGTCAAGTCACAATAGTGAATGCGCAATCACTGGAGAATAAACTGGATGAGCTCCGTTCGAGACTCTCCTACCAATGGGACATTAACTGTAATATCTTATGTTTCACTGAGTCGTGGCTGAATGAGGACATAGATAATATAGAGTTGGCTGGGTTTTCCGTACATTGGCAAGACAGAACAGCAACCTCCGGTAAGACGAAGGGTGGTGGTCTGTGTCAATTTGTCAATAACAGTGCAATCTCTAAAATTAAGGAAGTCTCAAGGTTTTGCTCACCTGAGGTAAAGTACCTCATGATAAGCTGTAGACCATACTATTTACAAAGAGTTTTAATATATTTTTTGTTGCTGTCTACTTACCATCACTAAACGATGCAGGCACTAAGATCACACTCAACGAGCTGTCATAAGCGAACAAGAGAATGCTCAAGTAGAAGCGACGCTCGTAGTGGGCAGGGACTTTAATGCAGGGAAACTTAAATCCATTTGATCTAATTTCTACCAGCATGTCACATGTGCAACCAGAGGAACACAAACTCTAGACCACCTTTACTCCACACACAGAGATGCGTACAAAGCTCGCCCTCCATTGGAAAATCTGACCATAATTCTATCCTCCTGATTCCTGCTTGCAAACAAAAACTCAAGCAGGAAGTACCAGTGACTTGCTCCATACGGAAGTGGTCAGATGACACGAATGCTAAGCTACAGGACTGTTTTGCTACTGTAGCACAGACTGGAATATGTTCCTGGGATTCATCTGATGACATTGAGGAGTATACCACATCAGTTACTGGCTTCATCAATAAGTGCATCAGCGACGTCGTCCCCACAGAAGACTCTACGTACATATCCCAACCAGGAGCCATGGATTACAGGCAACATGAACACTGAGCTAAAGGCTAGAGATGCCACATTCAAGGAGTGGGACACTAATCAAGATGCTTAAGAAATCCCACTATGCTCTCCGACGAACCATCTAACAGGCAAAGCATCAATACAGAACTAGGCAAGCAACACTGAACCATGCATGAGAGCACCAGCTGTTCCGGACGACTGTGTGATCACACTCTCCGTAGCCGATGTGAGTAACACCTTTCAACAGGTCAACATTCACAAGACCGCAGGTTCAGACAGATTAACAGGACTCGTACTCAGAGGATGCGCTGACCAACTGGCAATTGTCTGACATTTTCAACTTCTCCCTGACCGAGTCTGTAATACCTACATGTTACAAGCAGACCACCATAGTCCCTGTGCCAAAAAACACCAAGCTAACCTGCCTAAATGGCTACCGCCCGGTAGCACTCATGTCTGTAGGCTGGTCATTGCTCACATCAACACCATCATCCAAGAAACCCTAGACCCACTACAATTCACATACAACCCCAACAGACGACACAATCTCTATTGCACTCCACACTGCCCTTTCTCACCTGGACAAAAGGAACGCCTACGTGAGAATGCTGTTTGTTGACTACAGCTCAGTGTTCAACACCATAGTGTCCTTAAAGCTCATYACTATGCTAAGGACCCTGGGACTAAAAATCTCCCTCTGCAACTGGATCCTGGACTTCCTGACAGGCCGCCCCCAGGTGGTAAGGGTAGGCAACAACACATCTGCCATGCTGATCCTCAACACGGAGGCCCCTCAGGGTTGCGTGTTAATCCCCTCCTGTACTCCCTGTTGACCCATGACTGCATGGCCACGCACGACTCCAACACCATTATTATGTTTTCTGACGACTCAAAGGTGTTAGGCCTGATCACTGACAACAATGAGACGGCCTATAGGGAGGAGGTCAGAGACCTGGCAGTGTGGTGCCAGTACAACAACCTCTCCCTCAACGTCAGCAAGACAAAGGAGCTGATTGTGGACTACAGTAAAAGGAGGGTCGAGCACCCCCCCATTCACATTGACGGGGCTRTAGTGGAGCAGGTATCCTTGGTGTCCACATCACTAACAAACTACCATGGTCCAAACACACAAAGACAGTCATGAAGCGGGCACGACAACGCCTATTCCCTCTCAGGAGACTGAATAAATTTGGCATGGTTCCTCGGATCCTCAAAAAGTTCTACAGCTGCACCATCATGAGCATCCTGACTGGTTCCATCACCGCTTGGTATGGCAACAGCTTGGCATCCAACTGCAAGGCGCTACAGAAGGTAGTGCGTACGACCCAGTACATCACTGGGGCCAAGCTTCCTGCTATCCAGGACCTGTATACGAGGCGTGTCAGAGGGAGGCCCTAAAAATTGTCAAAAACTCCAGCCACCCAACTCATAGACTGTTCTCTCTGCTCCCGTACGGCAAGTGGTACCGGAGCGCCAAGTCTAGGTCCAAAAGGCTCCTTAACAGCTTCTACTTCAAAGCCATAAAACTGCTAAACAGTTAATCAAATGGCTACCTGTACTATTTGCATTGATCCCCTTTTTTACGCTGCTGCTACTCACTGTTTATTATCTATGTAAAGTTACTTTACCCCTACCTACATGTACATATTACCTAAATGACCTTGACTATCCTCTACCCTCACACATTGACTCGTTACAGGTACCGCCTGTATATAGCTTCATTGTTATTTTGTTGTGTTCCTTTTTTTTATACATTACTTATTTTTTGTCCCCCAAAAAGTTGTCTTACTTTTAAAAAAATGCATTGTTGGTTAAGGGCTTATAAGTAAGCATTTCACTGTTGTATTCGGCACATGTGACAAATAAAATTGTATTTGATTTTAAATGACAAAGGTAGGCAAGAGATCAAATCCATTACTACAATGTCAATGAATGAGGCACAGGGAATGAGTGGAACATTATTTATTATAGGATTGACTGTGTGAATATGCAGAAAAATGTTCTCTATCCAAGAACGGATGAGATGATTATAAAATAGTTATGCAGTGGTCTGCATATTAACTCAGAGGGACACTGTAGACTAATTAATCAAGGTTTAACGACCAGTTTACAAACGGGTTTGTCACAGACAGCATATTTTTGTTTGTTTAGGTTTAATAATCCAAAAGGCTATTCAAGGCCCCATGTTTGTTGATCCTGTAGTGTTGTGTAATAGCCATAATGTGTGAAACGCTCTAATGAATTGAACCACAATTGAGGCATCACAAAGCATTTCCCCTGCGCACAGGCGCATTCAGCATGCGTCCCCATGCCATTGTTTGCTGGTAGATAAATCTATTTGACGTTTCTCCGCTATCGCATTGAAATGTTTGATGGGCTAGTCTGTCTGTCTGTCTGTCTGTCTCTGTGTGTGTGTGTGTGTGTGTGTATGCACCCCCGCGGTTAACCCCTCCCTCCAAACACCACCTCCATGTGACAAGAGAGCTGTCCGGCCCCTTTCGATTCCCATAGATCGAATTACTGGCTCTGYTCAATCCGCAGCACAGCCCACTGCCTCTTCTCCAATCGCCGGTACCCTCGCGCTCCCCGGGTAGGCCTACTCACCAACCTACTGTCTSACATTTTGATACATCACTCCGGAGCTATTACCTCTCATCAACCCAACTCGATTTTTCCTTGCTATCCGAAGATGAGAGTGTACATCGCGGTGCCCTCTGCATGCTTTACCTCCTAACTCGGGCTCTAGACCCGCAGCTGGGACCAGAGAGAGAGTAACCTCTCTCTTCTCTCATCATCACTCGCTTGGTGTTCTACGGACACGGGGAGCGAGCCGACAGTCGACAACAATAGTTGTACCGTATTTGTGTATCCTTTCTCTTTTAAACACACGTCCTCATCCTGTCTTTCACGCTGGGCACAGACAGGGAAGGAGAGAAGAACAAGGCTCCGCAATCGCTATTTCTACCGTGGAAATACGTTTGGTGGGGTTTTGTGCCCTGTCCGTATTTGGTGAACCCTGGATTTAGTAAACATGGAGACGGTGGAGAAGGAGTGCGGGGCGTTAGGGGGACTATTCCAGGCGATTGTCAATGATATGAAGGTAGGTCGGGCATCATTATGCTCGCAACATTTATTGTTTTTGACTGAATTTGTGAGCTGCTTGTTTTCATCCTCGAGGACATGGAACCGTTATTCTGTCACAGTGCGKCGATAGGCTACCTACCTGATAGTGACTTTCCCCAGCAAGGTTTGCGCATTTGTCGCGTCATTGCTTTGGAAATGTTGCTTTGACAGCTACTATAATTGAATCAAATTGCTTGATCACCATTGCATGTGCTTTGTGTGTGTCAGCGCGTTGGTTTGCTCTGCATAGATCAGGTGAAACCTAGTCATCGTGTARGCTATGAATCCATGTGTGTGTTAGGGTAAGCATGTGTATTCGAACACGATATGGATTATAACCATATGGATAATTTATGATTGAATAAATGTGCATGTATTCGGCTTTTATTAACACAAAATAAATGAATGTTAAACTGTCAGATTTAACCATGCCATTTGCACATGTCCCATGCTTTTTGTTGTTGTTGCTTGCCGGTAATAAAACCCGCTGTTATAAGCTCTCCCATTTTGTAGAAAGCAGCACCATTGATTTTCTGCCAAGCTGATTTTTTTTTTTAAAGAGACCGTGTGAGGCAAGCATGAGCCCTTCGAAAGCCATCACGCGTCCTGCAGTGCACACCACTGTGTCTGTCTGACTGGCCCATGGTGTAGGCCTAGCCTGCTGTATGGTCTGGCCTTCTTCTCTGGGTAGAGCAGCGATGTTTCAGATGAGAAGACAGCGAGCCAGACTCCTAGCTACACCCACTGTGACTAACCAACAGATTATTTGGCATACTTAGTACGTGGACAGTCTTACTCTTTGAACAGGAAATCGTAGCGCAGACTTGGAACCAGTAACACGACTACCGTTGTTCCCATCTCATCATCTGTGCCTTTCTTTCCACTGTGTGAGAAATCATGGGTTTGAAGCTGCATCAAGGGATTTCTACGTCATCCGAGTCCCAGTCTCATGTGAATAAGGTTGAAGTAAAGCTGGCGTTCTGAATGGTTATTGTTCCTGCACTGGCCATCTATATCTGTGAACATCATAGGGTTTTGAAGGAGCTAGGGACACGTCAAAACTGCAACCTCGGATTAACAACATCCTAAAGGAAGAACCGGTGACAACCCCCCCCCTGCTCTCATGGTTACATCTCTCTATCTTTCTCTCCCCCACATCCACCATTCTCTCTCTCGCGCTCTCTCTCTCTGACACACTCATCTCATAAATTTTTTTATTTTTATTTTTCAACATTTCCCATGGTCTTCATCTGATCTCTTACACCATGATGGAGGAGACTAACATCTGGGTCAAATAGTAACTTCCGCAGCATCCATCCTCCATTGGTCACTTGGAGTCTCAGGTTGGCCATTGCAGTAGTCTTTAGTGGGTGTCCCCACAGCAGAGTGAGGTGCCACATGGTAATATCTAAGCCACTGGCTGACTGCTGTGCTCTTATGTAACCCCAGACAACCTCATGACAACCTCATGTTGTCACTAATGACCCACCTCTCAAAGGACGGCTGTTGTTGGTGGCAGAAGAGAAGAAAACACACACACACACAAATGGAGACCCGAGGATACCCTATTGTTGGACAGGGATTGTCATTACGAGGAGGGCCTCAGCTATTTGTGTCTTTATGGCTGGCTATGCTTAAGATGTTATTTGCGCTGAGTTGAACAGTAAACTCAGTGCTGTCATGCCATCTCTGAACAATTACCATCCTCTCCAGCTGATATGTGCCCCCATGACGGCTCAAGACAAAACATCTCTTCACTGAGCAACGAAATGCAAATATATTGAATGATGCGCTATAGACTTAACACCTTGGGGAATGCGTACCTTATGCGTGACAGGTCACGTTTACATACGCATGCGATTGATCCATGTCCCAGTGAAGTGTTTTTAACTGGAGGATGTTTTCCCCTCCCTCTCTCCCTCACTACCCCTTTGTTGCAGGGGGATTGACCCCCCCCCCCCCATAGGGCATGATCAGTCACTTCTCATGTGTGTCTCCTCTCCTAGAATCACTGGCTCGGTCGACCAGGCTTTCTCTTTGTTCACACTGCAGTAGACATGCCCAGTGCAATAGCTGGCAACACAACTGCGCTAAAGACACTGTCGACTACATGTAGGACACCTCTTCATTGTACGGTACAGCGCAACACAGCACAGTGCCATGATGAGTGACCGGGAGGCCTCTCTGACATTAGCATACGGTACACGAGTCAGATGTTTCACTGAAAAGGAATGCACATTACAACCACAATGACATCAAAGAGACCCCCGTCTCCCCCTCTGTTCTCCAGAGAGAGACCCCCCCCTCCCCCCACCGTATGGTATAATGTGGAAGAGAGAGTGAGTAGTCCTTTGTTTGCACATCTTACTTCATGAGTGTATAGGTGGGGTGTGTGTGTGCTCCCTTTAAGGGACACAGACGAGAATATATATGTGTGAGGGGGCTGGCTGTCTGGCAGTGTTGGCTACAGCCCTCAGGGCTATGTCTTGTTATTACATGGTTATTATGTGTGGTGACAGAGCAAGGATGGAGGGGATTTGATTTGAAAGCACAGGGTGTCACATTCATGGTCAGCTTGTCTCCCTATAAGCTGGCCCAGTGTGTGCTGACCACACGCTCAGTGCAGTGCCAGTGGAGACAGACAGAGTCGAGGGGTACCTGGGACTAGAGTGAAGACAGGAGGCAGGAAAAGTCCATGACGTGGTCTGTTTGCCAGCTGGACTCATCGAAGATTACGTCTGTTTACATTCTCAGGCTCTGCCACACTTCTTTCCAAGGTGTGCATACCAGTCTGTCTCAGACAGGCATGCTGCCTTCACACAACAAGACACGACCATCTGGCTCAGAGTGTTTTTGTGTGTGTGTGTGTGTTTGTGCACCAGACTATTCTGGAATGATTGCCTTGTCAAGTTGTGTGTCTTTTTTGACGATTCATAGTTTGTGTGTGTGTTATTGGTCATGTGGTAGTCAGATGTTTATTTTTCCTCTGATTGTCTTCTTTGTAGCATGGCTTGTGCGTGTTTGTCTATGGATAATGTTGTGTCGTCTCATCTTTGTGTCAGAGTGGCAACAACGTTAACAGACAGATGAATGTGGGATGAACCACCAGGCTTGTGCTTTCCAAAATACATGCAAAGTCTTGACAGTTTCTTTCCATGACTTAGAGAATTGAAACAACCCATACAGGCACTGTGTTTGTGTGTGTGTGTGTGTGTGTGTGTGTGTGTGTGTGTGTGTGTGCTGTCTCTTATACACATCTAGATGTGTATAAGAGACAGGTGTTTGTGTGTGTGTGTGTGTGTGTGTGTGTGTGTGTGTGTGTGTGTGTGTGTGTGTGTGTGTGTGTGTGTGTGTGTGTGTGTGTGTGTTGGGCTTCTACACCTGCATTGCTTGCTGTTTGGGGTTTTAGGCTGGGTTTCTGTACAGCACTTCGAGATATTAGCTGATGTACGAAGGGCTATATAAAATAAACTTATTTGCACGTGTGACCCATTTCTGGACACTGCCTTTGGGCCGAGAGGCAGAGGACCAGAGAGGACATCCATCCTCGTGACTCATGTGTCCGTGCTCCCCCAAATGATCATCCCTTTGTAGGGGCCATTGATGCCATGACAATGTGCAGGGCCCTGGGTATCTAAATGAGCATGTGTTCTCTTGTCTCTCGTTAGGCTCGTTAGAGATGAATCGACTGGTTTCAGATTGAGAAATCACATTGGGACAGTGCCAGTGGTTCTCAGTGCAGGCTTTGTCGGGCCTGTCAAACTCATCTCATCACATTAATTTGTTGACTGTAAAACCACTCAGCGCATTGATAAGTATGAACGGGGGAAAGAAATGGTTTCAAATCAAWTTTTTTTGCACCGTAAAAAAAATAAAATCTACCTACTGGATGAACAAAATCCACTGTCCACTGTTCTCTCATGCAAAAGTATTTAGTGTAGTTTTCCATTCACTCTACCCCTAGATGTTACTATGGGGCTTACTGACAATGTTTGGGTCCAGGCAAAAAGGAGGATGATGCTGACCCATATCCTCAAGTACACCCCGACCTCCAACAAAACACATCTGCATTCCTCACTGTCTCTGCATGATGGACAGCCGTCGGCGACCATCCCCACCAATGAGAGCGCTACAAAATGCTACCTGCTTTTCCATCACAGACCTGTCATGTGTTTTAATGCCACTATATACAGTATCTCAGAGTGGTGGCAGTCGGTCACACAGAGGACCTCAGTGAAGACTCCCATTTCAATTAGGCTGAGTGGTACACCCACAGCCACTACACAAATGCAACATTGGAGACCTGGGACAACTAATGGATGACTAGAAGAAAGAAGGGAGATGATGGTAAGAAAGGACGAGAGAACATATGAGAGAGAACGAAAGGCACAAAGTGATACAGAAAGAGACAGACATATAGATTGAGAGCGAGACCGGGATGGAGAGACAGAGAGAGAGAGAGAGAGAGAGAGAGACAGACATGGAGGAAGAATCTGTGCCTTTTCATATTAAGCGATTTCCATTATTCATTTCTGCAAGGCTGCAGGCTGCTGTGGTAAATGGTGAAGAGGGAGATTATTCCCCCCCCTCCATCATTCATTCACACCATCGAATGCGATGTACTGCGTAGGTGGGGGTTATGAGATTGAACCAAACCTGCAAGCGCCTGGCAGTGCTTGACACTACTGAGACACACTGAGCAGCCCAGGCCCCAGCCAGAAACACCTATAGTCATCAACCACTGGCCATCCCTCCATCGCTCTGGGTAGCTCCACTCAACTCTATCCTCATCTCCCGTTTTTTTATGGCTGAAGAAACAAAAAGTAACAAGAAATGAGTGGGAGCATTGGGTCTCACCTTATCTGTTTGTGATGTCTGGTAAGTATAAGGTCAAGCTCAGGAGAATGTAGCAAATGCATTCACATATTTAAAAATTCTAAAGACGTCAACAGAGACTATGATTAACCTTGTCCCACGGTAGAAAGGCCGGGCAGGATAGTTTCGTTTTTATTACTATGTTTAGATTGGTAAGATCCTTTTCCTCATAAATWATGCAACACACAATCTTTCTGTTTCGTCTGACAACAACTTGCTGCCTGTATCCCGATGTCATTTGAGAGCAAKGATTTGCCAACATRATGTAGAGGTAWCCTAAGACGTCTATTTGTGTATCTATCCTCAGGTAAGAACCCAGCAGTGTATTTAGTTGGGGTGGAGCAACAACAGTGGGGACAGAGTCAATAGTATTCTCTTACAGTGCAGGAGATGGAGAAGGCTGGATCCAGACGTTATATTTAGGCAATTTCACAGTAACGGAATKATGCTTTGACTCYGATTTTTCACTTTAAAATGTAAGCCAAACAAAACCCATCAGACCATACCACTCTATGCACGAGGCCTACTTTGAACAATTTACACAGAACATTTCACAAACACACATTTACTGGAAGACCTGTGCAGAAGCAAAGTTCAACCKTAGTTTTTTTGTGTGACCACATTTTCCAAAAACTCCGTTAAAAACCCAGTGCAGTCAAACATTWGATTTTTACTGTGTTTTATATATATTTTTTCCACACTATGAGGTTTGAATAATATTGTGAAAATTATGATATTTCCCTTTAAATGTAAGAGCTGTTTGAAAAGACYGCCTGAAATGTCCTGTTTTGGTGGGATGGAGTTTTGGCCTACCTGGTGACATCACCAGACAGTACATTTGTTAATTGACCAATAAGAAATATTGTTCTAAACCTCTGCCCTCTCCACTCCCAGACAGTCCTAGCAAAATTCTTGCTTGACAAATTGGTCCTTGCTAAGAAGTCATTTCTTTGTTTATTTTTGACCATTTGAATTGTTACCCAGAAATTATTTGATATTGAGATAAATAAAAAAATACATTTTCAAAGATTACAATTCAAACATGTCTGCGGAAAGAATGGAGTGTTAGCAATGGCATGACACCTTGAGTTATTGAACTACAGCAGTTGAAGTGGATTTGCATCCGGGGAACAGAATTACGCTAACGCAATTACATCATGGGTCCCTGATGTGTAATATACAGAAATGCATAATTATGGATTTGAATAGCATTCTCTTCATGGGGATGTATCCTGAACAGGTATAGAAAGGTAGAAATATGCAATATCCTTTTTTTTGCATATTTGGATATTATTCTACAGACTAGCTATTATTGTACTGTACTCACACCTAGTGTGCTCTACTGTACTGAACTCTACTGTACTGTGCGTTTATTTACTGTTCTGTTCTCTACTGTGCTCTACTGTACTGTACTCTCCAAACTTGTGAAACATAGACATCTATGACTGGTTCAGATTTGGTCCTGCCCGGCCGGACTGAGCAAAGTTCAACTCCGTTTCGACGTCCGTGGACGTCCTGTGTCAGTCGGTGTTCAGTGGGTGAGGATGCTGGTTACAGGAAACGGAAAGAGGGCAGGTGGTAGTATGTGTCATGGTAGGCGTCAGTAAGAGCCGCGAGAGGTGACATTAGCTGGAGAGAGAGGGAGAAGAAAGAGAGAGAGAGAGAGAGAGAGAGAGAGAGAGAGAGAGAGAGTTGGAGACAGGGAATGTGAGAGGGAGTGGTTGTCCAGACTGTTTTCACAGTTTTGCTTTGACTACCAGATGACAGAAAGAGGGAAAAAAACAACAGTTATGAGCTGAACATAAAAGTATGCCAGGGGAAGTGAAGACAGTAGCAGATGACCCAACTGTGGTATGTGTAATTTTGTTACTTTTTTAATTACTTAATAATTCATTAACAAAACAAAATGTAATAATTAATAAACAAAATTGGTATCAGTAAAAACACTATAACTAATTTGTAGGTCTACCTTTACTTGTTACTTCTGTGAACTTTATTATCCTCCCTCATGAGGGAGAGAAAGGAGAGAAAATATCTTAAAGATATGCAGGTTTTTGGTAATGGAATTACAAGGCACAAGGCAATGTTTCTTAAAGTTACAGAAGGCGATCAATTTCTCGTAATAACAGAGGCACGTATTTGTAGCTCACAGGCACTTTGAGATTCGGCACAGTATCTATCCTCGGGTAATGTAAACATTACTGAGAAAACTCCAATCTAGTGTTTGCGTTGTTCATATCAGTAGTGGAGAAATTCTCTATTTTCTCCTGAAACTCGACATCACACTTAGTGCAGTGGAGGCTGCTGAGGGGAGGACGGCTCATAACAAGGTCTGGAAAGGAGCTAATGGGATGGGATCAAACACATGGAACCCAAGTGTTTGATGTGTTTGACACCATTCCACTGATTCCCGCTCCAGCTACTACCACAAGCCTGTCCTCCCCAGTTAAGGTGCCACCAACCTCCTGTGACTTAGTGAACATTTCTGTTCAATCAAACTTGTCATGTGTATTGCCTGCGTCCAGCACTCCAGCTGAACACATTTGGTATGCTGATACGGTAAAGCCCTTGGAGGAGTCTACTTTCCTGGATCTAAGTAGCAGGAGCTCCCCTGATCTGGAGATAACGCATGGCCAGGTAGTAGACGGTGTGGTTGCTCGCGTTTGTACGCGTCGCTCTGCTTCCAATGACTTAATGAAGCTTAGCCGTATGCGTCTATCAACCGTTTGCCCTTCCCTGTCTGTGCCCTGTCCTTGTTCCGACAGCCTGTAAAGGGGCTTCTTAGTAAGCTAGGGAATCACCATTGATTCCTTGTCTCATACAGTTGCTATAGAGGGATTGTCTACAGTATCCTTTCCAGCACATCCAAAATGGGATCTATTATATTAGCATAAAGAACTGTGAAATTAGCCTCTATTGTGTGAGGGTTTTATTTCTCTTTAAAAGTCTGAATTGGCCCGATTTTAAAGAGCTGGAATTGGGCTAATCCACGGTTTATGTCATCCTCCAGAGAACAAAGGAACAAAGAGATGAAGCTGTGAGCTTTTCCTTTGCTCAAGTAAATATGGTGGGTTCGCTAAAACAACGGAACAGAATTCAAGTCCGCTGAGCACAGATATAGGCCACTGGACTGTAAACTCCCCGGAGAGTTCCACAGTGTTCAGCTAGCCCATCATGTAACCTACCACCTTTAACCTTTTGAGGAGTTAGCGAGAGCTGGTGCAAGGGAGAGACGATGCGCTGCATGTCGAGGGCTAGTCGGGCATGAGATGTGTTACTGTGGGGTTTTTCTGTGTGCTGTCACTACTGTGAGGATGTCTTTATGTGCAGAAGAGGAAGTGGTGATGCACTAGCATGTTATCAGTGGCTGAGGGTCCTTTTGAGGAGTAGCAGCCAGCCTGCCCTGGCAGAACACTGTCACTCACTCTAAAGGTTCTATCAACGTTGCAGTTATGCGATGCTACTGTTTGTATGCCTTGACTTCCAGGGACGCAAACAGCAATGCAATGTCAATGCTGTCATGTAATGTAATGTGCACCCTGAGTCACGCAGMGGTCTAAGGCACTGCATCTCAATGCTAGAGGCGTCACTGCAGACCCGGGTTCAATCCTGGGCTATATCACAATTTCCCATAGGGCGGTGCACAATTTGGCCCAACGTCTTCCGGGTTACGGAAGGGTATGGCTGGGGTAGGCCGTCATTGTAAATAAGAATTTGTTCTTAACTGACTTGCCTAGTTAAATAAAGATACATTTTTAAAAAATGCGGAAAGATTTGTATCTTCTTCCTTTTTGTTGTCTTTACTCTGCATCATCAGTCTTCCTCTGCCTCTGGATTGTTTTATTTTTTTTCTGATTAGAATGCACCTTTAATGGCTCTGTTTTTCCACTTGGTTAAGCTAAAGGAAAAATAGCCTGCTCTCTTTACCTGGGAACCATCCAGGCGGCTGGGTGGATGGAGAGGGGTACTTATCCCATTGTTTGTGGGTCATGTTGCAAGTCGAGTAGGAGTGAGTGAGTGATTCATTGAGGAGGATGGGAAATAAAATATCCCCAGGCCTACAATGAACCTAATAAACAATCGTTACACTATCAGGCACCGCCAGGATCCYCTCAATTGGATTAAAATGGCCTAATATGGTAATGAGGGATGGGCTGGTGTGATTGTAATGGAGAGGAGGCGTGGCCCGCTCCGTATCTCCTATCCACAAGGCCTCTCCTGACAGACGTCAGGCTTGCAACATTGCAAGATTAGAGCACTTCAAACACAGACGGGGGACCGCAGGGAAATGCTGCTCTGATTTCGGACCAAATKAACTGACGTCAAACACCAGGAATGAGACGTCAGATCAAAGRGCGAGACGCCCAGCTGTCGCCCACTGTAGCCCCCGTGACATCCCTGCTCCTCTGCTCCGGTCGGGTCCCTTAAACGCTCCTCTTCATCCCCTCTCTTTCCTGTCTCCCTCTCTCCCATTCTCGTTCCCTTTCCACCATATCCCCCTTTCCCTTCTCTCCGGTCTCTTTTGTCTTTTCCTCCCACTATCTCCCTGGTTCTTATCCTCTCTCCCCCTCTCTCTCCCTGYATGCTGCGGGTTTGGAGACGGCGGGGGGACTTGGGGGTACTTGCTCATGTAGATCTCCAACCCCCAGCTGTGCTGTGGAGTGAGGCTTATTTCAGCCTTGGACACACAGCGGTCTGATCTGCTGSTCTCAAATCCGGGCCGTAGCGTCTGACAACAAAGGCAGAGAGAGGCGCGGAGGGCTCGAAAACACACTCTGCCCTGCAGGTAGAAGAGATGTTATAGTCAACATGTAACACCATGTACTCACAGGAGGTTGGTGGCAGCAGTTCCGTGGTAATAGCTGGAGCGGAATAGGTGGAATGGTATCAAACACATGGTTTCCATSYGTTTGATGCCATTCCATTCACTCCGTTCCAGACATTATTATGAGCWGTCCTCCCTTCAGCAGCCTCCACGGCATTTACTACTATTTACCTTGTGGATCATTTGTGTGTGATAATGGGTGTGAACAAAGAGGAAATGACACCTATATATATATAGGGGAGAAAAAAAGAAGAGAACTTCACACGGTCATTTTGGGGTGCAAATATCGTGTTTGATTTGCGTTGCCATTCATTGCTTCCTTTGATATCTGCCGGTGCCRGGGGCTGGTGGAAACAGAGGATGTGTTGCCCAATCACAGACAGTGATGACTCAGACCAGGGAACACAGACATTTTAGCCAGAATATTCTGCTCCTCACGGGAGGTGCAATGATGCACATAAAGTGCTWATWTTWTATWWYASWCTTTKAAAAAAGGGTTCCAAAGGGGTTCTTTGGCTGTCCCCATAGGAGAACCCGTTGAAGAACCATCTACACGGAACCCAAAAGGGTTCTACYTGGAACCGAAATGATTCGACGTGGAACCAAAAATGGTCCTTCAAAGGGTTCTCCTATGGGGACAGCCGAAGAACCCTTTTAGGTTCTTGATAGCACCTTAGAAAATAAGAGTGTAGTGCGCAAACACAGGTCTAGAGCATACAATGTTGACTTGTGTTGTATRTGAGTTGTGAGTGAAAAAGGTCAAAGGGCCTGTCAGATATTTGTACAGATCATGCACCAGTTGCATTGCATAATGTCCTTCTAACGTGTCCCYCTTTATTTATTTATTCCCAGTGTTCATACCCCGTGTGGGAAGACTTCAGTGCCAAGGCCACCAAACTGCACTCCCAGCTCAGGTAAGCCCCAGCCACTGTCCTGTGTCTACTAGAGCAGTGCCCGTCAATGAGTATCCCAGCCTGTGCCATTGACAACAATGTAATCCCCCTCTGTCTGTTCTGAGGCGCCAGATCTGCTGACTATGTTTGTTAATGTTGAAATGACTGTGGTTGTGAACTGGTGCCAATCATGTGTCTGTCCTGTCTGCTCTGTCCCGCTCTGCTCTCAGGACCACAGTGCTGGCAGCAGTGGCCTTTCTGGATGCCTTTCAGAAGGTGGCGGACATGGCCACCAACACCAGAGGTACGTGGGCTTCCAGATGTGTGTGTGTGTGAGTGAGCTCGCTCTGAGGACACGGGAGCTGATATGTGCGTGTGTGTGTAGTGTACGTTTTGAATGCGTCTGTGAGTGTGGGGATGGGCGTATCCCAGCTGATTTGGGTTAATCTTTGGAGGGCAGCCTTATAGAGATACAGATTTGTGATTAGGGGGATCACTCCTCCTGTTGTTGTGTGGACAGATTGTCATGCACGCATCTAGTTAAAGAATCCACAGAATGAAGTGTGTGTGTGCGTGTTCCTTTATGTGAGTGAATAACATCAGTTCTATTTGGATACGAGTTAAGGGAACAGATCCTCATTGCGTGACACTCCGTGCCGATAGGGATGTGACTTTATCGACAGTCACTTGATAAGATGTTATCAGCTTTAATACATTTGTTTACTGTTTCAAAAGTTGTTTGATAGCGTGCTTGAAGTTACATTCTCTGTGAACTTTGACGAGTTTTCATCCCCCGAATTAGCTGTGTTTAGGGAGCAGAGATGGAGATGAATGGAGATGAATGGAGATGAATGGCGCATCATCCCCACCGGATAATGTGAGGAGGGGAGAACAAAGGCTTGGTTTATGGTACAAGAGAGAGAAGATGTGGCAAGCGGCTGGGCAGCAGGGTTCTTTTTGGCTGGGGGCTCGGGGCAGTGTTAGGAGACTGTGCTGAGCTCCTTTCAGAAGCCTTACTAGGGGGAACACTCTGCCTTGTTTTACGGCATGAGCAGAGGGACAATACAGACTGTAGGCCTTATAATGAAGCTACATTTTCTAGGGATATGGAATACTGGGCCCTATTTGGTGTGGCTCTTGTACTCTGTGTGTACAGTGTGTGTGTGTGTGTGGTGTGTGTGTGTGTGTGTGTGTGATGTGTTGTGTTCGTGTGTGTTCTGTGTTGTGTGTGGTGTTGTGTGGTGTTGTTGTGTTGTGTGGTTTGTGATACATACAAGGTGCTGACGTCATGGTGTGGTGTGTGTCGACCCCACCAAGGCGTTGACATTGTTTAATGATAGCTGACCAGGGTTGGGTGCTTCATCTGGTGTCTTGGCCTGATAAAGAAGTGTAGCAGTCGGGCACATCTCAGTGACTCCTATATCCTTACCCCCAAGCATAGGACGCCACCGAAACAGAGGGGCCGAGACCTAGGGAGGACACACCACAGCTGACAGACACACCGTCTTTCGTAGCGTACAGGCAGGGGTATAGGAACTAATACACCTATAGTGTAGATCAGGTGAGATGCTAGGAACAGGCAGAGAGGAGCAGATAGGAGGTGCTCCAAGGCACACAACAGGTATTATGTCATAGACAAATGAGGAAGGAGTTGACGATAATGGTCCTGTTTTTCGTCTCTCTCTTTTTGCTGTAGTAGAAGACGTGTGAGGATTCAGCCAGTAATGTATAGAGTTTAGAAATCTCCAGTGTGTGTGGTGTGTGTGTGTGTGTGTCGTGTCGCGTGTGTGGTGGTGTGTGTGTGTGTGTGTGGTGTGTGTGTGTGTGTGTGTGTGGTGTGTGTGTGTGTGTGTGTGTGGTGTGTGTGTGTGTTGTGTGTGGTGTGTGTCGTGTTATTCCTGCATCCAGTTGTGGCAGATGCTAGCTGTGATTATTGGAGATTTGTGTTGGGACACCGTTGGGGCACTGCTCCTCGATCGAATGTTAAGTCACAGATCCTGTGGGCTCACAATGGCTCATCCATGACCACACAACACACACACACACACACCACACACACACACACACACACACACACCACACACACACACACACACACACACACACACACACACACACACACACACACACACACACACACACACACACACACACACCGACACAGCACAAGCGCACAGCATAGGCAGATAGGCACATCTGTACAGTATTTTTATCTGCCGCGCATTCCAACACGTTGCATGAGATGTTCTCCCGGTAATGGAGAGATATGTGGTAATCACAACATACCTCAGAGTAACCGTTCTTAGTGCCGTGACGCAACACAATCGCACAATTATCCCTCTGACTGCCTCGTGTATTCTAATAGACCTTTCCCATGAACGAAGCCAGTTCAATGGTGTCTCTTAAGTAATTGTCCCTTCTGGCCATTTAGAATATGAATGTCTCTGTGTGTGTGTGAGAGAGAGCCCACTCTGTCTGTCCCAGCCCCACAGGGTCGAAGACGCTCCTCTCTCCCGTGCTCTGTTCTCAGACATACAGTACAGAACATAGAATAGTTGGTTCTAGTTCCGTGCTACAGAACACCAGCCTCTTCTCTCAAGGAGTGGTGATGTTCTGTGGTTTCTAAAACTAAAGAAACAGCCTCAGGTCCATGGTGAGTGCTGAGCCAGTTCCCTGCTCCATAGCCATGCTCTTGACCCAGCTTGTGCTGCTGAGCCTGATCTGGATCCCCACAGGTCCAGCTGTAACACATCTAGATGTTCTGTAGAATTGTGTGTGTGTTGTGTGTGTGTGTGTTTGTGTGTGTGGAACTGCTCAGATCCAGCTGGAACGCATACAGGTGTTGTGTGGGGATGGCGCTGGAGCGATAGGGGCTAACAGAGGTTGCCCATTGGTCAGGGGCCCTATGTAGACCCTCTCTCTGAGGAGACTGACTGTCAACTAACAGACTGCAGGATCAAACAGGCTAGACTGGACCGCAGACAGGACCTAGAGGGAGGTATGGAATGAGACAGAGGGGTGCGTGTCTGAATGTTGAGAGTAGAGAGCGGAGATATGGAGCGAGAGAGGGCGTCATGAGTGAAGGAAAACGTGAGTGTCAACTCCCTGACAAGGGGCAAAGTTGCGGAGAGGAGCTGTGTGTTGTGTTCAGATGTGCCCCTCTGCCCTCACTACCTCACACTTTCCCCGGAGCAACATTGGAGGTGGGGGGTGGGGGCAAACACACACCAGGCTTTCATCTTGTTGGTGGGGGGCCGCTGTGGTCCGGGGTTGGTGGTTTGGGGTGGGGGCGGGGGCGGGGGGGCATGCTTACCTTTTACTAATCACGCTTTGGTCCGTCTGACCTCTCATTGAGCAGCCTTTTACTACTCATCTTCCTCCTCATCTTCCTCCACACAGCTGCTTTCCCTTTGCACATTTACTTTTACTTTTCTTCTCTCTCTCACCCACACAGGGATTACTAATTCTTTTGACTGCACATTCTCTTTCTTTTTTCAAAACAAATATAATTTGCCAAACCCTCTCGTGGAATGATAGTTATTGGGGGCTATAATAAGTACCAGGGTGAGTGTTACGCTCGTTGATAGAAGGAGACCAAGGTGCAGCGTAGTAGGCGTACATTTTCCTTTTATTTAAAATGACACCTACAAAATACAAAACGAACGTAAAGCTATATGCAGTGCAGAAMGCAACTACACACAAACAAGTTCCCACAACTGAAGGTGGGAAAAAGGGCTGCCTAAGTATGATCCCCGATCAGAGACAACGATAGACAGCTGCCTCTGATTGGGAACCATACCCGGCCAACAAAGAAATAGACAACCTAGAATGCCCACCCAAATCACACCCTGACCTAACCAAATAGAGAAATAAAAAGTCTCTCTAAGGTCAGGGCGTGACAGTGAGAGACATGACCACTGAAAGGCTGAATTAAGGATGGCCACCGCTGACATTAGAACCAGTGTGTATGGCCCTTTTCGAAGCTGATAGCCTTTTTCTGTCGGATAAAAAGTGAATTCATTTCAGAGAATACAAGTGACAAAAGCTTTTTTRGCTCATATTCTGTGCTCTCTGTGTACACATCTCTCTCTCTCTTCAATTCATTTCAATGGGTTTTATTGGCATGGGAAACATCTGTTTACATTGCCAAAGCAATTGAAATAGGTAATAAAAAAAGTGAAATTAAGAACTAACAGTAAACATTACACTTACAAAAGTTCCAAAGGAATAGAGACATTTCATATTATGGCTATATACAGTGTTGTAACAATATGCAAATAGTTAAAGTACAAAAGGGAAAATAAATAAACATAAAAATGGGTTGTATTTACAATGGTGTTTGCTCTTCACTGGTTGCCCTTTTCTTGTGGCAACAGGTCACACATCTTGCTGCTGTGATGGCACACTGTGGTATTTCACCTAATACATATGGGAGTTTTTCAAAATTGGATTTATTATCGAACTCTTTGTGGGTCTGTGTAATTTGAGGGAAATATGTGTCTCTAATATGGTCATACATACATGGGAAGATGGCGCTGTAGAGCAAGGCTGACGTTTTACGTATTCCTACCAATTGAGTTTTTTTGTTCGTTTCTTTGCGTTGTTTGTAACTTATTTTTTTACAAATTTTGTACATAATGTTGCTGCTACCGTCTCTTATGAGTGAAAATAACTTCTGGACATCAGAACTGCGATTACTCACCACGGACTGGCAGAATTATTTTGTTCCTTTAACAAGCCTGACGTGAATGATATACTGCTTTCCCGGGATAATAAAAACAAAATCGATGACCTACGCGGAAGATTAACCTCTCTGGGATATGTGGGACGGTAGCGTCCCACCTGACCAACATCCAGTGAAAATGCAGAGCGTCAAATTCAAATAAATTACTATAAAATTAAACTTTCATGAAATCACACATTCAATATACCAAATTAAAGCTACACTTGTTGTGAATCCAGCCAACGTGTCAGATTTCAAAAATGCTTTACGGCAAAAGCAAACAATGCTATTATCTGAGGAAAGCCACCAAGCAAACAAACACAGACCATCATATTTCAACCCTCCCGGCGCGACACAAAACGCAGAAATAAAGATATAATTCATGCCTTACCTTTGACGAGCTTCTTCTGTTGGCACTCCAATATGTCCCATAAACATCACAAATGGTCCTTTTGTTCGATTAATTCCGTCGATATATATCCAAAATGTCAATTTATTTGGCGCGTTTGATCCAGAAAAACACCGGTTCCAACTTGCACAACGTGACTACAAAATATCTCAAAARTTGCCTGTAAGCTTTGTCCAAACTTTTCAAACTACTTTTGTAATACAACTTTAGGTATTTTTTTACGTGAATAATCGATAAAATTGAAGACGGGATGATCTGTGTTCAATACCGGAGGAAAACAATGTGTAGCATGCTTTCTGGTCACGCACCTCTAATAAACAATACACTTCACTGGAGCCTCATTCTGAACATGGCTACTTCTTCATTTCTCAAAGGAAAAACCTCAACCAATTTCTAAAGACTGTTGACATCCAGTGGAAGCGATAGAAACTGCAGGAAGGTCCCTTAGAAATCTGGATTCCCAATGAAAACCCATTGAAAAGAAAGTGACCTAAAAAAAAAAAAATCTGAATGGTTTGTCCTCAGGGTTTTGCCTGCTAAATAAGTACTGTTATAGTCACAGACATGATTCAAACAGTTTTAGAAACTCCAGAGTGTTTTCTATCCAATAATAATATGCACATATTAGCATCTGGGACTGAGTAGGAGGCAGTTTACTCTGGGCACGCTTTTCATCCAAACGTGAAAATGCTGCTAAGAAGTTAAACTACCAACGGGACATTCAAAACTGCAATATCTTATGCTTCACGGAGTCGTGGCTGAACAACGACATTATCAACATACAGCTGGCTGGTTATACGCTGTATCGGTAGGACAGAACAGCGGCATCTGGTAAGACATGGGGAGGCGGACTATGTATTTTGTAAATAACAGCTGGTGCACGATATCTAAGGAAGTCTTGAGGTACTGTATTGCTCGCCTGAGGTAGAGTATCTCATGATAAGCTGTAGACCACACTATCTACCTAGAGAGTTTTCCGCTGTATTTTTTGAAGCTGTCTACATACCACCACAGACTGACTCTGGCACTAAGACCGCACTGAATGAGCTGTATTCTGCCATAAGCAAACAGGAAAACACTCACCCAGAGGCGACACTCCAAATGGCCGGGGACAATAATGCAGGGAAATTTAAATCAGTCTTACCAAATTTCTATCAGCATGTTAAATGTGCAACCCGAGGGAAAAAAACTCTGGACCATCTTTACTTCACACACAGAGACACGCACAAAGCTCTCCTTCGCCCTCCATTGGGCAAATCTGACCATAATTCTATCCTCCTGATTCCTGCTTACAAGCTAAAATTAAAGCAGGAAAAGCAGGAAAACCTCGATCAATACAAAAGTGGTCAGATGAAGCAGATGCTAAGCTACAAGACTGTTTTTSTAGCACAGACTGGAATATCTTCCGGGATTCCTCCGATGGCATTGAGGAGTACACCACATCAGTCATTGGCTTCATCAATAAGTGCATCGATGACGTCATCCCCACAGTGACTGTACGCACATACCCCAACCAGAATTCCAGGCAACATCCGCATTGAGCTAAAGGCTAGAGCTAAAGGCTAGAGCTGCCGCTCTCAAGCAGCTGGACTCTAACCCGGAAGCTTATAAGAAATCCCGCTTATAAGAAATATGTCCTCCGACGAACCATCAAAGAGGCAAAGCGTCAATACAGGACTAACATCGAATCGTACTACACCGGCTCTGGCGCTCGTCGGATGTGGCAGGGCTTGCAAATCATTACAGACTACAAAGGGAAGCAGAGCTTCCGAGAGCTGCCCAGTGACACGAGCCTACCAGACGAGCTAAACTACTTCTATGCTTGCTTCAAGGCAAATAACACTGAAACATGCATGAGAGCACCAGCTGTTATGGAAGACTGTGTGATCACACTCTCCGCAGCCGATGTGAGTAATACCTTTAAAGAGGTCAACATTCACAAGGCCGCAGGGCCAGACAGATTACTAGGACGTGTACTGCGAGCATGCGCTGACCAACTGGCAATTGTCTTCACTGACATTTTCAACCTCTCCCTGTCTGAGTCTGTAATACCAACATGTTTCAAGCAGACCACCATAGTCCCTGTGCCCAAGAACACTAAGGTAACCTGCCTAATGACTATCGACACGTAGCACTCACGTCTGTAGCCATGAAGTGCTTTGAAAGGTCTGTCATGACTCACATCAACACCATTAACCCAGAAACCCTAGAACCACTCCAATTTGCATACTGCCCTAACAGATCCACAGATGATGCAATCTCTATTGCACTCCACACTGCCCTCTCCCACCTGGACAAAAGGAAAACCTATGTGAGAATGCTATTCATTGACTACAGCTCAGTGTTCAACACCATAGTGCCCTCAAAGCTCATCAATAAGCTAAGGACCCTGGGACTAAACACCACCCTCTGCAACTGGATCCTGGACTTCGTGACGGGCCGCCCCCAGGTGGTAAGTGTAGGTAACAACACATCCACCACGCTGAGCCTCAACACAGGGGTCCCTCAGGGGTGTGTGCTCAGTCCCCTCCTGTACTCCCTGTTCACTCATGACTGGACGGCCATGCATGACTCCAACACCATCATTAAGTTTGCCGATGACACAACAGTGGTAGGCCTGATCACCGACAACGACAAGACAGCCTATAGGGAGGAGGTCAGAAACTTGGCCGTGTGGTGCCAGGACAACAACCTCTCCCTCAACATGATCAAGACAGAAGAGATGATTGTGGACCACAGGAAAAAGAGGACGGAGCACGCCCCCATTCTCATCGACAGGGCTGCAGTGGAGCAGGTTGAGAGCTTCAAGTTCCTTGGTGTCCACATCACCAAAAAACTAACATGGTCCAAGCACACCAAGATAGTTGTGAAGAGGGCACAACCAAAAACTATTCCACCTCAGGAGACTGAAAATATTTGGCATGGGTCCTCAGATCCTCAAAAGGTTCTACAGCTGCACCATCGAGAGCATCCTGACTGGTTGCATCACTGCTTGGTATGGCAACTGCTTGGCCTCCGACTGCAAGGCACTACAGAGGGTAGTGTGTATGGCCCAGTACATCACTGGGGCCAAGCTTCCTGTCATCCAGGACCTCTATACCAGGCGGTGTCAGAGGAAGGCCCTAAAAATTGTCAAAGTCTCCAGCCACCCTAGTCATAGACTGTTCTCTCTGCTACCGCACGGCAAGCGGTACCGGAGCGCCAAGTCTAGGTCCAAGAGGCTTCTAAACAGCTTCTACCCCCAAGCCATATGACTCCTGAACATCGAATCAAATGGCTATCTGGACTCTTTTGCAATGCTGCTACTCTCTGTTCTTATCATCTATGCATAGTCACTTAATAACTCTACCTACATGTACATATTGCCCCCGCACATTGACTCTGTACCGGCACCCCCTGTATATAGTCTCGCTATCGTTACTTTACTGCTGCTCTTTAATTACTTGTTACTTTTATTTCTTATTTTTATTTTTTATTTTTTATTAAACTGCATTGTTGGTTAGGGGCTCGTAAGTAAGCATTTCACTGTAAGGTCTACACCTGTTGTATTCAGCACATGTGACTAATACAATTTGATTTGGATGTTAGGAAGTGTAGCTCAGTTTCCACCTCATTTTGTGGGCAGTGTGAACATTGCCTGTCTTCTCTTGAGAGCCAGGTCTGCCTACGGCGGCCTCTCTCAATAGCAAGGCTATGCTCACTGAATCTGTAGATAGTCAAAGCCTTCCTTAATTTTGGGTCTCTCTCTCTCTTTCTCTCTTTCTCTCTCTCTTTCTCTCTCTCTCTCTCTCTCTCTCTCTCTCTCTCTCTCTCTTTATTTATTTATTATTGGCCCCCACAGTAGAAGCACTAAAACCTGGGGCTATCCCAAAAGCCTCGCTACCCACARAGATTGGCAAAGTAGCCTGGTCATAAAGAGTCCACTCAGATGTGCTCAGTGCAAGATGAGCTCGTACACGACTTCATCTGGGTGTTTTACGGCCTGCTTGCATGAGTTGAATAGGAMGGCCTGTAATGAACATCATAAATCTGATTCATACACTAGGGGGCAAAATGACTCCCTCTAGAAGACAGAAAAAACATGGCTGCCAGCTCAGCAAATGGTAGCATGGAGCCTAATGGAGGGAATGACGAGCAAAACGGTGTGTGCCTGTATGTGTGACCTCTAAAGACTGTTATTTGTTTTTATTTGTCTCTCCCGTTCTAATATTGGTTTGCGCGCTAAATGCAGGCTGACATTGGACAGTCACTCAGCTCATGACTATGTAGTCAAAGATATCACATCAAATTGGAACAGGTTGTGTTTCTGATTGCTTTAGCAGTTAGACATCTCTAATCCCCAAACATTTCAATGTCCAAAGCTGAGTCCCAGTGTAGCTAGGCACCATTATATCTTTCAATAGCAGCTTTATGACTGGAATACAATTAGACTGACATGAACATGAAGAACACATTCATTTGCAAAGAAAGGGACGATTACAAAAGGCACAGACCGGGTCTGTGCAATTTGATTTGAAGGCATTTGTCTGCTGCTGTTGCTGCTGGCTCAGATCAAGACAGAGAAGGATGTTGCGTAATTGTTTCTGGGAGAGAACGAGAACGAGATTCTATTGGCTGGAGTCAAGGTCAAGAGGCGACCCTGGAGGTTGTTAGCCTGTGTGTGTGTTGACCGGGGCATGGAGTGTGTGTGTGTTGACCGGGGCATGTTAGAGCCCTGGTGACCCGTTCCTTCAACACTCCCTCATTAGCCGGTGGAGTGCTGGGCGGGTGTTTGTTCTTCATGTGGGCTACACGAGGACCAGTTAACACCACTGACATGATCACAGTTGTCCTGACTCAGCTCCTCCATGGCACCCCCCTCTAGGGACCACTCGCTCCCCTGTGAGAGGGAGTCGATGCTGGGATCAGCAGTCTGAGGCATCCCCCTGGGCGGCTCGCCCTATTAACACAACACAATTAAGACGGAGACTAAACACAACCTTGTCACGGACCCACCAGGGTTTATTGTCACAGCGCCCGGGTAAAGAAGAAACAACATTGTGCACTCTGGGTGAGACAGCTCTCTCATACAGACTAAATAAGCCTTTGTCGTAGATTGGTAGTGTATTAGTGCACGGTGTAGTACTGCTGTAAAAGCAGAAACACCTTTCTTTCAGCTCGTTATTTGACTCTTTTTGSACACATTGTAGCTATACTTTGCACTCTTTCTCACACTATGTTAGCAAGACAGGAGSTTGGTGGCACCTTCATTGGGGAGGACGGGCTCGTGGTAATGGCTGGAGCGGAATCGGTGGAACGGTATCAAATACATCAAACACTTGGTTTCCATGTTCCATTTACTCCGTTCCAGCCATTATTATGAGCTGTCCTCCCCTCCGCAGCCTCCACTGGTTAGCAACTCAGAGGATAGTGAGTGCCATGTTGAGGAGAGGAGGGGGCGGGACGGGAGGGGATGTGGATATTCTTTAGAGGCCATGATGACCTCGTGATGACCTTTGTGGCCTCACGATGACTTTTGAGTCCACGTGGGTCAGACCAGACATGTCCTTGATCTAACACATAATCCCATAGTGCCTTGTGTCTGTTTGCCTTGGGTGGGCGTTGCCTCGCCTGGGGGGCTAGCTGCCCCTCCATACCGTCAGCACTCGTTTACCTGGAGTAGTCCTGTTTCCATGGCAAATGTATACCTCTGATTAGCATTACACGACAGAATATGGTTCATAGAAAATATTGTTTTAATAGATATGCTAAGATCCCCCCCCCCCCAGCCTCTGGAAATGGCAGAGGGCAGTAAAGGAATTAGCAAGAATCACAGGATTATAAGGAAAGACCACTGTCCTGTCCCCATAGGTTGATTGACTGTGGTTCCTGGCTTTTGTTAGGAATGATGTAACGCTAGCTGCCGTGAAAGTGCCGATGGGTGTTAATTGTGGGGGAGAAGAACGTGTGCGTGTGTTTTTAAGATGGTAAATTCAATTTCAATGTATTGGCATGGGAAACATTTGCCAATATGCTTTGGCAAACATAAACAAAAGTCAAATAAACAATTAACAGGAAACATGACACTTTCCAAAAGTTCCAAAAGAATAAAGACATTTCAGATGTCATATTATGCATATTTACAGTGTTGTAATGAAGTGCAAATAGTTAAAGTACGAAAGGGAAAATAAATAAACATAAATATAGGTTGTATTTACAATGGTATTTGTTCTTCACTGGTTGCCCTTTTCTTGTCGCGACAGGTCACAAATCTTGCTTCTGTGATTGCACACTGTGGTATTTCACCCAGTATATTTGGGAGTTTATCAAAATTGGATTTGTTTTTCGAATTCTTTGTGGCTCTGTGTAATCTGTGGGAAATATGTGTCTCTAATATGGTCATACATTTATTTGACAGGAGGTTAGGAAGTGCAGCTCAGTTTCCACCAGGCAGTGTCACATAGCCTGTCTTATCTTGAGAGCCAAGTCTGCCATCGGCAAACTTTATTTGTCACATGCGCCGAATACAGCGAGTGTAGACTTGTGTAGGCTTACTTACAAGCCCTTAACCAACAGTGCAGTTCAAGAAGAGTTAAGAAAATATTTACCAAGTACACTAAAATAAAAAGTAATAATAAAAAGTAGCACAATAAGAATAACGAGGCTATATTTAATTTTTAAAATGTATTTTTATTTAACCTTTATTTAACTAGGCAAGTCAGTTAAGAACAAATTCTTATTTACAATGACGGCCTAGGAACAGTGGGTTAACTGCCTTGTTCAGGGGCAGAACGATGTAACGAAGGAGAGGACCAAGGTGCAGCGTGGTACGTGTCCATATTTATTTAATGAACACTGAAATAACAAAAATAACAAAGAGAACGACCGAAACAGTTCTGGCTGGTGCAGACACACAACAGAAAACAACTACCCACAAAACACAGGTGGGATGAGGCTACCTAAGTATTGTTCTCAATCAGAGACAACGATAGATAGCTGCCTCTGATTGAGAACCACACTCGGCCAAACGCATAGAAATATAAAACATAGAACATAGAATGCCCACCCCAATTCACGCCTACACCAAACCAAAATAGAGACATAACAAAGGAACTAAGGTCAGGGCGTGACAAACKACAGATTTTTACCTTGTCAGCTTGGGTATTCGATCTAGTAACCTTTCGGTTACTGGCCCAACGCGTTAACTACTAGGCTACCTGCCACCCCAGGGGGCACCGGTTCCGAGTCAGTGTGCGGGGGTACAGGTTAGTTGAGGTAATTTGTACATGTAGGTGGGGGTGAAATGACTATGCATCGATGGTAAACAGCAAGTAGCAGCAGTGTACAAAAGGGAGGGGCGGGTCAATGTAAATTGTCCGGTGGTGATTTTATTAAGAATTGTTCAGCAGTCTTATGGCTTGGGGGTAGAAGCTGTTGAGGAGCCTTTTGGTCCTAGACTTGGCGCTCCGATACCGGTTGCCGTGCGTTAGCATTAAAAAATAGTCTATAACTTGGGTGACTGGAGTCTCTGGCAATTTTATGGGCTTTCCTCTGACACCGCCTATTATATAGGTCCTGGATGGCAGGAAGCTTGGCCCCAGTGATGTACTGGGCCGTTCGCACTACCCTCTGTAGCACCTTACGGTCAATAGCAAGGCTATGCTCACTGAGTCTGTCTCTCTCTCTCTGACCCCCCCCCACCCCCCATCTCTGTCTGTTTTTTTCCCCATCTTTCTCTCTCTTCATCTACTTCCCTGTCTGTTTCCCACCCTCTATATCTAATGCTATCTTGCTGAATGATTTTGACAGCACAATATGGCCAGCATGCTTGTTATAATACATGAATCCCTGTCGGATGGGGAGGCGGGGCAAGGACTTGTCAATGGCAACTGAAACATGCATGGCCAATCCTTACTCTCTCCTCTCTTCTCCCCTCTCTCTCTCTCTTTCTGCTTTCAATCAACCAACCAGAGAAGAGGTGGATCGCAGGCCCAGTTGCCAAGCAACAAAGCCTGAGAGTGATGGCAAAAAAATAGCTGTGTTGCCAAGTGAGAGGAGTAATTTGAGAGATGACATACAGTATTTTAGAAAGAATAGGTCGGCCGTGGTGAAATGTAGAATTCTAAAGCAATATGGAATAGGGATTATGATGGTCGGTCTGAATACAAGGTTCTTGATTACTGAGTGTTTATGGATAGTAACCTCCAAGGCTCCAACCTGTGTGTACAACCTGCATATAGCACCCTTTTTTTATTGTCATAGGCTTTGGTTTAGTGCCTTTACTGATTGTCCGTTGCCTAAGAAGAGAAAGGCAGGCTGAGGCTGAGCCTGGGGGCTGGTGAGGGGAGATGTGGGAGGAGGACGTGTGGCGCGTCCCCAAACAGCTCTCTGTCTCTCTCCCGCCCTCTCCTCTCTCTCTCCCAGCAGCAGTCTCTTCTCATTAAGAGGAGACTTGGCCTTGGCGTGGAGACTCAGTGTTCTCTGCTTCCCACATACATAGAGCTGGCCTTGTGCTGGCCGCCTGAGGGACAAAGGAGGACTGTGACACCCGGAAGTGTCCTCACAGAGCGGCCAAAGGCACAGAGGTGGGAGGGAGGGAGGGAGGGAGAGAGGGAGAGAGAGAGAGAAATTGATGACCATTGTGACTGTGGCTTAATTAAAGACAATAATGTTGTTTTTGTACCACTCTCTCCAAAACAAAAGGCAATCTCAGGAAGGTGGAGATGGCCTAATTAGTATGGGGAGAGAGAGAAGACACAGAGAGAAAGAAAGAGTTGTTGTGTGCGAGGTCTGTTTGATGCTGTGTTTTTGTCTCCCCATGTGACAGTGTGTGTTACAAAGCACAGCCCCTTGTCCCTGACAAGGTGACCCAGGTTGAGCAGCCTTTAGCCAGGGGGTGATTGGTTGTTATCCCCGGTTGATGGAGGTTGTTACCCTGTCTGGTTCTATATGGTTGGTGCTGTTAGCTCCTCTCAGATCCACAGTTAATACAGGGCTGGAAGGGTCAAAGGCCACAACAATACTCAGGCCATGTTTATTATCAATCTTGAACTCTTTAAATTGATTGACAACCACTTATTGTTGTGGGCTCCCAGAACCTTTAATTGTTTTTGTCTGTCAACAAATGCCGAATAATGCCAAGAAAACATAATTCGAAGAAAAATAACCTTGAATTGTGTTTCGGATCAAGCCAATGAGGTCATTGCAGAGGGAGACTGTATCTATTGTGTTTGTGAGGCATGAACGTTGCCTCATCAATCTGCCATACATCCAGATCAGCTTGATCAGTGGAATATAAAGTGTTCAGTGTTCAGTCATGCCTGAGGGTGCTGTGGCCCAATGTCTCAGCTCTAGCCCAGCCCCGCCTAGGCCAGACCAGACCAGACCAGGATAGCCAAGCGGCAGCTTCCCAGCCTATGTGGGTTATGGTGGCTGGCTGGACAGGGAGGGGGTAGGAGTAGGGTGTGTGTGCGTGCTTGTGTGTGTGTGTGTGTGTGTGTGTGTGTGTGTGTGTGCGTGTACATGCGTCCATGTGCATGTGCGTGTCTGTGTGAAGGATCAGACAGGCCAGGCCAGGACCAGGGTAATCCAGGGTATTAAGTGTTAGCAATCAGGCGTGATCTCCCAACTGCTGCTGCTACTGCTGGCTCAGCTGGTGCTATCATCACTCATTTCATTAACCCTGCTCTCTCTGGCCGCCTGCACTCTCTCTGTCTGTCCGTCCATCCGTCTGTCTGTCTGTCCAACTGTCTGTCCGTCTGCCTGCCACACTCACTCCGCTCCTTTCTCCCCCTCTGCCTTTCTCCCCTGCTCCTTACCTCCTGTTCCCTCGCCGATGAACCACGTCTGCAACACACATACACTGTTTACGCCCTCTCATTTGTCTCTATTCCATGTTTTACACACAGAGGCTGGGCGTTGGTTCAGAGGCGCTCCTCTCTGCCCATAAAGGGAGATTTTAGAGATGAAGGCCAGTTGTGCCTATCGTCCTTCAGCCCGTGCCTGAGGCCTCTGGGGAAAGGAAGGGGGACCAGACCACACTAGTACAGAGCGCTGTCCATAAACGTCTGAATATACTATAAACAGTCTGAGCGGTGCCCCATGCCAGACATATATACGTTTATGGCATCAGGGGTTTCTCTAAGGTGGCCACAGTGAGAGGAAATGGTTTCTGTAAGAGGGTTGTATTTTGGGGAGTGAAGGGATTAGCTGGTGGGTATACATACAGTATGAAAGATGGCGTAAGTGTTGCACAGTATCTCCTTCTATAGCTCTGTCTCAGTCCCCGCTCTCTTCTCTGTCCCTAAGGACAATGTTTATAGCTGCTTGATCTCCCAAGTGGCTGTCTGTTTTTCTCTCCTCCCTCTTCCTTTTTTTTTTATGTCAACCAACACTCCATCAGATTGGTCTCCACTCCTGCCGTTTTCACCCTATCGTTCTTCCCCTCCGTTTCCCGTTCTTATCCGCCCTTCTCTCCGGGTTCTCTCTCTCCCTCCCTTCCTCCCTCCTCCCCTCTGCTCGTTTTAAAGACAGCGTGGGCTCCCGTCTATGTAGCTATTCCTCTGGGTGTGTTGACATAGCAACCGTGGCTGTATTTTATGATGCAGATGTAGTGGCTGGGTGTACTCTGTCTCTCACGTCTTCCTGGGAACCTTTGTTTCCATTTGTGACACAGCGTTGGTCATAATATGCATTTGCTCTTTTTTTGTGTGCACTGTGATTCATTTTGGAACTTTGTTTTTTTTGTTTTTACCGATTTAACCAAATATAGCAATAGGCCTGTCTTGTTCTCTTGTCTCTCGTGTCCTTTCTAAGCTCTGCATACCAGTCCTTAGTCATCATCGCAGAGAGCTAATTGCAGTCTTCCTGCTCTTATTTATGCTCTAGTCCAGTCTGTCCTCGCTGGTCTGTGTGGAAAGGGAGCAAAGCAGACTCTAAGGCTCTGCTCCTACAGGGGACTGTTTGATATGTGCTGGTTGTTTGGGAGGGAGATTTTAACTTAGCTGTGGGTGTTGGTAACCCCTCTCACACCCTCAGGGCTTCAGCGGAGTCAGGGAGCTCCTGAAGTGGAGATGAGGAGGAGTGGAGGAGTTGGGATGCGATACAGATTCTTCCTCCAGGGGTGTGAGGAGGCCCGGAAAGGCCCTATTTTCTCACTCCTGGTGTGTTGCCATTGTCCCGCAGCGCTTTAAACGCAGAACACGAAAGGTCAGAGGGAGCTGCTGTTCTTCAGGCCTGATGAAATGATTAGACTGGTCTGGAGTGTTAAGCTGTTTCCCACAGCCTGTAGAAAGACTCTGGAGGGCAGCCAGCCAGGGGCTGCTTTAAGCAGGTCTGTTCTCAGGGAAGCTGCCTGGCCCCCTGACCTATCACAGGGGAGCTGTGAGGGGGTGGAGCTAAGGGTTCTATTCTGCTTGTTTGGGATGATGTTTTGGGGCCTTTCTCTCTGACTGCTGGATGTTCTGGTGAGAACTGTTACTAAAGCGCCTGCTCTCTCTCTCTCTGAGGGGAGTCAGCTGGGATTTGCCCCTGCTTGACTTACAGTTCCTCTGTCTACTTTTCTAGTTCATTTTCTCATTCCTCTTTCTCTCTCTCTCTCTTTCTCTCTCATCTCTGCTCTGCCAAGAACAGCCGCTCTCTGCTCCCTGTCCATGTGTGACAGGGAGAGTGCTGGAGACCCTAACCCAAACGTCCGTTCTCTCTCCCCGTCATCTTCCCATAATTCCCCAGTGCCCCCGCCACAGTGTGGCATGACGCATGCTGGATGCCTGAGGTGACACCAAGGGTCGCGAGGTCATGGCCCCACAGGGACCTACACAGAGGACACAGGATGAAGAAACTATCCAGGAAACCAGCAATTATTAGCTCTGCAGTGGATGATACAGCATAACTTTGTTTATGTGTTTTGCTCATGTGTACGATAGTCCAGGTTTGGATTGTTTTCATAATTAACTCCCTACCCACTCTGCAAAAATGTGTCTATGATACAGAGGGAAAAGTGCAATGATGTCTCAATGCAGTCTTTGATCAAGCTCTGTAATCCAGCCTTACGCCGTGATGGTGAAACGAGACGCGGCTTGTGTGCGTCTACAGTGGAAGTGAGGTGTCAAAGATGTGCCAGTGAGTGTGGAAGGCGAATGGAAAGCTGGACCGACAGTGTTAGTATTGCTCCTTGGCACAGTGCCCCATGTAAGAGCTTCCTTAGACTCCGGCTGAGACTGTCCCTGGCCTACATCCTGTATTATGCTACTGTGTTATCCCAGAGTGTCTGGGCCCTGGGCCGGGTCAGCCAAACACCCACCCACCTACAGTACTGCCACTCCCTGCATCACCCTGTGTGCGCGAGCTTGTGTCTGTGTGTACCAGTCATGAACATGTGTGAATCCATGAGGTATTCAGGTATTGTTTGGGTGTTTGGGTCATGGAAAGATTACACAAGGTTTATGGCAGATTATGAGAGTTAATGGTGGGATTTCCATAGTGCTAGGGTGGTAGTTGTCGTGAAGAGTGTGTGTGTGTGTTGTTTGTGTGTAATCCTCTTTCCCGAGTTTTCCTTGCGTGCCATGGGTCTGTGTGTGTGTGTGGTGTGTGTGTGTGTGTGTGTGTGTGTGGTGTGTGTGTGTGTGTGTGTGTGTGTGTGTGTGTGCGTGCGGTGGTCCTTATGGGGACCAGAAGTCCTCACAGGGATAGTAAAACAAGGAACATTCGGACGGTCCACACAAGGAAAAAGGTTATTTTAGGCTTTGGGGTTGTGTTACAATTAGGGTTAGATTTAAGGATAGGGTTAGAAGTTAAGGTTAGGTTTAGTTTTAAGGTTAGGGTTAAGGTTAGGTTAAGGTGTAGGGTTAGGGAAAATATGATTTTGAATAGGAATACATTTTTCGGTCCCCACAAGGATAGTAAAACAAACGTGTGTGTGTGTGTGTGTGTGTGTGTGTCTGTGGAGGGGGCGGGGCATCATGCCTGTAAGCTGCTCTCGTGCTCCTGCTGGGCAGATGGCATGTTACCGTAGGAACCATCTTTACAGGGTGTGTGTGTGTGTGTGTGTGTGTGTGTGTGTGTGTGTGTGTGTGTGTGTGCAAGCATGTGGATGTGATGTAGATGAACGTTCTGCCATCCATGAACGCAACACGCTACCTGTATTTAACATGCAGAGCGAAGGTTTGCCACGAACTGTATTTTTTTTGTTATTATATTGTCTCGAGCGTAAGCTAACGTTGGTAAACATTCGCGAACAATTCCCCTTGTTGAACATGCCTTAGGCTACAGCTTTCTGCCTGTGTCTGTTTTTGTTTCCCTTCCAACATTACATTTCTAAAACGTTTCGCACTTCTGTCCCTGTCCTGTTACATAAAGCACCATGAGAATGTGATATGCAGCATGTTGGTCCCCAGCCCCTTTTCTGCTCCTACAGAGAGCTAGCCCTGGCTTCACACCACAGACTAGGTTAGCATTGATTGAGTGGAATTAGCCAGGTAATACAAGTGTTCTCCCCCTCTTGCACCGCCAGAGGCTTGTGTCTCTCTCTGTGAAGGACCATAGAAACAGTTTTGACACTCTACTCTGAGCTGTCTACATATGTAATACTTGCCTGCAGATTGTCACCCTGGAAGCGCGTGTTAAAACTCAGGGGAGGGAGCGGGGAATGTTTATGTAATGTAGATGTTAGCTTTTAGGGTGAATGACCACTGTTTGAACTTGATGTACCCTTTATCCCGTACTAAGTAACTTTGAGTCAGCTGATTTGAGGCCCTTCATATGGCTAGATTGGCTCATATTGGCTCTGCTCTGCTCAGCCCACACAGAACCACCCCACTGGATAAAAACTGGTTAAATCAACATTGTTTCCACGTCATTTCAACCCCAAAAATCAATGTTATGATGTTGAGTCAACGTGGAAAACGTACATCATCAACATAAGGGCATTTCGTCTTTTTTTCACCCAACTTTGAACCTAAATCCAATGACATGGTGAAATGTCTTGTTGATTTCAGGTTAGTTGATAACTCAACCAAATGTAAATCAAAACTAGACGTTGAACTGACGTCTGTGCCCAGTGGGAAGTCTCTTCTCATAGGTCTGATTATTTCAGAGCCAGTCTTATGGGGCCAGCGGGTTGTCATTCTTTTCCACGCGGTCAGCACTTCTCTTGTCCAGGTGGTCTGGTCGCAGACAGACGTTTCCACACTTCCCCCCTGAGCAGCAACCTGGGAATCCTAGTGTAAATCAAGTTCAAGGCCTGGATTATCTGGAGAGAGGAAAGCAGGAAAGCAGCCCCCCTCTTCCTGTTGGAGGGTTTTCTCCCCACCCACCCAACCTCTGGGACCTTGACAGGAGAGGAGAGGAGTAGGAGAAGATAGGAGAGGAGAAGATAGGATAGGGGGAGAGGAAAGGAGTAGAAAGGAGAGGGGAAGAGAATAGAAGAGAGGAGTAGGCGGTAGGCGGTAGGGCAGTGATGGGTGGAGATGCATCAAAGTATTGGACTAGAACTGCTGATCTGTACAGGAAGTGGACAGGCTAATAATCAGTCCCATCAGCTTCCCCTCAGAGCAGAGCGGCTCATGTGTCTGGACTGTCTCTTATCTTGTGTGGCATTGCAGTATGCATACTGAGACCAAACCCATCAGGCCAGGTCTTACTAACTAACATTGGCATATAACTTCCTGGTAATATAGGTCTAATTGATCGGAACGCATGTGCGCAGGAATGGTTGGCATAGTAAAGTAAGATACTATATGAGTTGGGTAGCGGTAACAGTGGTATTTAAGAAGTTGGTACTGACTATAGTTCCCAGTACTGACCACTGAGTAAAACTCTCTTGCTCTAGTTGGTATTGTGTACCCCACTAACTAAGTGGTGGCAGGCCCAGTGGCCTTCACAGTTGTGGAGTGACCTTCTCAGCTTGTAAATCTGGAAGGTGTGTGTTGAGTGTGTGCTTAGTCACAGCAATGTAGTTACCTTACATAGCAGGCACATACACACACACACACACTCAAACATACACATTCACAAACTATATACACACTCAGAGTGGAGTGTATAAATGCAGTTGCTCACATATCTAGCCCACACACACGCTATATTATCTTGCCACTGTTAGACACTGGCGAATCACTTAGTGTACTTGTCACAGCAGTGTCTCAGTGTTACTTAGAGATCATGTGTTGTCTGAAGCCAGAGCGGAGCGTACAGTTAAATCATTACACAGTGTCCTGGGGCCAACACTCACATTGAACTGTGTTCACTAACGTCAGACATCAGAGATGTAAAAAAAAAAAAAAAGGGTTAGTTACAGGGAAAACAAGGTTTTTAAATCATTTCAGCGTTGTTAAGAGTGCTTCACTGATGTGGAATTAGTTTGGAATGATGAAAAAAAGTGGGAATGAAAGGGGGAGAAAGAAGTATGCTGTGGTAAGAGAGATTGAGATGAATCTGTATTTATTTGATCGTTTCTTTGACATAAAAGGCTGCGGAAAACAGTGAAGTCCTCCAACCTATCACGGGAGTGGGTGAGTTCCAGGGGAAGTATTGTTTGGGAAACATTTCAGCAGCATTGTGGAGGCGATAGGATCAGCAGCCTGTGAGTGTGGTGCTTTCTTTGGGATAGAGATAGTGAGATCACGTCCTGTAGGTCTTGTTTATGTAGCCTACTGTACACGCACAGGGCCTCCACCGCTCTAGCCATGAAATCAGCGGCTTCCCATAAATACCGTGGAAACCATCCGTGACGAGAGACGCAGAGAGAGAGAGAGAGAGAATGCGAGGGAGTGAGCTAGTGAGTCCTGTTGCTCGTTCTGTAGTCGCTGTAAGGGGATAGCTTTCCTCTCGCTTTCTTTTCTTTATCCTTCTTCTATTCTGGTTGTAATGAATAGCCCACCTGGTTGGTCAGTGGCAGTGTTGGGGTATTTTTAGCAGTAATACTGTCCCCTGCCAGGAACTTCCTTTTAGAGTAAAAATGGAGGGTATTTAGCCCAGTCTTCTCCCAATCCTCCCTCAGACCCAGGAGACGCTTTAAATGCTCTTTAATCAAACCCAGAGAATGTCATGCTTTCTTATTATCCTCCCTGCCGATTGGTCCACGGATCGAAGGATGTTGGGAATGCACCAATGGACTTCCTCAGCTCTTGGTTTTTTAACGTTGTCACGCTAGCTCTTTGAAGTGATGGCCGCCAGCCAAGCGGCCTCCACTGCCCTCCGTATTGTGTTCAGCTGCCCGGCAGGTATCCTCTCTGACACACTTCAGGGGAACTGTGGGGAGCTGTACTGCTCTGGACGTGTGAACAGGGCCAGCCAGTCAACACAGCACGTGTAGTCAGGGAGCCAATGATGTGTCTTCATTAGTCAGTCTTCCTTAAGCCACGGTGTAACCAGATCATCGTCTGACCCTTAACCCCTGACCCCACAGTGCCAGTCGTGTTGTGTCTTCCTCTCTGTCAGCTAGAGAAATAAAATACACTGAGGCAATCATTTCTCCAGGGTGAGGCTACAGCTTGGTTAGGAAACAAGGGTCTGACTCTACAGGGACTATAACCTGTTTCCCATAGACCGGCTTTCTCCTAAGAGAAACCATGCTCTAATCAGCATTCTGCTTCCACAGTTTGGTTTGGGTGAGATGAGCTTTTGGGAAGCATTTGTTTTGCCTCCGCGGAAATGGCCTTCCAATGAACTGGCATCCATTAGATGGCCTTCCAATGAAGGCCGTCTCTGAGCTGACCCTCTAATGAAATGATCTCATGTTGGAACCATAATTCAGTGAAATACACTTCATCCCGTAAAGAATCCTAATTAGGACCTCTGAATACACAAGTACTTGCGGACTGATAGTGGAGTGTAGACCTATCACTTTGTTAGTGAGCAGGCTATGTCTGTCAACCCATCTTGGACTTGTATGTAGTATTGGCTGGCCATGTCTAGCCCTGTTCTCTTCCCCTTCACCGATCAAAAGCAGCATCACTATTTCATGTGTGAGATGGTTTTGGCTCAGTGAGGGATTCAGAGAGAGTAGGGCTCTGACCCAATTACAGCCTGGTCCCCAGTAGAGACTGCTCTCTCCAGCCAGGCCTGGCAGCTATTTCATCCCAATGTTTGGGGCCTTTTGGGTGGGTGGTCAACATGGGAGGTAGCCCTACCTCTTCCCCCTTACTGAGTCCTCTGGCTGGGTGGGTGGTTAACGACATGTGTTATATCCCCACTGTAGATTCCTGTCCTGTTAATGATGTGTGTTTTGTGGGGGACTGATGGTCCGTGTCCTGGTAATTGGACTGTGTGGGTGGAGCTGGTGCCCGGCATCTCAATTGATAGTGATTTCAGGACAGGCATCTAGGCCACTGTCCCCATCACGCAGGGTAGGACGTGGGACTACTAGATAGGGGTGTAATGCTTGTAAGGAGGAGACCTAAGCTCAGGGTCGTAAGCGTACATTCTTCTTTATTATAAGAACGAACACTGAACATACGAACAAAATAACAAAACAAACCGTGAAGCTATATGGATAGTGCATACAGGCAACTAAACATAGGACAAGAACCCATGAACACCAAAAGGAAAATGTCTACCTAAATATGATCCCCAATCAGAGACAACGATAAACAGCTGCCTCTGATTGGGAACCATATCAGGCCACCATAGACATACAAATACCTAGACCTTCAAAAACCCTAGACTTACAAAAAACCCTAGACAATACAAAACTAACGTACCCACCCTAGTCACACCCTGACCTAACCAAAATATAAAGAAAACAGCGATATCTCAGGTCAGGGCGTGACAGATAGAGAGAGAGCATGATTAAGCCTGATTAAGACTAACACGGTCAGTCATCATAATCATCAGGAGGTGAAATTAAAAACTGACCTTGGATCATTAACTCAGGGACTACTACATCTCTGTCTATATTTCAATGTAAAGCATCTCTTTAATAATACTTCCTGTTGACCTGACCAAGTGACCTCTCACCTATGATCATGCTGTGCCCTCTGTGTCAGCCAGTTCACCAAAACAGCTGATATAACCTAGAGGATTTAGGGAGAAGGGGGAGAGGGATGAAGTGAAGAAGAGAGACTGTTATTGTGTGTGTGTGGTCTCAYCTGGTGTCCACACTAAGTGGCTACATAGTACTTYATGCTGAAAAACAGACACATGAGGACAAACAATAGAAGATAATGTCAATAGAAGATACTGTATGTGACGCAGACACCTATCGGAGTGTACCTGAAACATTTAAATATAGAGGGCTATGTGTCTCACCACTTGGTTATTGCAAGGCTAACCCCCAGGGAAATCATGACTTGGCAGCAACAGATAGCAACAGATAGTCCAGTGAAAATGGCTGTGTTTATGTGGTGTAAATCTGAAAATTAGCAGCTGATATCGTAAGGATTTTTAAATTAATGCATGTGAGACAGGTTCCATGTACAACAAGACAGGCAGAAATGAAGAGAAAAAAAACACAGAACAGTTTAATTACCTCTGGTTATGGACACTTTTGCCAGCAATACAGCTTCCACGGCCTGTTCCTCGGACAGTGAACATCTGGCAATATCTACATTTTCGACCCCTTGATCAGCTCGCTCTCTGAAAGTAAAGAAGATAGCTTATTTTTTGTAGATATGAAAACAACTGACCGATATGACCGTTCAATCTAAAGCGGCAGATGCCATTTTCAGGATACGGCAATACAGCACAGAAAGCTTAACACCAGACTGGTATTGTGGTTGTTCATTAGGTGATGGGAAATATGTAATGATACCTGCACCATCTACAAGCTGCAAAGACTCCCTAACTATTTGTGACAGACATATTGTGTTCTTTCATCCTTCTGTAAAAAAAGCTAACCGTTACACTGTCWTGAAATATGATTATACATCGACTATGAAACAAATATGACATGGCCTGCTTATGAGTTGCCATGAAAGAAAGTTAGATTAATTTGACTGAAAATGGCGAGAACAGGCGTTCGTAGCTAAATGCTTTTGGTTAGCTTGAGAATAATAATTGCATGATTTATCATTCTACGGTATGTATGTATGTATGTAATATAGTASAATGTTATGAACTAATATAGTAGATTGTTATGAACCGACACTGAATTGTAGAAGCTAACTACTAGCTATGTAAAAGTTGGACAGAGGAACGCCCAGTGCTGCTTACATGAGATGCCATCATCMCACAGTCCTTCTTYGYAGGTGTCCGCTCTGACTTCCTTCGTGTCGGAAAAAAGTTGCTTTCAGAACAATTATTTTTGATTGAAAATMAAAAAAAAATCGACAAAAAGACACAAATGTACCTTCATAGCATATAACTATTTGCCTGTGAATAACCACACCTTCATACAAACGTGCTACTGTATGCAGAATTATTGACGCMCAACCGAAGATGCTGCCATATCCTGCCAGCACGCCCACAAGTGAGCCACTCAGGCGCAGAATGATGACGCGTGGAAGAGGGAAAGGAACGAGATTGGAACAACAACAATTTGTTGCAAGTTGGGGAGRGGGGGTAATAGCTGAACAATAGACTATTCAACCTTTACTATAAAGAATAGTCTAATAGCCGAGCTAGGTGTGACAATCCCCCCTCCTATCACAGACTAGATTTGCCCTAACGACCAAGGGGTAGCCTGCTACTCAATTTAATAAAGTAATAACTTTTCAAATAAGTTAACTTACACGTTATGTTGGCTGACAATTTGTTAGCTACGCTGTCCTGACAAACCACATAGCATATCATTACTGCATTATGTACCGATATGTTAGCTAGCTACTTAACGWTAGTAGTTATACATCAAACTTGCTAGTATATTAACTATAGGCTATCTAACTACTCAATGTTTATTGACTTGATCATTCCAGTCATACTTAGCTYAGCTAAATGGTATAGTCATTGTGCGTTCTCAATGGACATTCGGGTGCTTTCGTTAATTTGCTCTGGCTATCTACACCGATTGCAGAGCACTCTCGTCTGAGTGTACCAGAGTGCAGAATAATKAATTTAYGAGCGCTTAACACGTTGAATATGGCCRGTGTCAGTAAACGTCGGCAAAAAAGTGTAWTTAAATTGTTTCCAGCAGCACAGTTACAGACACCAACGCTCTGRTTAACACAAAAACTGCCTAACCAGCTCTGCTAGGGCRAGTAAAATGGTCAGAGTGGTCTCATTTGTGTCTGGAAGTAGCTAGTAAGCTAGCCAACGTTAGCTTGGGTGCTTGACTGCTGTTGTAAGGCCAGAATGCTCAAATCAACCCTAGTCCTTGGCCCGAACGTCCAGTGTGCGCTCCGAGAGCGAAACAGTCTGAATTTACACACTGACAACGCTCTGAATTTATGAGCGTCACGTTGTACAGCGCCATATTTTCTGTTCCATCCTAACAGAAACCCTGAGGGTTTTTCATTTTGAATGGAATAGAAACACAATAATATTAATCAAATTAATTAAGCAAGTACCTGTAACGGTAGTCCTCCTCCTCTTCAACCGAAGAGGAGGAGTAGTGATTGAACCAAGGCGCAGCGGGTTGTGATGACATATTTATTTACAGAAAAGACGAAAACACGAACTTGACTATAAACTAACAAAACGGAGTAGACAAACCTGGACATGCGAACTTACATAAAACGCAGAACTCACGAACAGGAAAATGACTACACAAAAGACCGAACTTACAAACAAACCGAACAGTCCCGTATGGTGCGACAAACACTGACACAGGAGACAACCACCCACAACGAACACTGTGAAACAACCTACCTAAATATGACTCTCAATTAGAGGAACGCCAAACACCTGCCTCTAATTGAGAGCCATACCAGGCAACCCTTAAACCAACATAGAAACAGACAACATAGAATGCCCACCCAAACTCACGTCCTGACCAAAAAACACATACAAAACAAGAGAAAACAGGTCAGGAACGTGACAGTACCAGTCAAAAGTTTGGACACACCTACTCATTCCAGGATTGTTCTTTATTTTTACTATTTTCTACCTTGTAGAATAATAGTGAAAACATCACAACTATGAAATAACACCGGTCTCCCGAGTGCCCCGCATTCTGTAGTACAGACATGGCATGCACTCCCTTATGTAAGGAATTAGGCACTTTCCCATGTTTACTACAATATGTAGTGTAGACTGCACAGTAGCCTAATAAACAAATAAACACATTTTGTTAATAAAATAATGATACAAAAATACTCTTTCAAATTGCAGATGTTGAGTTTCTCGTTTTTCTCTGAATAGAAACACCATAATATTAAGCAAAGTAATTAAGCCAAATTTCTTAAAATCAATTGCAAAAACAGTGTTATTACAAAAAAAGTTTTTAAATTCTCTGGTAATGCCAATACGGAATACTATCAAATGCTTCTCAAAGATGCCCTCTGGTG
>NC_036855.1:52735140-52753352 GCF_002910315.2 Salvelinus sp. IW2-2015
TGGAATAGCCCGCACCTGGCTTATCTGGCGAACCGGGGACACCATCTGTAAGCTGGTGCCATGTATGCCAGGCCCGAGGAGACGCACTGGTGGCAGATGCGTTGGGCCCGGCTTCATGACATCCGGCTCGATGCCCAACTTAGCCCTACCAGTGCGGCGAGGTGGAATAGCCCGCACTGGGCTAAAGCATGCGCTACTGGGGACACCGTGCGCTTTACCGCATACACGGTGTCTGACCAGTACGACGCCTCTTCACCCCACGTAAGCACGGGGAGTTGGCTCAGGTATCCTACCCGGCTTTGCCACCTCCTCGTGTGCCACCCTCCCAAATAATTTTTGGGTCTGGACTCTCGGGCTTTTCGGGCTTCCGTGCAAGACGCGTCCCCTCATTGAACGCCAGTTCCCTTCTCCGGTTGCCTCTGCTCTCCTCAGTGCTCCCAGCTGTTCCCATGGGAGGCGATCTCTTCCGCAGGATCTTCTCCATGTGTAGCAACCTTTACCGTCCAAAACATCCTCCCATGTCCATTCCTCCTTCTTGCGTTGTCCCTTCCTCCCGTTACACCGCTGCTTGGTTCTGGTATTTGTGGGTGGTTTCTGTAACGGTAGTCCTCCTCCTCTTCAACCGAAGAGGAGGAGTAAGTGATTGAACCAAGGCGCAGCGGGTTGTGATGACATATTTATTTACAGAAAAGACGAAAACACGAACTTGACTATAAACTAACAAAACAACAAAACGGAGTAGACAAACCTGGACATGCGAACTTACATAAAACGCAGAACTCACGAACAGGAAAATACTACACAAAAGACCGAACTTACAAACAAACCGAACAGTCCGTATGGTGCGACAAACAATGACACAGGAGACAACCACCACAACGAACACTGTGAAAAACCTACCTAAATATGACTCTCAATTAGAGAACGCCAAACACCTGCTCTAATTGAGAGCCATACCAGGCAACCCTTAAACCAACTAGAAACAAGACAACATAGAAATGCCCACCCAAACTCACGTCCTGACCAAAAAACACATACAAAACAAGAGAAAACAGGTCAGGAACGTGACAGTACAGTCAAAAGTTTGGACACACCTACTCATTCCAGGATTGTTCTTTATTTTTTACTATTTTCTACCTTGTAGAATAATAGTGAAAACATCACAACTATGAAATAACACCGGTCTCCCGAGTGCCCGCTATTCTGTAGTACAGACATGGCATGCACTCCCTTATGTAAGGAATTAGGCAACTTTTCCCATGGTTCACAACATATAGTGTAGACTGCACAGTAGCCAATAAAACAAATAAACACATTTGTTTAATAAAATAATGATACAAAAATACTCTTCAAATTGCAGATGTTGAGTTTCTCGTTTTTCTCTGATAGAAACACCATAATATTAAAGCAAAGTAATTAACCTCTAACGAGCCTCTACCCCGTCCGTGGATCACCCCCCACCCCCCCACACACTGATTAGCATAGCTAGCATAGCTTCACAAGTAGATTTAGTAGATCTAATATCATAAATCACAAGTCCAAGACACCAGATGAAAGATACAGTTCTTGTGAATAAAGCCCCATTCAGATTTTTAAAATGTTTGTAGGTGTACAGGAGACAAATATGTAATCTATTAGCTAATACCGTTATGCAAATACACAATTTCTTTGTCCACCATTTTTTCTCTCCACCAGTAGCTATCACCAATTCGGCTAAACTAAAGATATGATAGCCATAACCTATAAAAACCTCAATCAGATGACAGTCGATAACATATTTATGGTAAGGATAGGTTTTGTTAGAAAAAAGTGCATATTTCAGGTAGAAAATCACAGTTTACAATTAGCACTAACCATCACAAGACGACTAGAATTACTATAGAGAGCAACGTGTATGACCAATTTACTCTTAATAAACATTTCATAAGAATAGACAAAGCATAGCAATGGAAAGACCCAGATCTTGTGATTCCAGACAATATTTCAGATTTTCTAAGCGTTTTACAGCGAAAACACAATAAATCGATAAGTTAGCATACCACATTTGAAAACGTTACCAGAAGGCATCGATTCAAGCCAAAGAGAAGCTATAACGTATCATCGCCAAAATTAAATTTTTTCACTAGCCTTCTCAGAATTCTTCCGATGACACTCCTGTAACATCATTTTACAACATACATATACATTTTGTTCGAAAATGTGCAATTTTAGCCATAACAAAAACGTGGTTTACACAATGAAAATACTAGGAAATCAAGCCTCAAAATGTCTGACGTCATCTTTCAGAGTGATCTAGTTTTAATTGAAAGCTTAATCATATACTTTGACTAAAAAATACAGGGTTGACAGAACTCGAAAGACAAAAATTAGTTCTCTAATGCAATCGCTGATTTACATTTCTAAAATTATCTTACTTTCTATACAGGTTCGCCAAGAGAAGCTATAACAAACAAAATGGCGTAATAATGCGTTAAAATATTTCGACAGAACAGACGATTTATCATATTAAATATTCCTTACTATGAGGTGATTTTCCATCAGATTCTTGGGCATGTATCCTTTCTTGGGTATAATCTTCTTTTGGTCGATAGCATGTCCTCTGTCCTTCGAAATATCCACTAACGATCAAACGGGACCCCGAAACGTGCCCAAAGTTTCAGAGTGCACAACAAAAAATTCCTCAAATCGCACTAAACGGTATAAATTGCTATAAAACGTTCAAATTAACTACATTATGATGTTTTTAACAACTATAACGACTAAAAAACATGACCGGGAAATATCACTCTCTAAACAACCATTTGGAAGGAGGCAGGTCTGATGTCCATTTTGCGCAAACGCATGCAGGAAGAAGAGCGGTATCTTGCACGTTTTCGTGTTTTATAATGGCTCTGATTGCGCACATCGACTCCATTAAAACGTGATGACGTACTGACACCCAGAGGAAACGTAGCAGTGTCGGTTTCTCCATAGCATCTACTGGCACCTTAAAACCGATCCAGATCAGGGGTAAAAATTTCTGAAATCTGACTCCCGTCAGGAAAGTGATGTAGAAGTAGTTCTGTACCACTCAGAGACAAAATTCCAACAGCTATAGAAAACTAGAAAGTGTTTTCTATCCAATAATAACATAATATGCATATTGTACGATCAAGAATTGAGCACGAGGCAGTTAATTTGGAGACCAAAAAATGCTAATGCGAACAGCACCCCCATATAGTTGCAAGAAGTTTTAAGCCAAATTTCTTAAAATCAATTGCAAAAACAGTGTTAATTACAAAAAAAGTTTTAATCAATTCTCTGGTAATGCCAATACGGAATACTATCAAATGCTTCTCAAAGATGCCCTCTGGTGGTCAAAATAGCAATAACTTGCAGTAACAGAAAAAATGGCTGACAATTTAATGACGTGCCACATAATTCTGCGGCAGCACGCAAGGTGTCCCGCAGTATGATGCAACTGTTAAAGGAGGAAACACTGTACTTAATAATCTGAATGGAGGTGTTATTTGTAACTGTAGGACAGGGAGAAACCGCATGCAGCATCAATTAGCCTAGCTAGCTAGCTAATATAGCTAGTTTAGTTAACAAGCTTCTCTTTGTTTGATGCAGTCAAGACAGGTACTACGTAATCATATTGGATGATAAATAGCCAAGCTACTAGCTATGACAACCTAGAAGTTAGTCTACTAGCGCGAGTCGGCTTGGATGGTTGGTTGCTATCTGTCTGTCTTGCCCTCCCTCCTCCCTGCTCCCCGTGTCACTCACTCACAGTACACACACTGCAAGATCCCTCCTCCGTCTGCTAGAGTGTCTCTCCCTCGTGCTTTATCAGCTCTGGTTAATAAAGTAGCTTACAAATGGACTTTTCTGGGTAGACCGGGTCTGGATCCGACCTGGTCTATACGTAACTAGTCTAGATGTCCTTGGATTTTTTCGGAACGGGTCTCTATATTTAGAAATACATTTATGCATATCGGGTTCGGTTGGGAAAGCCCCAAGTCCATTTCAGAAGGACCCRTGAAGATCTCTACTTGAGGCCCAGCATAACAATCCCACAGACAATTCCAGGAACATTGTGAATGMTGTCACAGAAGYTAGACTTGGGCCACAAATAGGGTGCTTTTTAGTTTTGCGTCTTTTGCCAAATAAACAAAAATGTACTAAAGTAACTGTTGGCATTTCATTTTCCCGCTGTACCGTAACCGAACCGTGACCCCAAAACTGCAATATGTACCGAACCGTGGGTTTGGTGAACCGTTRCACCCCTACTTCTATTGCATTCATGTGAGTATGTATGTGAGTATACAAGTATGACAGAATATGTGATGTCAGCGTGTCATCTCCATATGATAAATCAAGTGGCTGATAAGAAGAAAAAAACTATGTGCTGCTGCTCAGCTAAATACACTCTCACCCACTGCCTACCGTCCACCATTCACACACAGCATGTGATCACAGGTAGCCAATGGCGTCACCCTCTTCCACTGTCTCCATGGGAGATGCTGTGATAAGCTTTATCACCCGTGTTGACTGCTGACAGGAAGCAACATTTCCCTAGCCTTGGCCTCTGTGTTTACATTTACATTTGAGTCATTTAGCCGGCTTAGCGTGGGGTCCGTGGCGTAGTCGGCCACCACGCAGTATGGATGGTGTTGTGACTCATGAGTCACGCCATGAGTCACGCCTGACTCCGAGGCTGACCTCACAGCCACACAGCCCAGCAGGAACATAGTACACAACCAGTCAGCACTCAGTTATGGGACTCTACTTCTCTGTATCACTACTTCTGCTTTCAATTCACAATTTTCCTAAAAAACAAAAAACAATCGGTTTCTCCATGACACGTGACTTGTCCGGATGCTGATTTTCAAAAGGGTAGTCTTTTAGCCAATACTACTCACGTAAAACTATCAAATACCTTGTAGGTATAGCCCCATGTGGRCTAATAATGTTTATATCTGCTGCATATGGCGGACGATGCAGCTATACGTTTAACACGGTGGACTCTGGGATCTTGGACTACTTACTTCCAGGAGAAGAGGTTAACCTTTCTCGCCCCGGGGTTCCGCTAGCGGAACACCCACAACATTCCGCTGCCTTCGCAGTTCGCGCGGAAATTTCAAGATAATTTTATTTTTTTTAAATATTTAACTTCCACCATTAACAAGTCCAATACAGCAAATGAAAGATAAACATCTTGTGAATCCAGCCAACATGTCCGATTTTTTTTTTTAATGTTTTACAGCGAAAACACAATATATATTTTTGTTAGCTCACCAAAATAGCCAAACACACAACGCCATTTATTCACCGCTAACATAGCTTTCACAAACCCCCACAAATAGAAATAAAATTAATCACTAACCTTTGAACAACTTCATCAGATGACAGTCTTATAACATCATGTTTATACATACATTTATGTTTTGTTTCGAAAATGTGCATATTTATAGCTACAAATCCTGGTTTTACATTGTTGAATAGGGCGCCATAATGCCACCAAATTGTCGGAGAAATTTGGACAGTCACGTAATCTAACCAAAAACCCATCATAAACTTTACAAAAAATACATGTTGTACAGCAAATGAAAGATACACTGGTTCTTTCATTTGGTTAATGCAACCACTGTGTTAGATATTTTAAAAAATTACTTTAGTACAAAGTACAGCATGCAATATTCTGAGACAGCGCCCAGCAATTCTCCACCATGTTGGAGCCAACATATTCCAAAAAATACGAAATAACATCATAAAATATTCTCTTACCTTTGATGATCTTCCATCAGAATGTAGTGCAAGGAGTCCTACTTTCCCACAATAAATCGTTGTTTTGTTTTAGAATGTCCATTTCTTCTGTCGAATTAGCAACTTTGGCTAGCATAGTGGAGCTCACGTGTCCATCAACTCTTGGCATGGAACGAAAAATTCCAAAAAGTCACATAAACGTCGAATAAAACTGGTCAAACCAGTTGAAACCACACTTTATGATGTTTTTTCTCATATGTATCCAATACACGTCGAAGACGGCGCATTTCGTCGTGTATACCTAACGGATTGCAGAAAACAATGTCATGTTCCCTGGGTGCGCAGCTGAATACTGCCAATAGGGCGACCTGTCACTCCAAAAGCTCTCATTCGGTCTCACATCAAGCTAGACACCCCATTCAACATTCTACTGCCTGTTGACATCTAGTGGAAGGCGTATGAAGTGCATACAGAACCATAATAAAAGGCAATTGAATAGGCAAGGCCTTACACAGAGCCCCATTTTCAGAATTTCCATTCCTATTTGGAAGTTTGCTGCCAAATGAGTTCTGTTTTACTCACAGATATAATTCAGTTTAATTACAGTTTTAGAAACTTCAGAGTGTTTTTTTTCTCCAATTAGTAATATAATATGCATATCGTATGATCTAGAACAGAGTACGAGGCGTTTAATTTGGGCACGATTTTTTCCCAAAGTGAAAACAGCGCCCCCTAGGAGTTCACTTAAGAAGGTTTAATAAGAGACTTGTTGTGTCAGAGGAAAATGTATTTAGTAATACCCTTGTTTACAAAAAAGGGTGCACAACTTAGTGAGGAACAGTTTACTTCCAATAGAAGAATTGCAAATGTGAGTCCACGTAGAAAGAGCTATTGGACACTTAAACGTTTTCAAAATCTTATCACAAGTGGTGCCAATAACTTTTGTTCCAAAAGTAGGCAAGATTCTAAGAATATGTACTGCTCTTGTAAATTTGAGGGGTGAGCTCATTCGTCGCTGACCAGTAATTAAATGCAGGATATAACATGAAATGCATGACAACCAAGCGGGTTCAATGAGATCCTACAACATACTGAGACTGATGATACTGTTCGGGGGGTTATGAAGACAGTGTGATGAAAAGGAATGAAAACAAACATGTGATATTGGCAATTGTTATGCATTTTATTAAACTTTGAGACAGTTCATTATTATTGATTTAAATCCATTAACAAAACATGGGAATTGTAACTTGTATATACATGTAAACTTACTCTCTCCTAGCAAGATCTAGAATTTTTTATGGACTTTGTACATGTCAATTCACTACTTGAACACAACACACACTGACAATAGCTCTTTGTATGTATTTTTCCTACCTTATGTTGTATGACTGTTGTATGACTGTCCACATTTGACCTTTAGTCAACTTGGCAGRAAATCTGTCATTTGCTCAGCTTTTTGCCATCTAGAGAAGTTCCTATAGCTCTGATCCACAACACACTTGTTCATGTCTTTACAGTCTGTGTTAATACCAACACATGCTCTACACTTTCTTCACAATCTCAGCATATCTGTCATTGCGCCCCTCCCCCCCAACGAATTAATCAAGAAGTTGAAGCAGCATGCATGAAAAGTAAAAACTCTCAACCGCTTCACCTGCTCCCTTACAAATATCTCATCAAACGGCACAATAAGTACCACGTTCTCATCTGGTGTCCAGATCATCAATCAGGCGGTCTTCAGACCTGTACAAAACATGTGAAGTTGAATTTGCGTGTAATACCCTTTGCTACCATTTTTTTCTGCAGYTTAAGCTGCCCATCCACCACTTTAATATCATTGAATTTCTAAGACAACCGGTCGTTGAGTGAGTGGTGTTTTTTGTTTCGGACAGGGCTATTTATATCTAGGAACTCGCTAGAGTCAATGATTCGACCTGGACTGGCTGATAGCCAAGCTTCTTGGACACTTACAACTGTACCCTTGTGTGTAATGTTTATTCTCTGCTTTTTGAGTTGATTGCAGGCTGTCAGCTCTTTTTCTTTTCCATAGTTGGTGGCATAGTTGGTCCTCACACAAGAATGTGTCACTATTTGTGTCTGCACGTACAGGCACCTTTTTTTGCTGAGCTTCCTGTAATTCTAATCTTCCTTGAACTGTGCCACAAATCAGATGCACTTTGCTTCCTTGTCTTCAATTATTTATTTTATTTTATTTAACCTTTATTTAACCAGGAAAAGCCCATTTAGACCCAGACTCTCTTTTTCAAGGGGGACCTGGCCAAGAAGGCAGCAACAATCAATACATTACAGAATTAAAACATACAACAACATGATCCAGCCTAAAAAAAAACATTTAGACTCCTCCGTAACAATATTTTAAATTCATTCAGTGGCACTAACATRTCTAGATGAAGCATGGATTGTAGATTATTCCATGCGTCTTGTGCACAAGAAGAGAAGGCAGTCTTGCCTAATACTGTGAATGTCCTGGGGACTTTAAGTAGCAACCATCTAGCAGACCGGATTTGGTAACTGCTGGTGGTGAAGGAGACCAGACTACAGAGGTAAAGAGGAAGTCAATCAATCAATCAATCAATTTTATTTTATATAGCCCTTCGTACATCAGCTAATATCTCGAAGTGCTGTACAGACACCCAGCCTAAAACCCCAAACAGCTAGTAATGCAGGTGTAGAAGTGTACCCAAAAGGGCTTTGTAGATGAACACATACAAATGTATTGTTCTGCGCATATAAAGTGAGGTCCGACCTACCATTTGGTACAATGTGAAATGGTGGGTGAGTGACTTGGCATTTGTATTAAAGCGCAAGGATGCATGATAAACAGAGTCCAGTCTCTGTAAGACGGAGGAGGTTGCATGCATATACAACAAGTCACCGTAATCAATTACAGAGAGAAAAGTGGCCTGAACAAGCCTATTTTTAGCCATAAGCGGGAAACAAGCCTTATTACGAAAATAAAAACCCAATTTCAGTTTAAGCTTTGTCACAATATTATCCACATGAACTTTAAAGTACAACTTGTCATCCAACCAAATACCTAGGTATTTGTAGGATGACACTTTTTCCATGGATAAGCCAACAGATGTGACAATGCTAACGTTCTCTGGCAGAGTTCTAGCTCTGGTAAATGTCATGAATTTAGTTTTTTGCATATTCAAGACCAGTTTGAGACCATAAAAGGAGGCCTGCAGTGACTGAAAAGCAGTCTGGAGCTCTTCAACAGCCTGAACCAGAGAAGGAGCACATGTATATATAACTGTATCATCTGCATATAGACGTAACTGCTGGTTGCATCCCATTTCCAAAATCATTAATACAAATAGAGAACAACACAGGAACTACAATGGAACCCTGGGGCACACCTCTATTAATCTCAAGAAAGCGAGACTTGTGATTGTCAGTGTATATACACATCGTGTTCTGTCAGAAAGATAGTTCCTGAACCAATTTACTGCCCCTTCACAGAGACCAGAGTCTAGCTAGCAACAATTCAAGGTCAACTGAATTAAAGGTCTTTGATAAATCCACAAACAGAGCAGCACAATGTGGCTTTTTATCAAGTGCATTGATGATGTCGTCTGCCACTGCCATAGCTGCAGATGTGGTGYTGTGCCCCGATCTAAAGCCAGACTGAACCCCACTCAGTTTGTTCTTTTGAATGAAGACGTGTTTTAACTGAGCTCACTAGGGATTCATAGACTTTGGCCAGGATAGGGAGTTTAGAGATAGGACGATAGTTATTAGCATCTGAGGGATCTCCACCTTTTAGCCGTGGGAGGACATCAGCTGATTTCCAAATGCTGGGTATGGAATTGGTCAAGAGACTCAAGTTGAAAATGTGAGCCACAGGTTCAGTAATAATACCAGCTGCTATCTTTAAGAGGTAGGGGTCCAAGTTGTCTGGACCTGCAGACTTTTTACTGTCTATTGCCTTTAGTGCTTTATAGMCCTCAGTATAAGAAACAGGCTCAAAGTTAAATGGTTCACATGAGGGCCTATTTCATAGTTGACTGAGGCCTGGGCCCCGCCATTATCAAAAACTGAACCAGCAGATATGAAGTGCTCCTTAAAAACCCCTCTAGTCTGCCAGCTTGTTCACCATGAATCTCAACGTAMGCCTGGCGGAATGCCTTGTATTTTCTCACAACGCAGATCATCATCACGGTTTTGTTGTGGCTGAGAGATCCTACGATCTACTGCACTATTTTCCCTGCTCTGTTCTGCTGATGGAGAGCCATTGTAACACTTCTCCAGTGAACGTGTTTTTGAGGAGAAAGAGGGGTTTAGTCRGAGCCTTGACCACACTCTAAAGGCTTGAGACAGATGATGTGGTGTTTTTGGAAGTGATGGACTACCAACAGGCCTGGAACTGCTCTCATACTCATCCTCTGCCTTGTAGTGCCTGAYGTTTATCTGACTCAGACATTGAGGCTCAAGGTTCTTGGATTTCCCTGCTAATAATAATMATGTTTATTTTAGCACCTTATCTCAAACTCAGGGTAACTTTACGTCATAAAAAGCCTGGACAAGTAACGTTACACAAGTTCATGAAAACAACACATGCAAAATGTCTCAAATAGATTTTTTTGCAATTGCATCTCTGCTTTTATGGTTGTAAATACAATTGCTAGCCACTCTAATACCTTCCACAAGATAGCTGCTGCATGGCTACAGGACTTCCATAACCCTGCAAAACACGAGCAACCAACTGTTTCGACGATGCCGCTGCCTCTCACTGTTTCCCAAGCCGTCTGTTTTGGTCGGTTGACACTCTGACTGGGCTCAAACAAACCTCTGCTCTCAGGAAAGTCTGCATGTCTCTTGCACAAAACTTTGCCGGTTTTATTACACAGGCTTCTGTGCTTTATGATTTCTTAATTCTTTGCCATCAACACCCTCGGAGAGAACGAAGTAGTTAACAATGTCTGTGTAGTTAACATCAGGCCAATGCTGTCGTGTCATCTACCCATTCCGTTAGCTTAGACCGATGTGGATCTGTCACAAAACGGGTGTCATTGCTTGTTAAATAATATATTTCTGTGCAAATTAATCTGAACTTTTACCTGCTAGCTACTACAGCTAGCTATCTCCTGGCTCCATTGTAAACAAAGCTTAACTGGAAAACGGAAACCGCCTTCTGCTATGAATGACAAGAAAGGTCATAGTTCATGAAAGTGGTGAGTAGAATAACACCTAAGAATATGCTTTTAGTGTACAGTGTGTACAGTTTAAACTCATGACCTCTACATGGCTCAGAGATGTCCTGTCACGGTAGTCTGGCTGACACCTAACTTGAAGTCCTCCAGGCTATTGTCGCGGTACACCCAGAATGGAAAATGAACCCTGACACACAGGAGGAAGCCTTGGAGACGCCAGTCTATATATATTCAAATTTACATGAGTGACCATTCACGGCAGTGTGAACTGACCTAGGACCAGATGCTAAGACAGAGGCTCCTCCTGTTCTCGTCTCATTCTTCAGCTACTGATTGACCTAGGGTCAGTAGCAGAAGCTTAACATTCTGGGTGTCCCATGTCACCCTGACTACGTTCTCAGCCTGCTCTCCATTCCTAGAATACAGCCCATTGCATTCCATGCCATGCCATTCCATCTCCATTTAAATAGAGTGCACATTCCCAGCTCTCCACTGGCTTTTAGTAATTGAATAGTGCAGATCAGAGGGTAGGACTTGCTGGCCTGCTATTCAGCATAGACAGACCTGGCCTTGGTAGTCCACTACTGGTGCTGTGTATTCAATCTAACTTGAAGTTCTTGGTCTCGTGTTCTATCAGTGAAGTTAGACATTACCCACCCATTTAGCACATAACGTTCTGAGAAGCATACGTTTGTTCGAGCTTGGTGTGGTTGTCCTATGGTTGTCCTATGGTTATTTTGCATACAACTGTCCCACAACTTTTTGGGAATGGTGCCGGAAAGTTGCTTGGCTTGGCTTCTCTGTCCCTGGGATTAGTCTAGTGCGCCTCCAGGATGGAGCTAGCATGTTTTGTTTTACACATACAAAGCTGTTTATTTTAGTCTATTTGAACAGACTCCATTTCAAAGGAAACAAGCCCTCTTTAAGATCAATTAGTGGGTGCGGCCAACACACCTGAACACATTTAACAAGATAGATGAGTTTTGTTGATGCTGAAAATAATAATGTATTTAAGTGATAATGCCCTCGACGCCGGTATTTGGAGGATATATTAGCACGGGTGTTGTTAAACCTTGCCAATATATCCTCCAAACACCGGCTTCGAGGGCATTATCACTTTATTACAGCGGGTTACCAACATATTCAATTAAGGATTGACATATTTTCAAAAACTTTATTTTGATGAATTTATTCATACTATTTCATGCTTCCACAAGAGGATATAGTCCCGGCACAGATCTAGGGTTGCTACCCAAGTCGGCTGATCGTTCGTTCTATCGGTTCGGTTGCCAGAGACGCGACGCGGTCATTCAGTCTTTTTGTTCTCAATCTATGGACGCGACCCAGGCATTCGTTATAAATGTTCCATTGCCATACTGGGTGGCAACGTTCTTATCCCTTGCTTGCTAGCTAGCCAACTACGGCTAACTTACAGTTATGTCAAACAGTGAAGCCAGAATAACAACAGTAGTTGTTCTGAGAATGTTCCAAAGCCAAGCAACTATCCGGCAYCATTCCCAAAAAGTTGTGGGAAGGTTGTATGCAAAATAACCATAGGACTAAWRCGCTCTCACCAAGCTCTARGAAACATATGGTTCTGAGAACATTATGAGCTAGCTRGGTACTGTGAAACKCTTTCATCATTGTACTGATTGCATYCATACTCTATTATTTAGGCTTCAAGGCTACTGCATGTATGCAGTGAGTCTGTGTTCCCTGTGCAAGTTGTGCAGGTCTGTGTAAGGTCTGCTRCAGTGTCAGTCATTCTTTTATTTCCTCACTGCGGTGCTACTAGTGATTTCTGCATTTTGTCGATCCTCCATTTTCTGCTGCATTGTGTGKGGTTCAGGCTGTATTCTATCTACTGCAGTACAGGAACATGTTATCCATGTTTCAGTATCTTGCGTCGCAGTATGCATGAATCCAGTCTGGTGGGTAATGACGGCGGTGCTGTGTTTTGGGGCCGAGGCTCACAGGCGGCTCAAAGGCATGGACACACGCTGGGATAGGAATCCAGGCCTTCATAAATAATTCTGTTTTATGTTTTGCTGCTGCAGTCTCTCTCGCTCGCTTTTTCGGTCTTGCTCTCTCTATCTCTCTCTGTCTCGTGTTCTCTGTCTCTCTCACTTTATCTCTATTTATTTATCTATCTACTCCCCCCCTCTTTCTTTTTCTCTTCCCTCTCACATTGTTGCTATGTCGTGGGCTGATCTCGCTCTGCCGCAGACGGCTGTAACCCTGGCAACCACAGTCGCACCTGCCATGGCGATACCCTCCTCTCCTCATTATCCCACTCAAGCCCAAAAGCTCTGTCATCCCTCYTCTCGGTCTCCCCTCCTCCTCCACKTCCCTTCACCCCTTTCCCATCTTCTTCATTTCCCTTTGTGCCCCACTCTGCCTCTCTGGATGGGGTTCTGGGCGAGAGGTGTGTCCATATGTACTACACACAAGGGCCAGCCACTAGCAAGACACGCCATGCCCGTGTCTCTGTCTTCTCTATGGGAGACTGACTATCTAAACAACAGTTTGCCCATTTGAAACATGACCCAAGGAATGCTGTACTAGAGTMGTATGGAAGTGCAGGGACTTGTCTCTCCAGGGGCAGGCAGTGTGTTTTCTCCAGGAGCAGGCAGTGTGCGATTTATGGCACAGATACACTGTATATATACAAAAGTATGTGGACACCCCTTCGTTGMTGACAGCTGTATAATATCGAGCACAYRGCCATGCAATCACCATAGACAAACATTGGCAGTAGAATGGCCTTACTGAAGAGCTCAGTGACTTTCAACGTGGCACTGTCATAGGATGCCACCCTTCCAACAAGTCAAGGGAGGGTCAAATATCTACCCTGCTAGAGCTGCCCCGGTCAACTGTAAGTGCTGTTAYTGTAAAGTGGAAACGTCTAGGAGCAACAACGGCTCAACTGCGAAGTGGTAGGCCACACAAGCTCACAGAACAGGACTGCCGAGTGATGAAACGCGTCACGCAGTGGCGTATTTAGGTATAGGCGACATGGGTAGCCGCATCTTGCCGGGGGCGGCATGGGGCGCCCACACAAAACAATTTAAAATGGTGACATTTGCGCGATCGGTTTTCTAGCKCTCATTTGCACATCCCGTCAATGATATTATGTCACCGTGTGGGACTGTGGGTCAATTAACCTTGTTGGAGTGGGCRCCCTGATTCTAGTTTGGGAAGGTCTCCMACTCAGAAGTACGAGATGGGGAGGGGAGCGGGGGTAAGTTGACCTCAGGTCTCCCCACTGAAAGCCCGAGGTAGAGGGAGTGGGGGAATCTATCAAATAGCGCACCTCTAAATGTGTACAGTACGAATGCAATTTGTAAAATCAGTTACAATACGAAATGCTACCAAATATCCACAATTCATTCATAATTTCATACTGTGAATATATAGTTTCACAGACATATTGTTGCATTTTTTTTCTGGTTTGTGCGAAATCGTTTAGAATAATTAAAAACCAGTCTGCACACCACCAAGCTGAATTGGTTTAGTCTTGACTAGTCTTTAGTCTTGAATTGGTTGACCGTGTTGGGGGAAGGGTAATGTATTGATGCTCGAGATCCAAAACAACAGAAATTTGTTTATATTTGTTGCTTCTTTTTGTATATATTTTTATATTTATATAGTTTTAATTGTTCTGATTATTTATTTGTGTTGTTCCAARTGTCTGAATAAAATTACAGTTACTGCAGAATGSTGCTTTTTTGTTGTTGCGGGGGKGCTGCTGAAGGGGGGGGTTCGCCCAGGGAGCCATACAAGCTAGAACCGCCACTAAGCGCGTGGCATGTAAAAATCGTCTGTCCTCGGTTGCAACACTCAMWACCGAGTTCCAACCTGGAAGTAACGTCAGCACAGTAACTGTTCSTCGGGAGCTTAATGATATAGGTTTCCAATGTTCGAGCAGCCGCACACACAAGCCTAAGATCACCATGTGCCTTGCCAAGTGTCGGCTGGAGTGGTGTAAAGCTCGCCGCCATTGGACTCTGGAGCAGTGGAAACACGTTCTCTGGACTGATGAATCACACCTCACAATCTGGCAGTCCAATGGACGAATCTGTGTTTGGCRGATGCCAGGAGAACGCTACCTGCACCAATGGATAGTGGCAACTGTAAAGTTGGTAGAGTAGGAATAACGGTCTGGGGCTGTTTTTCAGGGTTTGGGCTACTCCCCTTAGTTCCAGTGAAGGGGGAATCTTAACACTACAGCATACGATGACATTCTACACGATTCTGTGCTTCCAATTTTGTGGCAACAAAATATATTTTTTAAGCTGCATTGTTGGTTAGGGGCTCGTAAGTAAGCATTTCACATGTGACTTATACAATTTGATTTGGCAGGATGTTAGGAAGTGTAGCTCCGTTTCCACCTCATTTTGTGGACAGTGTGAACATAGCCTGTCTTCTCTTGAGAGCCAGGTCTGCCTACGGCGGCCTCTCTCAATAGCAAGGCTATGCTCACTGAATCTGTAGATGGTCAAAGCTTTCCTTAAGCATTTCACTGTAAGGTCTACACCTGTTGTATTCGGGCGCATGTGACTAATAACATTTGATTTGATTTGAAGATATGAGTGTGCGTCGCACGTTTGTGTGTGTGTGTGTGTGTGTTTATGTGTGCTCACTATCCCCTTGCGGTTGAGTTGGCTCCAGTCCGTGGGCCAGTCATGTCAGCGTTGTGATTGTTCAAACAGGGAGTGGCCAGTCTGCTCTGCCCTGCCTTGGTGCTATGTTTGGACTGCTGAAAGTGGGACAGTGCTTTGTCTGACCACCATTGTCAAATTTCAATGTCCAGATCAAAGTGAGTAAGTCCGCTGCTGCGCACATCCATGCATGTGAGTACAATGTGGTGTATGTGTCTGTATTGGTCCTCGTGTGTGCTTGTGTGTGTGTGTGCGTGTGTTGAGGCTATGCTGGCAGGGCATCCCGGGATGCTCAGTCACTTGCGTTAAGGCTGATGTGAGTCTTGGTGAAGCCCTGATGAAGCCGTGTGGGCCTCAGAGGGGTATTGTGGGATATTCTGGGCCTGCCTGCCTGTGAACTAGGCCAGACTGTTATTGACAGATAGACAGACTGAGCAGCCAGGATTCCACTGGGACATGTCTAGCCAACAATAAGGGACGGAGATGCACTTTGTCTGACTGAGACCCCACACAAATACACACAAACATACAAAAACACACACACAAACTAGGTGATGAAGGTGTAGAGATAGTTTAGATTGCCTCGGCAGCTGGGTCTAATTCCTGTGATTTCCTTATTCCCACGTTGAGGGTTTAGAGATTCATAATGCATTTAGGGTTTGTAAACATTATGAGGCAGCTGTCTGCATTTCTAAATCTGTCAGTGTGTWCAAGCATGAGTGTAATGTATCTGGTGTGCATACTTCCGTGCATGCATGTGTGCAGTGGTGGAAAAAGTACCCAACTGTCATACTTGAGTAAAAGTAAAAATACCTTAATAGAAAATGACTCAAGTAAAAGTAAAAGTCACCCAGTAAAATTCTACTTGAGTAAAAGTCTAAAAGTATTTGGTTTAAAATATACTTAAGTATCAAAAGTAGAAGTATAAAACATTTCAAATTCCTTATATTAAACAAACCAGATGGCGCCATTTTCTTCTTTAAAATTGTATTTACGGAAAGCCACGGACACACTCCAACGTTCAGACATCATTTACAAACAAAGCGTGTGTGTTTAGTGAGTCTGCCAGATCAGAGGCAGTAGGGATGACCAGGGATGTTCGGTTGATAAGTGCTTGAATTTGACTATTTTCCTGTCCTGCTAAGCATTCAAAATAGCATCTTTTAGCGCACACATCTGGGCCAGACTCACTGGCCCTAAGCATTTTCACCCAGCCCATCTCTCCCTCCATGGGCTAAGACTTCACAGAGTAGGAAGGCTTTCCACATACGGTCATGGGAGAGTTATACACAGCCTACTTCCTCTCCCATATAGTCTATCATTCACACTAGGGCTGTCCAGACGTGAAGGAGGAGTGATGTGGTTTCAGGTGTTTATTTCGATATTTACAGGGTTGGTTGTCCATGATTATGGGGAGCAGGTAAAGAGGGTGAAATTGGAGAGAAGGAATGGCTGATTTCCCCAGAATGAGGGGCTAGTGCAGCGGGTGGAGAGCGGTGTGCATGTCCATCACCCCCGAACAAACCCCTTCACTCAAGAGAGAGGCGAGAGAAAAAACAAGTGTTTTGAGTTGGAGAGGAGAGAGAGAGAGAGAGAAGAAAGAGAGAAAGAGAGAGAAAAGAGGAGAGCGAGAAAGAGGCAGACAGACAGATGACTGACTGGACAGAGGATAGACAGAGCTCCCCTAGCAGGCCTGTTTACCACGAACCCACCACAAAGGCTGCTTTCCTTCCCAGAGAATATCAATGAGCCTCTTTAGACTTTCTGCTCAGTAATATAGTCCACCATCACCACTTCTCTCTCTCTCTCTCTTCCTCTCTCTCTCTCTCTCTCTCTCTCTCTCTCTCGCTCTCTTCCTCTCTCTCTGACTCACACGAGCATTCCCCTTTTCTCTGTGCCTCAGGCTTTGTGGCCTTCCTACCAGAGCATCTCCATGGCAACGGAGGAGATGAAATCTGAGGGATTCGTCAGTCCCTTTCCCTCTCTCTACTGCACCCTTCACACACACATTCACAACACAATTAGAAAACATACCATGCTCAACACACACTTCACACCTGTGATCTCCCCAGAAGCAATCAGCTGACGGAACTCATCCACTGTACCTCCTCGTTAGCTTCCTGTATCTAAGGACGCGAGTGTGTGTTGTTTCGTTGTTTCCAGATGAGAGAGAGAGAGAGAGAGAGAGAGAAGAGAGCGAGAGCGAGAGAGAGAAGAGAAGAGAGAGAGAGAATGAGAGGAAGAGAGAGAGAAGAGAGAGAGAGAGAGTCATTGGTAAATACATCATTTGGCAGGTATTAATGATAATGAGAGAGTTGGGCGCTGCTGCTCTGGTACTAATTATACCACAGCCGTGCCTCTGGAGGATTAGGAGACTCTTTATATCCTGTTTTTGAGTTACAATTCTCTGGAATCACAGGATTACACTGGTATGAGGAGGACCCTAGTGGTGCAAAGTACTTAAGCCTAAAAATATTTTAAAGTAGTGCTTAGTCATTTTTGGGGTTATCTGTAGTTACCTGACTGTTAATTTTTTTTATTACTTTTAACTTCACTACAATTCTTAATAAAATATGTACTTTTTCTCCATACATTTTCCTGGCACCCAAAGTATCATTACATT
>NC_036855.1:52753377-52770772 GCF_002910315.2 Salvelinus sp. IW2-2015
CACACATACTTAAGTTGCTAATCACGCAAGCACACGTACGGCTTACACCACACACACACACACACCACACACACACCCACACACCACACACACACACACACACACACACACACACACCACCACACACACAACACCACAACACACACACACACACACCACACACACACACACACCTGCACACCCATGCCGTGACTGCAGCAATACTGTATCATAAACTCAACATTCATCATTTAGTGATTACCGCATGGGCAGAAAAGTAGCTCTTTAGCGCACACATCTGGGCCAGACTCACTGGCCCTAAGCATTTTCACCCAGCCCATCTCTCCCTCCACTGGGCTAAGACTTCACAGAGTAGGAAGGCTTTCACACATACGGTCATGGGAGAGTTATACACAGCCTACTTCCTCTCCCATATAGTCCTATCAATTCACACTAGGGCTGTCCAGACGTGAAGGAGGGAGTGATGTGGTTTCAGGTGTTTATTTCGATATTTACAGGGTGGTTGTCCAATGATTATGGGGAGCAGGTAAAGAGGGGTGAAATTGGAGAGAAGGAATGGCTGATTTCCCCAGAATGAGGGGCTAGTGCAGCGGGTGGAGAGCGGTGTGCATGTCCATCACCCCCGAACAAACCCCTTCACTCAAGAGAGAGGCGAGAGAAAACAAAAGACATAGTGTGTATTGTGCTAGAGAGAGAGTAGAGAGAGAGAGAGAGAAGAGAAAGAAGAGAAAGGGAGAGAAAGAGGAGAGCGAGAAAGAGGGGCAGACAGACAGTGACTGACTGGACAGAGGATAGACAGAGCTCCCCTAGCAGGCCTGTTTACCACGAACCACACCCAGAAGGCTCGCTTTCCTTCCCAGAGAATATCAATGAGCCTCTTTAGACTTTCTGCTCAGTATAATATAGTCCACCATCACCACTTCCTTCTCTCTCTCTCTTCCTCTCCTCTCTCTCTCTCTCTCTCTCTCTCTCTCCGCTCTCTTCCTCTCTCTCTGACTCACACGAGCATTCCCCTTTTCTCTGTGCCTCAGGCTTTGTGGCCTTCCTACCAGGCATCCTCCATGGCAACGGGGAGATGAAAGTCTGCGAAGGGGCATTCGTCAGTCCCTGTTTCACTCCTTTAGTAGTGTGCTCGAACATAGACTGCATCCCTGTCTGGTGTAGGCCACACACATTTACACACTCGTAAATTACAGATATAAACAGTACACATATTTCTCCAAATGCTAGTATCATGTTCACAATCAGCTGTTTTGATCCTCCCCAGAGCCGCAAGTCTCTGGCTGCGGACTGCACTCCGCCTGTTCAGCTCGTGCTCTACTTCCTGTATTTTCTATATGTGTAGTGTGAGGTAATTAGTAGCTCGATGTGGTGAGATTTGGGTTTTCGTGGTCTGGGTGGCGTGTGTAGTATATTGTAGTGTGAAGTGTTCAGGCGATTCATGGGAGTCGAGGCGAGTGATAGTAATGAGATGATTAGTCAGTGGTGAAAGTTTAGGGTCGTGGATGGTGGTCTGATAGGGGAGACGAGCGGATATAGTAGTAGTGTGAAATAGGGTCTGGGGTTGGCCGTAGCTATCATTAGTAGTGTGAATAAGGCCGGTCTGGGGTGGCATTGTAGGTATATTTAGTAGTGTGAATTGGGCTGGTCTGGCAGTGTAGTTATAGTGAGTAAGGATAGTGTGAAGGGTCTGGTGTAGCTGGTAGTATTAGTTCATTAGTTAGTGGTGAATAAGGGCTCTGGTCGTGGGGTGGCTTTCGTTGCAGTAGTATTAGTTGTTTGTGTGAATAGGGGTTGACACTGGGTGGCATTGTAGTATATTAGTAGTGTAATTAGGGTCTGGAGGTGCTGCAGTTATTAGTTTAGTGTGAATAGGCGGTTGGCGGTGGCTGCCAGTATATTAGTAGTGTGAAAGGGGTCTGGTGTGGTGCAGTCATATTAGTTTAGGTGTAGGAATAGGTTCTGGGGTGGCTTGCAGTATGATTAGTAGTGTGAATAGGGTCTGGGGTGGGCTTAGTATATTATAGTAGTGAATATGGGTCATGGGGTGGCTGCCAGTTAAGACTGTCCTGTTGTAATGCATATTATCCCAAGGTCCATATATCAAACTGTCCCTGTGTAATGGTATTATCCCAGGTCCAAGTATATCATAACTGTCCCTGTCTAATGCTGTATCCCAGGTCCATATATAACTTTGATCCCTGATTGCTAATTGCATACTATTTCGCCAAGGCCATATTATAACTTAGTCCCCCTGCACTGTGTAATGATATATCCCAGGTCCATATATAACTGTCCCTGTTTTGTAATGATGTTATTCCCAGGTCCATATGTAACTGGTCCCTTGTCTAATATACTATCCCAGGCTCCATATGTAACTGTCCCTGTCTAATGATGTGATCCCCAGGTCCACTATGTAACTTGTCCCTGGTAAATTGATGTATTCGCCAGGTCCATATGTAACTGTCCTTCTGTTCTAATGATATATCCCAGGTCCATATGTAACCTGTCCCTGATCTTAGATGAATATAGTCCAGGGATCCAGTATGTAACTGTCCCTGTCTAATGATGGTATCCATGGTCCGATAATATAACCGGTGTCCCCTGCGTGTAATGATGGTATCCCAGGTCCAATATTGTAACTGGTTCCCTGTCTAATGATTATATCCCAGAGGGTCCAATATGTAACTGTCCCTGTCTAATGATATATAAACCAGGTCCATAATGTAACTGGTCGCCTGCGTGCATTGATATCATCCCAGGATCCATTTATAACTGTCCCTTTGGCAATGAAATTATTCCCAGGTCGCATTATGTAACGTGTCTCCGATGTGCAATGATATATCGCCAGGTCCATCATGTTAACTGCTGTCCCTTGTGAAATAGGAATGTTTATTCCCAGGTCCATATTTGTAACTGCTTCCTGCTTGCAATTGGCATATTATCCCACGCGTCGCATATTGTAAACTGTCCCTGTGCGATATGTAGATCCCAGGTCTCATGTGAGTATAACTTCTGTCCCGTGCAGGATGATAGTATCCGCAGGGGTCCATATGTAACTGTCCCTGCTGCAATGAATATATCCCAGGTCATCCAAAATATAACTGTTACCGCTGGTGCAATTATATATTCCCAGGTCCATATGTAACTGTCCCCTGCTTTGGCGATGAGGTAGTATCGCGCGCCCAGCGTCCATTACTAAATGTCCCTGATTGTAACATGATACTATCCCAGGTCCATATGTAACTGTCCCTGTGTACGATGATATATCCCAGGTCCATAATATATTAACTGTCCCTGTGCAATGATATAATCCCAGGTGTTCCATATGGTAACTGTCCCTGTTGCCAATTGACTGATATCTTATCCCAGTCATACTGTAACTTGTCCCTGCTGTAATGAGTAATCCCAGGTCCAGATAGGTTGAACTGTCCCTGTGCAAGGTGATATATCCCAGGGTCCCCATTGTTAACTTGTCCCGTCTCATGATATACCCACCAGGTCATATTATAACTGTCCCTGTGTAATGATTAGATCCCAGGTCCATACTATATAACTGTCCCTGTCTAATGAGTGATATCCCCAAGGTCCATATGGTAACGTTGTCCTGTGTAATGCATACTATCCCACGGTCCATTACATAACTGTCTCCCTGTCTAATGATATGTATCCCAGGTCATAATAGTACACCGTGCCCTGCATGTGAATGATTGTATCCGCCAGTCAATATAACGGTTCCCTGTCTATGATAGATTTATCCCAGGTCCATATATAAACGTCCCTGTCTAATGAACCATAAATTTTACTCCCAGGTCCATTATATAACTGTCCCTGTCTAATGATACTATCCCAGGGTCAACTATATAAACTGTCCCTGTTAGGTATGTCAATGATATCATCCCAGGACACTATGGCAGCATCGGTGGGAGACTCCAATTATTTTCAGCTTTAAACAAAAAGCTTTAATCTTCTCCAAGCAGCCCGTCTGACAGACTATGCTGGCTAGACCGCGAACGTTGTTGCGTTCCAACTCACACTCCCTCAGCAGGCGTCACTCTTGACTAGGTCTCTTTGGGAAAAACGGGCCAGGGCCAGCTCCTCGGGCGTTAGCTTAAGACCAATACATACTCAAATTGACCAAGTGGTCGTGCTTTGTGAAACAGTAGTCTTTCCCACTCGTTCGCGCCACTCTCTTGTTCCAGACAAGTTGTGGCATTCTCCGCCGACGAAAGGTCGAGTTTGGCTAAAACACCGTCCGGGCACCATGGCGCGGTTGAAAGCAGAGCTGACTATGAATTTTCTTAACTTTTGATAGTTATTCAGGTGTGCTGTGAGTGAGTGAGCGCTCACGCAGTCTGTGTGCGTCAGTGTGTGTTACGTATGTTTATATGTTGGTGTGTGCGCCTGGCATGTATTTGTGTGTGTGACCTATTTTCTCCATCTCTCTCTCTCTCTCATACCGGAAAGGCCTATTGAGGTGTACTTTCAGCAGCAGTGTGTGTGTCCTTATAGAGCTGTGCAGACGTTGACTGGGCTGACACAAGGGAAGGGTCAGTCACAATGACAGGCTGGGCCATCCTCTCTGATCTGATCTGTCACACACACTTCTCCTCGATGGGATAAAGATAGAGCCTGAAATAAGACTCTGCATCATATCCAGGGATCGAAAGTGGAACTACTTTGCAAATATGAAACAAACGGACAATCATGATATCAGTCAAAAATATTTCATTCCCAGTTTATGCTACAAAACCAACTTCATGAGAGGTTTTAAAAATAGGTTCTATTTGACTCCGCATTCCATGACGTACACTAAGGCATTGTTGGCTGAATAGATGGATGCAGTTCAATGCATGATTAATACATTTCTTGGAAGTCCAAAAAATATCAGGTTGAAAATCACAGCTGGCCTGGTACATTGTTTGCTGCCTCTTTTCAGGATGCCCTGTTTCAGTTTCAATGACTCAATATTTTGGCCAAAAATGGACTAAGGCTGGGAATGTCAATACAATCAAACTAGCAAGGGCAATGATCACAAGTCAGTCATAACGTGGCTAATATGCTAGCAWATCTATTTATGTAGCAAGCTWWAAACACAGAGCCTAACGTTAGCTCGATAGATAGCTAGCTAGCTGCTAGGAGGGCGTCGATGGAGGAGTGGGTGACTGACTTTTTCCCCTCGTATTACTTTTCGGTCCCTATACAACCAGAGATGCAGGTGTCATTTGGTTAGCTAGCAAGGAGTTGTGAATCACCTTGTTAGCTAGCTAGCTATGCTAAACTACTGTTATACAGTTACTACATCTCTTGTGTTCRTAAATTCACTCTGGCTAGCTATCTACTCYGATTTTAGAGCACTCTTGTCTAAGTGTAGAATTTACGAATGCACAACAYCCGTTGAATATGACCAGTGTCAGTWTACGTAGGCAAACTAAGTAATAGTTAATCATGGACTTGCTATATAACATGATAACGACCTAAACAGCTCTGCTAGGCAGAGTAAAATGGTCAGTGAGGTGTTATCTCATTTGTATCTGAAAGTAGCTAGCAAGCTAGCCAACTTTAGTCAGTTAGCTTGGGGCTTGGTTGGGATAAGCAAACATTGGCAGGGAAGCTGCAGAAGRACAAGCAGGYTATTCCCCATCGTTTACCAGTGCAATTTTGAYGGTCAACTTGCTGAAAAAGGTTTGCTCTGGCTATCATTAGTTGTTGATTTCGTTGTTGTTGGTGTGCATGTAGGGAAAGAGCCTACCTTTTTTATGGTTGTTTTGATCAATAGGACTGTAAAGTTCCCAAATGTAAGAGGACTCGTGTGGTATTTATCTACATATTTGCAGAAATCCAATCAAGTGTATTTTGTGGCTTTTGCCGAATGCGTTCTAGTTATCTAACATCACACTGTTGCARCTGCCTGTAAACACACAGTCCAGTTCAAAGTGAATGATGGCAGGCCCTTGTGGCAAATGTATGTTTGCATATAGGCCTATGGTAGTTCTGAATGGCTATGGATTAGAGGTCGACCGAATATGATTTTTCAACGTCGATGCGGATTATTGGAGGACCAATAAAAAGCCGATACCGATTAATCRGATGATTTTTATATATATATTTGTAATAATGACAGTTAAAACAATACYGAATGAACACTTTTATTTKAACTTAATACATCAATAAAATCTATTTAGTCTCAAATAAATAATGAAACRTGTTCAATTTGGTTTAAATAATGCAAAAACAAAGTGTTGGAGAAGAAAGTAAAAGTGCAATATTTGCCATGTAAAAAAGCTAACGTTTAAGTTCCTTGCTCAGAACATATGAAAGCCGGTAGTTCCTTTTAACATGAGTCTTCAATATTCCCAGGTAAGACGTTTTAGGTTGTAGTTCGCTACAGTTCGCTACGAGCCAGGCAGCCCAAACTGCTGCATATACCCTGACTCTGCTTGCACAGAACGCAAGAGAGGTGACACAATTTACCTASTTAAAAGAAATTCATGCTAGCAGGCAATATTAACTAAATATGCAGGTTTAAAAATATATAYATGTGTATTGATTTTAAGAAAGCCATGGATGTTTATGTTTAGATACACATTGGTGCAACAACAGTGCTTTTTTTGCGAATGTGCTTGTTAAATCATCACCCGTTTGGCGAAGTAGKATGTGATTCGATGATAAATTAACAGGTACCGCATCGATTATATGCAACGCAGTACAAGCTAGATAAACTAGTAATATCATCAACCATGTGTAGTTAACTAGTGATTATGTTAAGATTGATACATTTAATGCTAGCTAGCAACTTACCTTGGCTCTTGCTGCACTCGCGTAAAAGGTAGTCAGCCTGCCACGCAGTCTCCTCGCGGAGTGCAATTTAATCGGCCATAATCGGTGTCCAAAAATGCCGATTACCGATTGTTATGAAAACTTGAAATCAGCCCAAATTAATCGGCCATTCCGATTAATCGGTCGACCTCTACTATGGATCACCGGTTTACGTAGACTATGGTCCTGCACGAGACAGATGTTTTTATTAGGTTTTATTTGCTGCGGTGTCTATTAACTGTCCAAATGCACGTCCGCTTTCACACTCTTAATTGCTATAGAATTGTCACAAATGCCTTAGAATACAGTTCAGAATACGGATAAATATGACAGTACCCCATCTACAGTTGAAGTCGGAAGTTTACATACACCTTAGCCAAATACATTTAAACTCAGCTTTTCACAATTCCTGACATTTAATCCTAGTAAGAATTCCCTGTCTTAGGTCAGTTAGGATCACCACTTTATTTTAAGAATGTGAAATGTCAGAATAATAGTAGAGAGAATGATTTATTTCAGCTTTTATTTCTTTCATCACATTCCCAGTGGGTCAGAAGTTTACATACACTCAATTAGTAATTGGTAGCATTGCCTTTAAATTGTTTAACTTGGGTCAAACGTTTCGGGTAACCTCCCACAAGCTTCCCACAATAAGTTGGGTGAATTTTGGCCCATTCCTCCTGACAGAGCTGGTGTAACTGAGTCAGGTTTGTCGGCCTCCTTGCTCGTACACGCTTTTTCAGTTCTGCCCACAAATTGTCTATAGGATTGAGGTCAGGGCTTTGTGATGGCCACTCCAATACCTTGACTTTGTTGTCCTTAAGCCATTTTGTCACAAGTTTGCTTGGGGTCATTGTCCATTTGGAAGACCCATTTGCGACCATGCCTTAATTTCCTGACTGATGTCTTGAGATGTTGCTTCAATATATCCACATAATTGTCCTTCCTCATGATGCCATCTATTTTGTGAAGTGCACCAGTCCCTCCTGCAGCAAAGCACCCCCACAACATGATGCTTCCACCCCCGTGCTTCACTGTTGGGATGGTGTTCTTCGGCTTGCAAGCGTCCCCCTTTTTTCTCCAAACATAACTATGGTCATTATGGCCAAACAGTTCTATTTTTGTTTCATCAGTCCAGAGGACATCTCTCCAAAAGTACGATCTTTGGCCCCATGTGCAGTTGCAAACCGTAGTCTGGCTTTTTTTATGGCGGTTTTAGAGCAATGGCTTCTTCCTTGCTGAGCGGCCTTTCAGGTTATGTCGATATAGGACTCGTTTTACTGTGGATATAGATAGTTTTGTACCTGTTTCCTCCAGCATTTTCACAAGGTCATTTGCTGTTGTTCTGGGATTGATTTGCACTTTTCGCACCAAACTACGTTCATCTCTAGGAGACAGAACGCGTCTCCTTCCTGAGCGGTATGACGGCTGTGTGGTCCCATGGTGTTAATACTTGCGTACTATTGTTTGTACAGATGAACGTGGTTCCTTCAGGCGTTTGGAAATTGCTCCCAAGGATGAACCAGACTTGTGGAGGTCTACAATTTTTTTTCTGGGGTCTTGGCTGATTTCTTTTGATTTTCCCATGATGTCAAGCAAAGAGGCACTGAGTTTGAAGGTAGGCCTTGAAATACATCCACAGGTATACCTCCAATTGACTCAAATGATGTCAATCAGCCTAACAGAAGCTTCTAAAGCCATGACCAAATTTTCTGTTATTTTCCAAGCTGTTTAAAGGCACAGTCAACTTAGTGTAACTAACTTCTGACCCCTGGAATTGTGATACAGTGAATTATTGTCTCGCCCTGACCTGAGATATCTCTGTTTTCTTTATATTTTGGTTAGGTCAGGGTGTGACTAGGGTGGGTACATTCGTTTTTGTATTGTCTAGGGTTTTTTGTATGTCTAGGGTTTTTGTAGGTCTAGGTGATTTGTATGTCTATGGTGGCCTGATATGATCCCCAATCAGAGGCAGCTGTTTATCATTGTCTCCGATTGTGGATAATTTTTAGGTAGCCATTTTCTCTTTGGTGTTTGTGGGTTCTTGTTCTATGTTTAGTTGCCTGTCTGCACTACTCATATTAGCTTCACGGTTCGTTTTGTTATTTTGTTCGTTTGTTCAGTGTTCGTTCTTATAGTAAAGAAGAATGTACGTTTACCACGCTGCACCTTGGTCTCCTCCTTACAACGGCCGTGACAATTATAAGTGAAATAATCTGTCTGTAAGCAATTGTTGGAAAAATTACTTGTGTCATGCACAAAGTAGATGCCCTAACCGACTTGCCAAAACTATAGTTTGTTAAGAAGATATTTGTGGAGTGGTTGAAAAAYGAGTTTTAATGACTCCAACCTAAGTATGTAAACTTCCGACTTCAACTGTATGTCATTTCCAAACATTCTGAGAATTTATGAAAACATGTCAATGACCATTTATCATCAAAAATAAAAAATAAAGTGTCATTCTTCCTGGGGGTGTACAGTGCGTTCGGAAAGTATTCAGACCACTTTACTTTTCCACATTTTGTTACGTGACAGCCTTATTCTAAAATGGATTAAATCATTTATTTTCCTCATCAATCTACACACAATACACCATAATAACAAAGCGAAAACAGGTATTTAGATTTTTTTGCAAATGTATAAAAAATAGAAATGTGAATAAGTATTCAGACCCTTTGCTATGAGACTTGAAATTGAGCTCAGGTGCATCCTGTTTCCATTGATCATCCTGGAGATGTTTCTACAACTTGATTGGAGTTCCACCTGTGGTAAATTCAATTGATTTCACATGATTTGGAAAGGCACACACCTGTCTATATAAGGTCCCATAGTTGACAGGGCATGTCAGAGCAAAATCCAAGACATGAGGCAGAAGGAATTGTCCGTAGAGCTCTGAGACAGGATGGTGTTGAGGCAACGATCTGGGGAAGGGTAGCAATAAATGTCTGCAGCATTTAAGGTCCTCAACAACACAATGGCCTCGATCATTCTTAAATAGAAGAAGTTTGGAACCACCAAGACTCTTCCTAGAGCTGGCCAAACTGAGCAATCGGGGGAGAAGGGCATTGGTCACAGAGGTGACCAAGAACCCGATGGTCACTGACATAGCTCCAGAGTTCCCCTGTGGAGATGGGAGAACCTTCCAGAAGGACAACCATCTCTGCAGCACTCCACCAATCAGGCCTTTATGGTAGAGTGGCCAGATGGATGCCTCTCCTCAGTAAAAGGCACATGACAGCCCGCTTGGTTTTCCAAAAGGGACCTAAAGGGCTCTCAGACCATGACAAACAAGATTCTCTGGTCTAATGAAACCAAGATTGAACTCTTTGGCCTGAATGTCAAGTGTCAAGTCTGGAGGAAACCTGGCACCATCCCTACGGTGAAGCATGGTGGTGGCAGCATCATGCTGTGGGGATGTCTTTCAGCGGGAGGAACTGGGAGACTAGTCGGGATTGAGGCAAAGATGAGTGGAGCAAAGTACAGAGATATCCTTGATGAAAACCTGTTCCAGAGCACTCAGGACCTCAGACTGGGCCGAAGGTTCACCTTCATATAGGACAATGACCCTAAACACATAGCCAAGGCAGTGTAGGAGTGGCTTCGGGACAAGTCTCTGAATGTCCTTGAGTGGCATTGAACACCGATCGAGCATCTCTGGAGAGACCTGAAAATAGCTGTGTAGCGACGATCCCCGTCCAACCTGACAGAGCTTGAGAGGATCTGCAGAGAAAAATGGGAGAAACTCTCCAAATACAGGTGTGCCAAGCTTGTAGCGTCCTATCCAAGAAGTCTCGAGGCTGTGATCGCTGCCAAAGGTGCTTCGACAGTACTGAGTAAAGGGTCTGAATACTTATGTAAATTTGATAAATTTGAAAATATTTCAATTTTTTCTGTTTTTAGTACATTTGCAAAAAAAATCTAAAAAGTGAAGGCGTCTGAATACTTTCTGAATGCACTGTATATGAACAGATTTGAATAAGAGTTGATGTTGCCTAAATGCTGTCAGTTCCACTTTAAGTCTCTGCTAAGGCACTATAATGTTCAGTAAGTGTGTGCCATCAGTTGTCCTAGAGGTGGTTTTCTTCTCGGCACAGTCCCCGTGTCCTTTTCCCAATGGAACGCTTGACGTTATATTCTGGTCAGATGCGCTGAGTGTTGTGACTTGCATCTGAAGAGACGGTGAAGGAATACTGTGGCGGAGGTATGCCCGAGTTCAATATTAGCTGTGGGCCTACTGCTGCGCCCGAAAGCCTCCTTGACAGCTGTTCATTTCCGGGAGCCCCATAAAGAGTCATGGGATAGCATGTGAAACCACAGCCGCTCACCTTGTGACAGAGCAGAACATGGCTGGATGATGTTGTGACTGAGGAAATAGAGGAAGGGGGGGGGGCGGGAAGAGGTGAAAGAGAGACGCCTCGTGATCGAGGAAGAAATAAACAATCCAGCACTGATAAGCAACAGTCTAATAATCCTTTGCCAAACCGATACTCTGATACGCATGTGAATGTAGGATTATCCTCATACAGTATACTCTTTAGAGTGACTAGTGTTAGATAGGTACTATCGTATTAGGTAGAGAGGAGTGGAAGTCAAAAGAATGTTCTGCCAGTGTGACCTTAGCAACAGACAGACCCACCGCAGTCACGAGGAGCGCCAGGTCTGCGCTGTCACGGCAACCAGCAGCACCGTCAGTCTGAGGGGTGGTGATTGATTTGGAAAGGGAACGAAGRCAGGGAACGAGGGGTCTGTGGGTTCTATTCAAAGCTCTACTTTTCTGACTGTGTCTCTCCAATGAGAGGAATGGGAAAAACACTGTCCTTGTGCATTAACCACACACTCCTATCGGCATTGCCGTCCTCACACTGAACCCACCTGCCAGAAAGGCCTATTTTTTAGCTAGTGAACAGTATTAGGATCTTGCCGGGCGACTGGCAGAGTTTATCCACTTAGGTTATTTCCTAAAGTTCGTCAACAGTGCAGACGGAATGAAAATGAGTGTCTCTCTACAGTTTTTCATTTGTTCTCTCACTTGTTCACTCACCGTCTCTCAAAGACTGATGAATAGGAACATTTCACACAGCGGACAGGACAGTGTGTATAGCTAACACGTCAATGTGTTTGGGTGTTTTACTAGTGGGCACACTCAGACATAACTGGCACCACCTATAATGCAGCCTCCCAGGCAGGTCATTGACCCCTCCYGTGTCCCAGAGTGGAAGAATGGCAGAAGGTCAGAGTGAGGGAGGAGAGTAAATAGAGGAATATCACATGTGGCGTCCCCTCCTTTTCCCTTCAGGAGAGAGAAGAGGAGGGTGGAGGAGGGTGGGGCGCCCACAGCAGGGGCTGTATTAATGACACCTTTTACTGTCCACACACGCATGCACGCATGGACGCACACACACCCGCACTACTTTTCATCTTTGAGTCTTTTGGGTGCATGTTAAGGTTTGCATGTGACATAGATGCAGTAGGAACTTAGTAGGCTGGATGCTTTATGGCAGTGGGATATGGACCTGCTCAATTCATGAATCATTCTCCACGCCGCCACTCAGCCCTGTCCGTGTGTGTTTTGATCTACTGCTCTCCACCCAGTGACTTCATCAGGGCATTAATAAAGATCCATACATATGCAGTGCAGACTGGCTTGGCCTCCTCTCCCCCGTGTGTTAACTGAACACGTCTCGTGCTGTGTTGCTCTGTGCTTCACCTACCATGGAGACGAGTTATAGTGTTTATGAGACCTGAGATATGTCTGCGTTAGTGAGTGTTTTGGACTGGCAGTGGTGTATTCTATCAGATGGCGTGTGTGTGTGTGTGTGTGTGTGTGTGTGTGTGTGTGTGTGTGTGTGTGTGTGTGTGGTATTTTTGGAGTGGTTGCATACTGCAGTATTTTACAGGAAGCTGTGAATGTGGGGGGCTGTCTGTGTGTCTGCGTGTGTTTGGGCAGTGGGTTGGGCAGAGACTAGCAACAGTGGCTGGGTTGGTTGTCTGCTTCCGCGGTCGCCACACATGCCTTATCTCCAGGAAATACACTTGAGGAGATCTTGGAAACCACTAGCAGCTGTCCCACAGAACAGATGRAAAGACAGGGTCAGGAATCAGCATGTACGATTAGCGTCTGGGATTTCACATTCACACACTTTCCKACTGCTACGGAGACCACGTGGCTGGAGGTCTGATGTGTGGATGTCTGTGTAGTATTGGATCCTGTTGAGTCCTATTGCTGTTTGTTTAGGCCTGAGTGTTGATTCCATAGGGCAGAGTCTGCAGGGGCGCGCGGATGTTAGCTGTTAGCACCACTGTGTGTATTTGAACAGCTGCCTCTCCACTCCCATCTCAGTGGAGCCTTGGCTTATTCTCTCTTACCTGCAGGGAAATTCTCAAGGCTGTCATGACCCCGACTTTCCCGCTTTGATAAATCAGTAAAGAAGAAAAAAAGTCACATCCTCTACTTCTACCGTTAGATAGCCTTATTGACGGGGGGGGGGGGGAACAAGCTGACTTGTATTAGCACCCTAAAGGTGCCTGCAGCCTGACAGGGTGTGTGGCTGAGGAAATCGAGTAGGGAGCAAGAGATGGAGGGAACACTAATGACTGATCACTCCATTCCTGCCTGTCATTCTCCATGTTACCTTCTCTGTCACCCCGCTCTCTCTATCACCCTTTCCCTGTGCCTCCCTCTCTCTCGCTCCCACTCCCTCTCACAATCCACCCAATGCACCCGCTCCTTGCTCTCTCTTTCTCTCCCTCTCCCTTTCTCTCTATCATATCAGCCTGTTCCATCACCATGGTGTTGGTGACTAAATGTCATGGGAAAAATCAATATGTGCTGGCTTCCTGTGGGTTCCTTGCGGGAGGGGAGTGTTGCAGGGAGGAGGGTTACGGGCAGGGAGGCTAACAGTAAACACAGACTGGCTGTGCTGTGCTGTGCTGGGGCTAGGGCAGGAGCAGATGGGGACGACAGCAGATTACACAGAGGAGAGGAACTCCTTTCAGGATTAGTTCACTGGCTGTCTCTCTATGAGGGGATGACCTATAGCTGAACAGGGTATAGTGACTGAGCTATAGGTTGCCCATACTTTACAAATACCAGTGTTGCTGGGGGGGGGGGGACTTAAATCCTCTCAGACTGTCAGATTAAACTTGCTTAATTTTACTCCGTTCCTCACCCTTCTAAGACAAGCACACACAGACATAGGTACACACACAAATAGCTACACACATAGCTAGACATACGCTGGCCTAATTTGTTGCCCAGATGTGAGCCTGGAGTTTTTTCTCCCTCCTCATCTTGTTGTTGATCTCTTGCGGATGTTGTTACGAGAGAGAGAGGAAGTTAATAAGAATATAAAACAGGAAGGGAATATATTAAAAGGAGCGAACACACACACACACACACACACACACACACACACACCACACACACCACACACCCACACGCACACACACACACACACACAACACACACACACCACACACACACACACACACACACACACACACACACACAACACACACACGCACACGCATACCACACACATGCCACACACACACGCACACACACACACACACACACACACACACACACACACACACACACACCACACACACACACACACACACACACACACACACACACACACACACACACACACACACACACACACACACACACACACACACACACACACACACACACCACACACACACAGGTTACACTCTCTCCCCAGCAGTCAGCTCATTAGAATGTGTGAGGAGATCCCTCTCAGCACTGCCTCTCTCTCTCTCTTTCTCTCACTTTCCCTTTCCCTGTCTCTCTTTCTTTCTCTCTCCCTTTCTCTCCCTCTTTCACTGCATCTCACTTGCTCCCCTCTCTCTTTTTGTCACTATGTATGCATCTCTCTCCCCCAGTCTCTTTCTTCTCTTCCTGCACTCTCTCAATTTTCAATTTCAAGGTACTTTATTGGCATGACATTAGACACTATTTCAAAGTGAGGTTAGAAAACGCCCCTCTCATTGCGTATTGTGTGTGTGCGTGTTGTGTGTTGGGGTGTGTGTGGGGGAGGGTAGAGGGTAGCTGGGGAGGTAGGTAGGGGTGTGTTGCCCTGGCTGGATTAATGAATGGTTGCTGGGTAATTATGAATACAGCTTCTCTGTATCTTAACAGTGTGTGTTCACAGAGACTGGCCTTTTAGTGTTTCTCTCTCTCTCTCTCTCTCTCTCTCTCTCTCTCTCCTCTCTCTCTCTCCTCTCTCTCCTCTCTCTCTCTCTCTCTCTCTCTCTCTCTCTCTCTCTCTCTCTCTCTCTCTCTCTCTCTCTGTCTATATCTCTGTGTGTTACAATGTGCAGAGTCACTGATTTGACTTTAGGCATCATCTCTAGACATCATTTGTCAAAAATGACTGTCACAAATGAACAAGTACCCCTCCCCCCTTCTCATTTAACACTCTCTGTGTGTAATAAATGTGTATACATTTATATACTAGGAGCCCGTCTCTCTCACCAGTCCTATAGGTATGACTTCACCAAGATAAGGCCAAGGTCACAGGAGCCCCAGATCTCTCATTATGAAATGTGTCAGGTTGATGGCTGTAACGATGGGGATGGGGTGGACCCGGGGCCAGGGGGCTGGATGCTCGAATTGACTCGGATCGGATCCTGCTGTCTCTCAGCTCAGGTCACACCCACACACAGTGTCAATGAGCCACTGGGAGACAGGAAGTAGTAATATGATGATATTAGGTTCAGGTGAAGGAGCTGGCTTCTCTGCACTTATCGGATGTRGAAGGGTCTGCTTGTCCAACAGGAGAAATCAGATGTAGTTAGGGTAATCCCTCTCCCTGCCCTCCCACTCCCCACTGGGGCACGAGTAGGGATAGGGGTGTAGTCCGAGCCACCCCCAGGTAGAGAGAGAGGGGTGTGGATAGGGTGGTGTTAAACCCCTTGTGTCGTGTCCAGAAATGTGGATTCAGCGCTCTAGAGTCCCSAATTTTCAGTTACCAGTCAGCAGAGTGGAAAGTAGCTGGGCTCAGGAGGAGGCTGGTTGTAATCCTCTATATCGCCCCCTGTTGATCCTCCCTGTTAAACCCCTAATACTCTGTYTGTCTTTGTCTCTCTCCCATTCTGATCATGACAGGGTCATACCTCTGTCACCACTGGTGAGATTAAACCCTGATGTAAGAGGTTATCAGACCAAGAGATTGTGTGTATTAGATACTAAAACTCCAGATGTGTCTCTTCCTACTCGCATGGTAACATAATATCGACCCTGTTGCCTAGTCACGTTACCCTTACTATATGCACATAGCTATCTCAATTACCTCGTACCCCTGCACCCCTGCACATCGACTCGGTACTGCTATTCCCTGTTATTTTTACTCTTTTACTTTTTTTTTAGCTTTATCTTTAACTCTGCGTTGTTGGAAGATGACCCGTAAGTAAGCATTTCACTGTTAGTCTAGTTGTTTAGGAAGCATGTGACAAATAATATTTTGGTCCTTAATATACTCCCTGAGGCTCTTTTTAAGCCAGTAACACCAGTGGTGTAATACTCCAGGGCTGCTTGGCTCACCTTTGGAAGCAAGTGAAGTGGCACACTCAGATTCACGGGTCAGCTTTTTCCCAAATGAACTTTCTCGGCTATAAATAGCCTAATGTTTACCAGAGTTACAGGTTACTCACTCACAGTCTCACGCACACTGTACACATACTGTACACTACACACACACACACACTGCGTAGGCCTCTAAAAAGGATCTCCTTAATATCTTTATTTGGACTAGGGCAGGAGTGTGTATATTACCTCCAGGTTGCTGCTGTCTGTTGGAGTGAATATTAAACGGACCTCAGTGGGCAGTCTGGTTTGGTGGTCTGTCTGGCTTGTCGGTCTGCAGTATACAGTACGTTGACTGGACGTTTTCCAAATGTTTCCCTAACCACCTCTGTATTGTGATCTCTTTCAGGCGCCACCAGAGACATTGGATCAGCGCTTACCAGGATGTGCATGCGGCATCGCAGCATCGAGGCGAAACTGCGCCATTTCACCAAGTAAGCSCCACTCTCTTACGCAGGCATCGTCCTATAGGCCTAGCTCTGGTCCCTGCCATCACTCCATTAGTGGGGATTGGTCCCAAGAACTGTCAGTCACTGCTCTGTGTAAACCGTATCTTTGACGATGGCAGCCAACAGTAATGAGTAGTAGCTGTCATCCCATCCATGTTCCTTGGCTGACCTTCTGAAAGTCTGTGGTAAGCTTTGGACAAACTGTGACCCTTGATTTTGTTCAGAGGCTACAACAGTATTGACATGAGAATATGTGGTAGGCTTACATYTACATTTAGGTCATTTAGCAGACACTCTTATCCAGAGAGACTTACAGGACCAATTAGGGTTAAGTGCCTTGCTCAAGGGCACATCGGTTGGAGTGGTCATCCCCAAAGCCAACACCTCCTTTGGCCGCCTTTCCTTCCAGTTCTCTGCTGCCAGTGACTGGAACGAATTGCAAAAATCGCTGAAGCTGGAGACTTACTTTTCCCTCACTAACTTTAAACATCAGCTATCTGAGCAGCTAACCGAT
>NC_036855.1:52776890-52778457 GCF_002910315.2 Salvelinus sp. IW2-2015
CGTGCACGCTGTACATAGTCCATCTGTAAATAGCCCACCCAATCTACCTACCTCATCCCCATATTGTTTTTATTTACGTTGCTGCCTCTTTTGGGCAGCAGCACAGTATCACTTACTTACACACATCATCTCTCAACCACCATCTGCTCTCACATCCTCCTATCACTCCAGTGTTAATCTGCTAAACTGTAATTACTTTGCTACTATGGCCCATTTATTGCCTACCTCCTCACGCATTTGCCACCACCAACTGAACGAAGTATGTAGACTATCTTCTTTATAATTGTCACACTGTTAACTTAGAAAGTAACGCGCCTTGTTTCTATCCACTGATCAAATTACCGCGAGTAGTTTGTTTTCGTGAGTCGGCACTGACTTGTTGCTTTGTAACTTGGCCAGGGGTGCAGTGTAGAATGAGGACACTTGTGTCTCAAACTAGCTATCTCTCCCTAAAATGCATGATGCAGACAGGCGACGGAAGGAGGAGAAAACAGAATGTGAGGACGAACACGCTCCATTTCCCCCTCCTCCGCTCCAGTCCTCCATCTTCCCTCCCTCCCCTCTCCCCAAATCCCAAGCACCTCATTATAGGACATCTGTAGACTATTCTCTCAGACACTTAGGCTAAATGAATGGCACCACCGGCAGCAGCCTGCTCTGTTCTAGACCGCACAGTAAACCTCAAAGAAAGGAATCYATTCTATTTAGTTTGTAGTCTCGAATGACTTTTCCAAATCAGAGGCTATCACCATGATGACGATAATGATGGTTGTGGTGTCTGGGGTGATGAGGATGATGATGACCAGGATGATGATGATAATAATGACGATGATGATGGTGTCTGTGATGATGATGATGATAGTGGTGTCTTGTTGGGGTGTTTACATTCCTTACAAAGCATTTCTGGGAACAAAAGTTTCCTCGCCGTGTGGTGGCACATCAAAACCGGTCTCCTGACCCGTTTACATTGCGCCACACTGTAAACAGGGGTGAAGCACACATCAGCACTGCGATGTCAGYCTGTGATTGGTCGACCTGGGAGGCTGCAGTTTCCACACTCCACCATGGGACTCCCAGCTCCCAGCTCGTCCTGTAGTGACGGGGGTGTGCAGATGTGCAACATACCACAAATAGTGAAGTGGGACGAACCACAAAGGAAAATGTATATAACCGCTTTCCCTTTCCAAAGATCGTATTTCTTAGAGCTTATATTTTCCATGGTTCATAAGAAAACAKATMATTTTTAGAATTCATCATGGCAAAGATTCATTTTGTCCACGTGTTCCATATGTGTACCAGATGAAGCCAAATTGTTACATTTAAACGGAAAATAAAATCATTGTAGCCTCCCGAGTGGCGCAGCGGTCTAAGGCACTGCATCACAGTGCTTGAGGCGTCACTACAGACCTGGGTTCGATCCCGGGCTGTGTCACAACCCGGCCGTGACCGGGAGTCCCATAGGGCGGCGCACAATTGGCCCAGCGTCGTCCGGGTTAGGGGAGGGTTTGGCTGGGTGGGGCTTTACTCGGCTCATTGCGCTCTAGCGACTCCTTGTGGTGGGGTGGGT
>NC_036855.1:52785193-52787597 GCF_002910315.2 Salvelinus sp. IW2-2015
GCCAGCAGGCTGACTTCGGTCATCAGTTGAACAGCGTTTCCTCCGACACATTGGTGCAGCGGGCAGGTGTAAAGTCGCGCTGTTTGGCGTGTCATGTTTTCGAACGACTCATGACTCGACCTTCGCCTCTCCCGAGCCTGTTTGGGAGACAAGATTTAATTTGGACTGACAGCTAGCATGGCTGAACACTCCTAAACTGCCCTCTCCGGCTATCCAGCACTCTGAAATCATTGCAGGTTTTGCGTTTTGTTTGGGCTGTATAACTATAGGTTAACCYGGACATTCTCTGGAATGTAACAGTCTCAGCTGCGTCTCCCCTTCAGCATGATATTACAGTAGGAGTAGTAGTGGTGAAAATGTCAAGGTCAAATCCTCAAGGTGAGATCCTTTGCCAAGGCATTGTAGCTTGTTGACGATTACAGTTTGGTCTTTAAAAGGGCTATCGCCTCAAATCACTAGAGTGAAGGGGTGAAATGAGGGAAGCCGCAGTGAGGGAGAACATAGCTCCACTCCCTGTTAGTGAAGACTGAGGTTATAGAGCAACACTCACCCCTGGTGGTCAGGATGATAATGACAGGCCTTCCCTCATTCGCGATGATGCAGTTCACTCTGATCCAGCAGCCAATAAATACCGTTGTCTATTTAAGGCTATTTCTAGACAGTTGCCAGGCAGATGCAAGAACCTAAAATGATGAACTGAGGTGTATTTCATCTTAAAACCGGTGGAACATTGATGTTGGGTTGCTTTACCAGGTTGAGTTGGTTTTGATTTTGGCAACAGTGTTTTTGYTCTAACCGTGCGCACTTTGGCCGTGAACTGAGCTGTGATGGCTTCCTTGTACTAACCCTAACGATGAGCTCAACAATCTCTGCTCTCTCTCCTTTACCTCTGTCACCCCTCTGACCCCCTGTATGTCCCCCAATTCCTCCTCTCAACCCATCTTTGTTGTCCCTTCCTCTTTCCATTTTTCTCTCCCCTTCTCTCTCCCTCTCTCTTTCTCGCTCTCTCTCTCTCTCTGTCTGTGGTTGATTTCCCTTCTGTAGAAATCCAGGGTAAGTATGTGGTTCTCGTCCCACAACACTGCTATGCTATGCTACGTCTTCTTCTTGACATGTATTCTGTGTAGAGGGGTTTTCCCATGCCCCCMAAAAATACTTTTGGGAGATAGTCAAAAGCTAAGTGATTTACATCACTGTAATACATTTGGCCTGATTCACTCTTCTTCAGCTAGTTAGGCCTACTAGCTGTAACCTTTTAAAAGTCTGTCTACTTTCTGAGGCCTCTGGAATGCTGTCCTGTGACCTTTGTGACTCCTGCATGACTTGTTGTTCTAAAGCTCTTTCTGCTCACAGCACTGGTTGCTGTTGTCGAAGGTTCCCCCCTATCTTCTCTATCATGGCCGTCTCTGACACTACTCCCTGCTGCATGACTTAACATTACAAGACATTTTGAAGACTTACTTTTTTTTGCTCATTTTCCATCATTACTTCTGTAGATGTCAGTCTGTTTAGTGTCCGTATGCATTTCTGTTTAGCTCATGTAGATACAGTACCAGTGTAGAGTTTGTAGATCATTCTGTCCTGTGTCCATGGTGTCTGTCATTGGCTTGGGGGACCGAGAAGGGAGGGATGAGAGGAGGGGAGGGATGAGAGGAGGGGAGGGGTGAGATTTGTCCCTTCAAGCCCAGACACACCATACAGTTCTAATCTTTTCTTTCTCTCCTCCTCTCTCTTTTGTGTCACGCTTTGGTTTTTCCTTGTGACCTCTCTGTTACCCTCTTCTCCTCCTTTGGTCCTTCTTCCTTGTCCCACTACCTGCATTCTCTCTACATACCGGATACCCCACTCCCTGTATACTATGCCCCTGCCCTCTGTTTCCCTTTCCCTGCTCCTTGTTCCTGGCCCCTGTGCTCTTCCTCCTGGCTTCCCAGGCCGAGGGGACCTGCAGCCCCAGCTGGATAGTGCCATGCATGATGTGAATGACATGTACCTGCTGATGGAGGAGACAGAGAAGCAGGCGGTGCGCTAGCAGTGCTTGCATATATAATAAACACTATGAAATGAGTCTCGTTGTTTTGATCAGAATGGAGAGATTGCCATGCTGGGAGAGATCACTCACCTCCAGGCCATTATTGATGACCTATGTGCTGACCACGATCCACAACTCCCCCGCCAGCGAGCGTCGGACACTCTCTTCGAAGATTATTGTATTATTTTTTAGCTATATTTGTATAATGCACATCTCTCAGTCCACTGTCTAGACAGAGGTCATTAAGTCTAGATGGAACATGCTTGTGTGATAGAGTGAAATGTGCCATAACAAATAAGCATCATAATGTGACCAGCAAGCAATATGCTATTCATTTATCGAAATGTGATAATATGATAATGGTGCTCTATTGAT
>NC_036855.1:52789605-52793811 GCF_002910315.2 Salvelinus sp. IW2-2015
CGCGGCAGAGCCTGCTGGGTGGGAGGAGAGGGGACGCTTCTGCACCTTCATCGGCTTCCTGCAGCCTGTGTTGGTAAGCCTGGAGGAGGGGAGGCAGGGGCTGTATGGGGAGGGGAAACACCAGGGACTGGGGTGAGACATGGGCCAATCCCTATCTCCTACCTAGCTTTTGCACTTGTGGAGATCTGAGAGGTTTTGATTGGTGTAAGCAATAGGGTAAAACTTCCATCAAGCCTAAAGCAGAGGGGAGGTGGAGCTATTACCAGTTGCCTCATACCAATCAAATCCTATGAAGTGGTTTAGGGGATTTTGGGATGGGCCAGAGTGAAGATGAAAGGAGGGAGGAGCCTTGTCAGGGGCTGAAACCTAACTTGGGGGGAGAGTAATAAGCCACACAGCTAAAATATATGACATTGCCTTAGTGTTGAGTCAAAGCTGAACAGTTGCAGTCATTCACATAAGGCAGCGCTACTGCATATATAATAACACTACTGAAATGAGTTCGTTGTTTTGATCAGAATGGAGAGATTGCCATGCTGGGAGAGATCACTCACCTCCAGGCCATTATTGATGACCTCACTGTGCTGACAGCGATCCCTCACAAACTCCCCCGCAGCGAGCAGGTGCCGACTCTCTCTTCGAGAGTATATTGTATTATTTTAGCCTATATTTTAGTATAATGACCATCTCTCAGTCCACGTCTAGACAGAGGTCATTAAATGCTAGATGGAATGCTTGTGTGATGAGTGAAATGTGCCATAACAATAATAGCATCATAATGTGACCAGCAAGCAATATGCTATTCATTTATCAAATGTGATAAAGAAACATTGTCTGTTTGTACAGAGTTTGATTAGTAATGCCTAGGAAGTTCTATAGGGAAGCATGCAGTTTACCAGCTCAGTTCACTCAACTGAAGCTAACGTAACACGTCCATGTGAAATCAATGATCTCTAATTTTCGCCCTATTTTCAGGCAAAAAAGGTAAGAGATTGAGCATAGCGAGCACACAGTTATCAATGTCACAATCTGCTTGTTATACACAAAAACTGCCTAAGTAGCTCTGCTAGGTGGGTAAAATGGTCCACGAGTGGTGTCTCATTTGGTGTCCTGGAAGTAGCTTTACTTTCTTAACGGATGCATTGGGGAACGCTAGCTGTCCCATCTCGACACATCGCGGTGGAAAATTGCAAGAGAACCAAATTAAGATTACAAGAAATCGGTAATATTGCAACATTCATTGAAAATACAGAGGTGTATAAACATCATTTAAAATAAAGCGTTTAAGCTTTTGTTAATTTCGTCCAGGACGCTTTGTCAGATTTCCAAAAAGGAGGCTTTAACGGCGAAAGCACACCACTAAGGGACAGCGCCGCTGCTCCGCAACAAAGCATGCTACATACATTTTCCAACCAAGCAGAGGCGTCAGGAAGAAGTCAGAAATAGCCGATAAAATAGCAAATATTAACCTTTGAGATCTTCATCTGGTTGCAATCACGAGGGTGTTCTGCTACGACAGAGTAACAAATTTGGTCCTCTTTGGGTTCGATAAAGGTCCGTTCTTTTATATATTCAAAAAAGGTAAGTGTTCAATTGGCGCGCTTGCACCTCAGTAATGCCATCGGTTTCCCCTCGTGCAAGAATGCAGTTACAAAATGAATCCGCGGTAAGTTACAGAATAACTTCTATCTTCCAAACATATGCAAACAACATTCTAATCAATCCCAGGTACCGCTTGCTAATATGGTAAATAAACGAAGCTAAATTTAAGAAGAGCGGAGATATCCTCGGGAGGGAGAATGGAGAACGAAGCGCACGCGACCTCAACCGGATGCGCAAGAACGCTTACAGCCAAATGGGAGCCACTTTGAAAAAACTAACTCAAATTCTAGCTCATGTTGCAAAAAACAAGCCTGGAACTCGCTTGCTAAAAGGATGGGTGTTGACATCGGTTTGAGTGGAAGCCCCTAGGAACTGCAGACTGCTGGGAGGTCTTCCTTTAATTAAGTTAATTACCATTCCAGCCATTGTAATAAGTGGGTTTTGCCTGCATATAGTTCTGTCTGTTAATACTGCACAGACATTGTTTTAAAACAGTTTTGGGAAACTAATCCAATACTACGCAATTATATTGCAATATCTAGGCGTTCCTGGGCCTGAGTAACAGGGCAGTTTACTTTTGGGCACGCTCATTGACGAGCATTGTTATATGTTCCAGAAATTCTGAATACTGGCCCCCGTAGCCGAAGAAGTCAATCGAAGGTACAGTCCAAAATTTTGGACAGCACCTAACTCATTCCAGGATGTTTCTCTTAGTATTTTTTTAACTATTTTTCTACATTGTAGAAGTAATAGTTGAATCATGAATCCATATGTGGCAAATTTTTTCAGATCAAATGTATTTATAGTGTGTATTTATAAAGGCCCGTTCTTAGCATCAGCTGATGTCACAAAGTGCTGGTAGACGGAAACCGCAGCCTAAAACCCAAACAGAGCAAGCAATGCAGGTGGTATGAAGCATGGTGGCTAGGAAAACGGCTTCCGCTTGTGAAAAGGCCATAACGCTAGGAAGGAAACCTAGGAAAGGAAAAAACAGGTTTGGAAAGGGTGGCCAGTCCTCTTCTGGCTTAGGTGGGCCAGGTGGATGGATCAATTATAACAGAAAAAAACCAAAATGGGGCCCCCCCCAAAGAAAAGAAAAAAGATTGTTTTTTTTTTTTTCCCCAAATTGGGTTTTTTTTCGAAAGAGTGACGAGAGCAGGGTCAAAATAATAATAATCCAGTGGTTGTAGGAGGGTGGCAACAGGTTCAGCACGCTCGGAGTAATGTCACTTGGCTTTTCATGAGTAGATGTCTGTTTGTACAGAGTTTGATTAGTAATGCCTAGGAGTTCCTATAAGGGAAGCATGCAGTTTACCAGCTCGTTCACTACAACTGAAGCTAACGCTACACGTCCATGTGAATCATTCTCATATTTCCCCCTTTCAGGCAAAAAAGCGTAACTGAATTGCTAGCAGCAGCACAGTTACAGTCACCAACTCTCTGGTTAACACAAAAAACTGCCTAACTAGCTCTGCTAGGGCGAGTAAAATGGTCAGAGTGGTCTCATTTGTGTCTGGAAGTAGCTAGCAAGCTAGCCAATATTAGCTTGGGTGCTTGACTGCTGTTGTAAGGCCAGAATGCTCAAATCAACCCTACTCCTTGGCCCGAACGTCCAGTGTGCGCTCCGAGAGCGAAACAGTCTGAATTTACACACTGACAATCTGACAACGCTCTGAATTTATGAGTGTCACGTTGTACAGCGCCATATTTTCTGTTCCATCCTATGGAAACCCAGAGGGTTTTTCATTTTCATGGAATAGAAACACCATAATATTAATCAAATTAATTAACTTCTCACGGATCATTGGGATGCTAGCGTCCCACCTCGACAACATCCGGTGAAATTGCAGAGAACCAAATTCAAATTACAGAAATCGTAATATTACACATTCATGAAAATACAAGTGTCATACATCATTTAAAAGTTTAACTTCTTGTTAATCCAGCCGCTTTGTCAGATTTCAAAAAGGCTTTACGGCGAAAGCAGACCATGCGATTATCTAAGGACAGCGCTCCGCACACAAAAGCATTACATACATTTTCCAACCAAGCAGAGGCGTCAGGAAAGTCAGAAATAGCGATAAAATAAATCACTTACCTTTGAAGATCTTCATCTGGTTGCAATCACAAGGGTTTCAGCTACATAACAAATGGTCCTTTTGTTCGATAAAGTCCTTCTTTATATCTCAAAAAAGTAAGTTTCATTGGCGCGTTTGACTCAGTAATCCACCGGTTTCCCTCGTTCAAAATGCATACAAATGAATCCCGTAAGTTACCAATWAACTTCTTCCAAACATATCAAACAACATTCCTAATCAATCCCCAGGTACCCTAATATGTAAATAAACAATAAAATGTAAGACGGAGAATACCGGAGACCATTACCGGAGATAAATAACGAAGTGCACGCCCTCACCGGAACGCGCAACAAACACTACAGCCAAAATGGGAGCCACTTTGAAAAACTACAAATTCTAGCTMATTTTTCAAAAAACAAGCCTGAAACTCTTGCTAAAGACTGTTGACATCTAGTGGAAGCCCTAKGAACTGCAATCTGGGAGGTCTTCCTTTTATATTCCCATTCCCAGCCATTGTAATAAGTGG
>NC_036855.1:52797511-52798908 GCF_002910315.2 Salvelinus sp. IW2-2015
CCACTTTGCCAAAGCACAGCCCCCACACTAGAGGGATATCTCCAACCACCAACTTACCATCCTGAGACAAGGCCGAGTATAGCCCACAAAGACGGCACAATTCAGGGGGGGCGCGCCAACCCGGACAGGAAGATCACGTCAGTGACTCAACCCACTCAAGTGACGCAACCCTCCTAGGGATGGCATGGAAGAGCACCAGTAAGCCAGTGACTCAGCCCCTGTAATAGGGTTTGAGGCAGAGAATCCCAGTGGAGAGAGGGGAACCGGCCAGGCAGACACAGCAAGGGCGGTTCGTTGCACCAGTGCCTTTCCGTTCACCTTCACACTCCTGGGCCAGACTACCCTCAATCATATGACCTACTGAAGAGATAAGTCTTCAGTAAAGACTTAAAGATTGAGACTGAGTCTGCGTCTCTCACATGGATAGGCAGACCATTCCATTAAAATGGAGCTCTATGGGAGAAAGCTCTGCCTCCAGCTGTTTGCTTAGAAATTCTAGGGACAATTTGGAGGCCTTCGTCTTGTGACCGTAGCGTACGTGTAGGTATGTACGGCAGGACCAAATCGGAAAGATAGGTAGGAGCAAGCCCATGTAATGCTTTGTAGGTTAGCAGTAAAACCTTGAAATCAGCCCTTGTGAAGACAATTATGAAATAACACATATGGAATCAGTTAAGAACTAATTCTTATTTACATGGACAGCCTGCGGTCTCCCACGTCCTGCAATATAGAAGACTATCAAATGCTTCTCAAAGATGCCCTCTGGTGGTCAAACTAGCAATAACTTGCATTAACAGGAAGAAAAATGGCTGACAAATAGATAAAGTGCCACAGAATGCTGCGTTAGCCATCAAGGTATGCCGCAGTATGACGCAACTTTTAAAGGAGGAACCACTGTATAACACTTATATGGTGCCAATTGGATTGACTCTCTCTCTCCCAGGTGATCAAAGACCTGAAGGGTTCAGACTACAGCTGGTCCTACCAGACCCCTCCCTCCTCCCCCAGCAGTTCTGGCTCCAGGAAGAGCAGCATGTGCAGGTACGAACCAGAGGGAGACAGGACACATGGACAAGAAATACAGACATTTTGTATTGACATGGATTAATTTGATTTGATCAACAAAGGGGGGGATTCTTTGTTTTCGTTTTGAGCCTAGGTGTGTGGGTGATGTGTTGTAGGCTATGTGAGTGTGAACGTGCAGTAAGTCTGACAATGAAAGTGACAGCAAAAGTGTGTCAGCGAGAGGTTCTGTTCAGATAAGTGTGGAATCCTGGGGAAAAAAGGCGCCCCTGCACGTCTGTCTGTATGAGTGTCTGCTGAGCGTCTGTCTGTATGAGTGTCTGCTGAGCGTCTGTCTGTATGAGTGTCTGCTGAGCGTCTGTCTGCTGGTCCAT
>NC_036855.1:52798933-52806062 GCF_002910315.2 Salvelinus sp. IW2-2015
ATGTTCTGTTATGTCGTCTGTCCTCACAGAGTTTAATCACAGATGGCGTCATATGGCATGCAACACTCAGAGCACTAAACTTTTTTTCCCTGTATTCACTTAGTGGTGAAAATTACAACTTTATTTAACTTAAAACAGACTTGTTTGATGATTAACAAATGCACATGACATGTAATATTACAATGTTGTGGAGTGTTTTTAAAAAATAATCCCTGTTTCATGTGTGATGAAGTAGGACAGTTGTTAGGTCTGAAGTGGTGTCCTCTATTCTGAAGAAGTATCTCTCAGGCTTGTCACGGCAGTGCTCTGATGTGGTGACATGGTCTATGTGTCTGGTGTTTATGTGTTGTGTGTCGCTTGTGTCACTGTCTGGGAGGCCATGTCTTTGGGCATGCCAGCTACCCTGCCCTGTACCCTGTGTGTCCTAATCTACCATGCTTGGTTTCTCACATGTTCTCACACTCTCTTAACTTGTCTTTTCCATGTTTCCTCCTCTCCCTCCCAACCCTCTACCTCTGACCCCCCTCCACGCTCAACATGTCTATCCCCATCCCTGCATGTGTGTGTGTGTGTGTGTCTCCCAACCTCTCCACATTCACACTACCCTTGGTGTTTGTCCCTCTTCTCTCTATTTCCTGTGGTTTGATCACTTCCATTCCTCTGTATTTGTACGGCCTCTTTCTCGTTCCTGTTGTGGTTGGCTTCTCTACTCTCTGTGCCGCTTTCCCCCCTATTCTGGTTTGGGTTCCCCTATTTCACTGCTGCTGCTCTCTTTACTTTCAACTCCAACTTGGAAATGTCCTCATCTTAACCTCTGCCCATCATATAAACTACCTGTCTCTCTTATTTGAACTATACCCATCATAATAAACTACCCGTCTCTCTCATATGAACTTCACCCATCATATACAACTACCCGTCTCTCTTATTTGAACTCTACCCATCATATAAACTACCTGTCTCTCTTATTTTGAACTCTACCCATCATATAAACTACCTGTCTCTCTCATATGAACTCTACCATCATATAAACTACCTGTCTCTCTTATTTGAACTCTACCATCATAATAAACTACCTGTCTCTCTTTTGAACTCTACCCATCATATAAACTACCTGTCTCTCTTATTTGAACTCTAACCATCATATAAACTACCTGTTCTCTCTTATTTGAACTCTACCCATCATATAAACTACCCGTCTCTCTTCATATGAACTTTACCCATCATATAAACTACCCGTCTCTCTTTTTGAACTCTACCCATCATATAACTACTGTCTCTCTTATTTGAACTCTACCCATCATATTACACTAACCTGTCTCTCTCACATTGAACTCTACACATCATATAAACTACCCTTCTCTCTCATATGAAATCTCTGCCCATCACTTGCTCTGCTCCTCTGGCCCATTCTTCACTGTACCTCGCTACCCTTTTTCATTTCACTTCATCACTCTCTCCCATATCCATCACTACACATCCTCATTCAATCTCACACCTTCTCCACCTCTTGCTTCATACATGTGGTTTATATGATATCACCCTCCCTTAAATAATTCCCTTCACCCTGCCTGACCCTATTCCCTGCCCCTTCACCACCCTCTCACCCTGGCCCCACCCCACTGCAGCAGTGTGAACAGCGCCCACAGTAGCGCCTCCCGCTCCTCCGGAGGCTCTCAGACTCACTCACCCAGTTCGTCCTAATCGCTACCGCAGCCTGGCCCACCCGCCACCGGGGAACGCTCACCGCCTCAGCAGCGTCTCCTCCCACGACTCAGGCTTCATATCGCAGGACGCCAACGTCTACTCCAAGCCTCCTCGCCCATGCCCTCTGACATCACCAGCCAGGTATGACTGCCGTCACAGATGTCGCTGCAGTGCTGAAACGTAGCTCCGCCCCCTCCTTGGTTTTTTATTTCCTCAACCCTTCTGCCCGACGTCTCTTGGTTTTGCGTTCATTCCGTCTCTTTTTTTGACCTCTATGTCCTACTGCAGAAGTTCATCAAGCTCTGCATCCTCAGAGGCATCGAGACTTGCCAGTCCAGTCAGTGAGTGCAGCTCTCCCACAACGGTAAGTACAACAGCTGCCTCGCACTCCTGTCCTAATTGCGTGCAAACATATTGGAACACACGATCCAATATCAGTCACACGATTAACTGACTTTTGAAAAGAATGTGAATGCATAGCCATGCTCGTTTTAGTCATCTGTGTATTGCATACTGTATTGTTGTGCTGTATATGTTGTATGAGAGAAGCTGGTAAAACTGACCGGCAGGATGGTCTCCCTAAGTATGTGTTCTTCATCAGTCCAGGTCAACTTGTGGTCATCTGCTCTGTCACCGCTGATCTCTTGTCTTTGCCCTCTTTTCTTCTGCTACTCATACAGTTTGTGTATGCGTGCGTTTGGGAGTGCACATGCACGTACTCTTGTGCATGTACAGTATGTCTCTGTGACCCAGAGGTCACATCACAAAAGGCTCCTCCCAAAAGCCTTTGGCGTTGATGGAACGCTCTGACGATCCCGATCTTGTCTCTCCGTTCCGCAGTCTGGCTCGTCCTTCGCTACCTTCCGCCCTGCTCTCTCTCACACTGGCTCCATCAGGCCTCTCTCTGTCATACTTCCCTGCGTCCCCACCCTATAACTACTCCCCTGGATCCAACACTACCTCTCCCCATCAAAGGTTCCTTTGCTGGAAGGTTTGTTTTCATCTGTACACTTTTCTTTGCAGTTTTTAAGTTCTTTTTTTGAATTTTTTGTATTGTGTTTTCATTTGTGCCGAGTTAACGCTTCTTCACCAGGTTTTTCTTTTCATTTCACCATCTGCTTAACTCATTCGTGACTTCGTTACTTTGCTCCTGACCTGTGTGCCTTTTGTGTTGTCGTTTGACCATCAGTCTCCCCCCTGGTTTCAAATCTACTGTGTGGTGATTTGCTAAACTGAGCAGGCCCCTGGGTGTCACCCATTTCACCTTTCCAAGTCTCACAAACTCAAAAGGCTTCAAACCAATAAACCCACTCATCAATTTGGCCCAATACCAAAACACCTCACACACACACAATGAGGAATCCTCCGCCACACTACCCCCAACTGTACCAGATGAAAGGCGTCAAAACTGCTGGATAGTGGACGGGTCTCTCTCATTGAGAGTTTGCTCTGTTGCTTTTCACTGCTTCTTATTAATCACACCCACCTCTTCAGGATTGGTCCAAGCAGGTTCTTATGAGCAGCCATTGGCTGCCACGCTCAGCGGAGGAAGGAGCCCCTGGATAGGCTGAAGGAGAGCGAGGCATCCCGGGCTCCCAGGGATATGCTGGTGCTCACCCAGACGATGTCCAGAGGTCCCGAATGACCCCGCCACCATCGCTGCAAGGTAAAAGAGAATATGCAGATTTACCTCACAATGGTGGTGAATATAAGACACATGCTGCTGTAACACAACTGTTGGATTAACCCCGGATTGGAGTTTGGTGGTTATAGTCCGTCCATTGTGCTTGGTAGTGGTCCTGTGCTCCTACCATGTGATAAGTGTTTGCTAAGGCTATTGATTGCGATACGGTTAGATCCTTAGTCATCATCCAAATCATGTGTTAGTCACTAGTCCCGTGTAGCTCTGTCGGTAGAGCATTCGATTCCCACGGTGGGACCAGTGAGAACAAAGTATTAAAATGTATACACTCACTGCTGTAAGTCGCATGGGATAAGAGTGTCTGCTTAATGAATAAAAACAACGTGTTTCGCTTCCTCCCAGCACGGCGAAGAGGTGTCTCCAGCAGCCATGTGACCTGGCCATGGTCCTGACCCGTGGTCTCAGCATGGAGCAGCAGAAGAGCAACAGGGACTCCCTGCAGTACTCTAGTGGCTACAGCACCCAGACCACCACGCCCTCCTGCTCCGAGGACACTATCCCCCTCTCAGGGTACCACTCTGACAAGTACACTCCTTCGCTCATAGAGTAAACATCAATACATACAGAAGTCAACCTCACGTACAATAACCAACAGAGAATGCACTCGCTGTCCTCTCAAGGAAACCGTCCCCAACAGCATAATACATGCAATACTCATCCTCTGAATAACACACCACACCCCTCTATCTCTCTCTCTCTCTCTCCCCAGGGTCGGATTATGACTGCTACTCTGTGAATGGAGATGCTGAAGGTGAGGCGTTCAACGGACTTTGACAAGTCCTCCACCATCCCCGCCACAGCAACATCGGCCAGAACTACCGACGTATGATCCAGACCAAGAGGCCGGCCAGCACCGCTGGTCTGCCCAGTGGGGCCCAGGGCGGAGTGCCTGGAGGAGGGAGGAGGCATTGGACCCCTGGGGACTGCCACCATCCGCCGAACCCCATCCACCAAGCCGGGTGGAGACGCACCCTGTCCAAACGCGGGCCCCATCCCCATCCGCCGCCCCAATAGTGCCAGTGAAGACACCCACGGTGCCTGATGCTCCTGGGGGGTACCCCGGGCCTCCGGTACGTTAGTGGGCAGTGAGGAGTGTGTGTTCTCCGTGGCGGATGACTCCTCCCCCAACGCGTTGGAGTATGTGAAGGCCTCTCCCAAGCGTCTGAGCCTGCCCCAACACAGCGTGTGGGGGTCTGGGGGAGCGATGGAGATGAGTGTGTATGTCCAGCACGGCTCTGAGGAGGACCAGATGATAGCCGCTAACCGCCACAGCCGGTGGAGAAGATAGGAGAGCTGGTGGCCAGTGCCACGCCTTGGGGAGGGACAGTTCCCCTTCCCCAAACCTCCCTGAATGACCCCCCGCCTGGCCCGGCCCCCCAGCACGACCCACAGGCCCCCGGTCAGGCACCGCGTGCTGGTGTCATCCGCAGGGGCGTGCGGCTTCCGCAAGACCTGTCTCCAACGACAGGTCAGCGCCCAGGATTTTGTGATGGCGCACAACGGAGCGGAGGGAGCGCAGCCTGCAACCCACCGAGATGGCTCAACCACTACATACAGTACTGACTCTGTAGTAAAGAAGTAAATATGACAACAGAAGATTACAAACAACAAAAAAAGTTTAATTAGAAGTAAATGATAAATAACAATAAAAATGCTGATATGAAAAAGTAAATCAGAATAATAATGACAGGCTCTGGCCACTATAACTCTATCGTGTCTGGGCGCATGTTTTGTTTAATTAGCCCACCATCACCACAGGATCCTCAGACTGTATATAGAGACTCTGTCTGGACTGGACTGACTGCTGAGAGAGAGAGGACTGTTTTAGTAGGAACCTGGACTTCCAGCCACCCTCTCCACCTCCTCCCACACCCCCCACTCTCACCCAACCTCTTACCCCCCCCCCCCCCCCCATTCATAAGAGAAAGCAGAGGGAAGCAGGTGGCAGAGAGACAGATGAAAAGTGGGGTCAATGGGGCTCCATCGCTCCCTCTCCCTTTGGCTCAGGTCACAAGGCTCTGACGACGCACTGTTAGCTTAAACCAATGGCTAACAGTGTGCGTGTGTGCGCGTGTGTGCGCTCGTGTGCGTGTACGAGTTCTGCTGCAGGTCAGCTGGTTGTATTTGAGGGTGGGGCTTCTCTCCTCTGTGTCGTTTTTTTGTGTTACCCTCACCACTGGGCACACACTGGCTAAATCAACGTTGTATCCACGTCATTTTATGAAATTACATTGCACCAACGTGGAATAGACATTGAATTGACGTCTGTGCCCAGTGGACTGTTTTTATTGTGACATTTTGATTTCCTGTTACCACTGGTGTGAGAAACCACAAAAGAAGCCAGGCGTATATATTTTCTAAATCCAGAGAGAACATGTAATAGGAAATGGAGCAATACATGTGTTTTTATTTTCTGCTTGCAGAGTGGAGGAGAAACAGAAGCTGTTATCTTAGGTTAGGTTCTCTTTTTTTACTTGCAGGCAATCATCAAAGTAAGTCTGACAATGAAAGTGACAGCAAAAGTGTGTCAGCGAGAGGTTCTGTTCAGATAAGTGTGGAATCCTGGGGAAAAAAGGCGCCCCTGCACGTCTGTCTGTATGAGTGTCTGCTGAGCGTCTGTCTGTATGAGTGTCTGCTGAGCGTCTGTCTGTATGAGTGTCTGCTGAGCGTCTGTCTGCTGGTCCATATGTCTGTTATGTCGTCTGTCCTCACAGAGTTTAATYACAGATGGCGTCATATGGCATGCAACACTCAGAGCACTAAACTTTTTTTTCCCTGTATTCACTTAGTGGTGAAAATTACAACTTTATTTCAACTTAAAACAGACTTGTTTGATGATAACAAATAGCACATGACATGTATATTACAATGTTGTGGAGTGTTTTTAAAAATAATCCCTGTTTCCATGTGTGATGAAGTAGGACAGTTGTTAGGTCTGAAGTGGTGTCCTCTATTCTGAAGAAGTATCTCTCAGGCTTGTCACGGCAGTGCTCTGATGTGGTGACATGGTCTATGTGTCTGTGTTTATGTGTGTGTGTCGCTTGTGTCACTGTCTGGGAGGCCATGTCTTTGGGCATGCCAGCTACCCTGCCCTGTACCCTGTGTGTCTAATCTACCCAACCCATGCTTGGTTCTCACACGGTCTTAACTTGTCTTTTCCATGTTTCCTCCTCTCCCTCCCCAACCCTCTACCTCTGACCCCCCTCCACGCTCAACATGTCTATCCCCATCCCTGCATGTGTGTGTGTGTGTGTCTCCCAACCTCTCCACTCTACATTCACACTTACCCTTGGTGTTTGGCCTCTTCTCTATTTCCTGTGGTTTGATCACTTCCCATTCCTCTGTATTTGTACGGCCTCTTTCTCTTCCTGTGTGGTTGGCTTCTCTACTCTCTGTGCCGCTTTCCCCCCTATTCTGGTTGGGTTCCCCTATTTCACTGCTGCTGCTCTCTACTTTCAACTCCAACTTGGAAATGTCCTCATCTTAACCTCTGCCCATCATATAAACTACCTGTCTCTCTTATTTGAACTATACCCATCATATAAACTACCCGTCTCTCTCATATGAACTTCACCCATCATATACACTACCCGTCTCTCTTATTTGAACTCTACCCATCATATAAACTACCTGTCTCTCTTATTTGAACTCTACCCATCATATAAACTACCTGTCTCTCTCATATGAACTCTACCCATCATATAAACTACCTGTCTCTCT
>NC_036855.1:52806704-52852331 GCF_002910315.2 Salvelinus sp. IW2-2015
GAACTCTGCCCATCATATAAACTACCTGTCTCTCTTATTTGAACTCTACCCATCATATAAACTACCTGCCTCTCTTATATGAACTCTGCCCATCACTTGCTCTGCTCCTCTGGCCCATTCTTCACTGTACCTCGCTCCCCTTTTTCATTTCACTTCATCACTCCCATATCCATCACTACACATCCTCATTCAATCTCACACCTTCTCCACCTCTTGCTTCATAAATGTGGTTTATATGATATCACCCTCCCTTAAATAATTCCCTTCACCCTGCCTGACCCTATTCCCTGCCCCTTCACCACCCTCTCACCCTGGCCCCACCCCACTGCAGCAGTGTGAACAGCGCCCACAGTAGCGCCTCCCGCTCCTCCGGAGGCTCTCAGACTCACTCACCCAGTTCGTCCTATCGCTACCGCAGCCTGGCCCACCCGCCACCGGGGAACGCTCACCGCCTCAGCAGCGTCTCCTCCCACGACTCAGGCTTCATATCGCAGGACGCCAACGTCTACTCCAAGCCTCCCTCGCCCATGCCCTCTGACATCACCAGCCAGGTATGACTGCCGTCACAGATGTCGCTGCAGTGCTGAAACGTAGCTCCGCCCCCTCCTTGGTTTTTATTTCCTCAACCCTTCTGCCCGACGTCTCTTGGTTTTGCGTTCATTCCGTCTCTTTTTTGACCTCYATGTCCTACTGCAGAAGTCATCAAGCTCTGCATCCTCAGAGGCATCCGAGACTTGCCAGTCAGTCAGTGAGTGCAGCTCTCCCACAACGGTAAGTACAACAGCTGCCTCGCACTCCTGTCCTAATTGCGTGCAAACATATTGGAACACACGATCCAATATCAGTCACACGATTAACTGACTTTGAAAAGAATGTGAATGCATAGCCATGCTCGTTTTAGTCATCTGTGTATTGCATACTGTATTGTTGTGCTGTATATGTGTATGAGAGAAGCTGGTAAAACTGACCGGCAGGATGGTCTCCCTAAGTATGTGTTCTTCATCAGTCCAGGTCAACTTGTGGTCATCTGCTCTGTCACCGCTGATCTCTTGTCTTTGCCCTCTTTTCTTCTGCTACTCATACAGTTTGTGTATGCGTGCGTTTGGGAGTGCACGTACTCTTGTGCATGTACAGTATGTCTCTGTGACCCAGAGGTCACATCACAAAGGCTCCTCCCAAAAGCCTTTGGCGTTGATGGACGCTCTGACGATCCCGATCTTGTCTCTCCGTTCCGCAGTCTGGCTCGTCCTTCGCTACCTTCCGCCCTGCTCTCTCTCACACTGGCTCCATCAGGCCTCTCTCTGTCATACTTCCTGCGTCCCCACCCTATAACTACTCCCCTGGATCCAACACTACCTCTCCCACATCAAAGGTTCCTTGCTGGAAGGTTTGTTTTCATCTGTACACTTTTCTTTGCAGTTTTTAAGTTCTTTTTTTGAATTTTTTGTTTTGTGTTTTCATTTGTGCTCCTTGAGTTAACGCTTCTTCACCAGGTTTTTCTTTTCATTTCACCATCTGCTTAACTCATTCGTGACTTCGTTACTTTGCTCCCTGACCTGTGTGCCTTTTGTGTTGTCGTTGGCCATCAGTCTCACCCCCTGGTTTCAAATCTACTGTGTGGTGATTTGCTAAACTGAGCAGGCCCTGGGTGTCACCCATTTCACCTTTCCAAGTCTCACAAACTCAAAAGGCTTCAAACCAATAAACCCACTCATCATCTTGGCCCAATACCAAACACTCACACACACACACGATGAGGAATTCTCCCCCACACTACCCCCACACTGTACCCAGATGAAAGGCGTCAAACTGCTGGATAGTGGACGGGTCTCTCTCATTGGAGAGTTTGCTCTGTTGCTTTTCACTGCTTCTTATTAATCACACCCACCTCTTCAGGATTGGTCCAAGGCAGGTTCTTATGAGCAGCCATTGGCTGCCACGCTTCAGCGGAGGAAGGAGCCCCTGGATAGGCTGAAGGAGAGCGAGGCATCCCCGGGCTCCCAGGGATATGCTGGTGCTCACCCAGACGATGTCCAGAGGTCCCGAATGACCCCCGCCACCATCGCTGCCAAGGTAAMAGAGAATATGCAGATTTACCTCRCAATGGTGGTGAATAYAAGACACATGCTGCTRTAACACAACTGTTGGATTTTAACCCCGGATTGGAGTTTGGTGGTTATAGTCCGTCCATTGTGCTTGGTAGTGGTCCTGTGCTCCTACCATGTGATAAGTGTTTGCTAAGGCTATTGATTGCGATACGGTTAGATCCTTAGTCATCATCCAAATCATGTGTTAGTCCACTAGTCCCGTGTAGCTCTGTCGGTAGAGCATTCGATTCCCACGGTGGGACCAGTGAGAACAAAGTATTAAAATGYATACACTCACTGCTGTAAGTCGCATGGGATAAGAGTGTCTGCTTAATGAATAAAAACAACGTGTTGTCGCTTCCTCCCAGCACGGCGAAGAGGTGTCTCCAGCAGCCAGTGACCTGGCCATGGTCCTGACCCGTGGTCTCAGCATGGAGCAGCAGAAGAGCAACAGGGACTCCCTGCAGTACTCTAGTGGCTACAGCACCCAGACCACCACGCCCTCCTGCTCCGAGGACACTATCCCCTCTCAGGGTACCACTCTGACAAGTACACTCCTTCGCTCRTAGAGTAAACATCCAATACATASAGAAGTCAACCTCACGTACAWTAACCAACAGAGAATGCACTCGCTGTCCTCTCAAGGAAACCGTCCCCAACAGCATAATACATGCAATACTCATCCTCTGAATAACACACCACACCCCTCTATCTCTCTCTCTCTCTCTCCCCCAGGGTCGGATTATGACTGCTACTCTGTGAATGGAGATGCTGAAGGTGAGGCGTCAACGGACTTTGACAAGTCCTCCACCATCCCCCGCCACAGCAACATCGGCCAGAACTACCGACGTATGATCCAGACCAAGAGGCCGGCCAGCACCGCYGGTCTGCCCAGTGGGGCCCAGGGCGGAGTGCCTGGAGGGGGAGGAGGCATTGGGACYCCTGGGACTGCCACCATCCGCCGAACCCCATCCACCAAGCCGGGTGTGAGACGCACCCTGTCCAACGCGGGCCCCATCCCCATCCGCCCGCCCATAGTGCCAGTGAAGACACCCACGGTGCCTGATGCTCCTGGGGGGTACCCCGGGCCTCCGGTACGTGTGGGCAGTGAGGAGTGTGTGTTCTCCGTGGCGGATGACTCCTCCCCCAACGCGTTGGAGTATGTGAAGGCCTCTCCCAAGCGTCTGAGCCTGCCCAACACAGCGTGGGGGTCTGGGGGAGCGATGGAGATGAGTGTGTATGTCCAGCACGGCTCTGAGGAGGACCAGATGATAGCCGCTAACCGCCACAGCCTGGTGGAGAAGATAGGAGAGCTGGTGGCCAGTGCCCACGCCCTTGGGGAGGGACAGTTCCCCTTCCCCAACCTCCCTGATGACCCCCCGCCTGGCCCGGCCCCCCAGCACGACCCACAGGCCCCCGGGTCAGGCACCGACGTGCTGGTGTCCATCCGCAGGGGCGTGCGGCTCCGCAAGACCGTCTCCAACGACAGGTCAGCGCCCAGGATTTTGTGATGGCGCACAACGGAGCGGAGGGAGCGCAGCCTGCACCCACCGAGATGCCTCAACCACTACATACAGTACTGACTCTGTAGTAAAGAAGTAAATATGACAACAGAAGATTACAACAACAAAAAAAGTTTAATTAGAAGTAAATGATAAATAACAATAAAAATGCTGATAATGAAAAAGTAAATCATGAATAATAATGACAGGCTCTGGCCACTATAACTCTATCGTGTCTGGGCGCATGTTTGTTTAATTAGCACCACCATCACCACAGGATCCTCAGACTGTATATAGAGACTCTGTCTGGACTGGACTGACTGCTGAGAGAGAGAGGGACTGTTTATAGGAACCTGGACTTCCAGCCACCCTCTCCACCTCCTCCCACAACCCCCCACTCCTCACCCAACCTCTTACCCCCCCATTCTAGAGTAAAACAGAGGGAAGCAGGTGGCAGAGAGACAGATGAAAAGTGGGGTCAGTAGGGGGCTCCATCTCTCCCTTTAGCTCAGGCCACAAGGCTCTGACAATGCACTGTTAGCTTNCCCCCCCATTCTAGAGTAAAGCAGAGGGAAGCAGGTGGCAGAGAGACAGATGAAAAGTGGGGTCAATGGGGGCTCCATCGCTCCCTCTCCCTTTGGCTCAGGTCACAAGGCTCTGACGACGCACTGTTAGCTTTAAACCATGGCTAACAGTGTGCGTGTGTGCGCGTGTGTGCGCTCGTGTGCGTGTACGAGTTCTGCTGCAGGTCAGCTGGTTGTATTTGAGGGTGGGGCTTCTCTCCTCTGTGTCGTTTTGTTGTTACCCTCACACTGGGCACACACTGGCTAAATCAACGTTGTATCCACGTCATTTTTATGAAATTACATTGCACCAACGTGGAATAGACATTGAATTGACGTCTGTGCCCAGTGGACTGTTTTTATTGTGACATTTGATTTCCTGTTACCACTGTGTGAGAAACCACAAAATGAAGCCAGGCGTATATATTTTCTAAATCCAGAGAGAACATGTTAATAGGAAATGGAGCAATACATGTGTTTTATTTTCTGCTTGCAGAGTGGAGGAGAAACAGAAGCTGTTATCTTAGGTTTAGGTTCTCTTTTTTTAACTTGCAGGCAATCATCAGGCATGCTCAAGTACACATGACAGTTGCTGTCTATCTTTGGCCCTGGACTTTTCTCAAGTCCTTGCCTGATGTGTTAAAAAAAAACTGAAAAATCATGGAAAACTGAAGCACTTTGAAGGTTAATTTCTAGTGTGACCACTAGGAGTCAGTGTGGTCACACTATGTGATGAGACGAGGGTGCTGGGGGAGTGAGGCAGTTGGTTGCCATGYGGTGTGCTGAATGCGTGCCACGGACCAGTGAGCGAAGCAGCTCAATTGGTGAGAGAATAGGRAGATCGAAAAAGGAAGTGATAAAGAAAGGTGGGAAATGRGAACGGAAGGATACTGGATTGCGGGAATGGTTATGTACAATGGGTCCGTGCTGAAAAATGTTGAATTCCAAAAACGGATTTATAATGTAGATCATAACATTTATGTAAAGAGGGGGATGGTAAGCTGCTGTACTTGTCATCACCTGTTGTGAGTCTCAAACATGAGATCCATAGCTAATTTGAACCTTGTGCAGYCTTACGCGGGAGCTGGCTTTGCTAAGGACATTAGAATGAAAGAGTGACTATAGCCAGGGAGAAACAGTGAGGATAATGTAAGGGGTTGCCAGATTGGGAGGAAGAAGGGGGGTGTTTATGTTTACAGAGTTAGCTGGAAGAGAGTTGATGCAGCGGAGAGAGATGGAAKGAGTATTTYACTGCCTGTTCATACAGTAAGCCCGAGTTCAGAGTCAGACGCACAGGAGGAAGTCAAGACTAGAAACTGTATGAAATAGAGTAACCTTTCATAAAATTATGTTGCCATATTTTTGCAATAATGTTATGCTGTAGTCTTGCTTTTATCAATCTTTTATTTTTATTTTTTTATCATCTCCAGAGAACAGTATATCACAGTGACATAGGTTCTGAGCAGGCAGAGAKAGCATTATTCTGACCGTTGTGCTGTAGGGTAGTGATGAACTTCATGGGTTAGTCCATGCTCCCTAGCAGTGACTGTTGATGTCCTCCCCTTGACAGCAATGGCCATTACGAAATGTGTCTCAATGCTTGTTTATTTATTTCGCCTAAACGGAGCACTGTTTTWGAAATGCCTGTGGCTGCTTTAAAGCGAGGATCTGCTTTGAGAAGGTGAGAGAAACACCTGCTGTTGTAGAATATCGCTCATCTGCCGGAGAKAACTTTTCTCATGAACTCCGAAATAGTACTCCAGCGAGGGGCTGAAGAGGGCATGTGTGTGTGGGAGTAGGTGAGTGTGTGGCGGAGGAAGGGGAGGGACCAGCAGTGTGGGTGGAAGTGACCAGCAGCCCAGGGTGGAAGTGAAGCATTCTGGACCAGAGGATGCTCATCCAGAGAATTTCTGCAAAGCACAGGTCATAACGATGTACATGTATATACACATATATACATGCATATACTGTATAAGAAGGTGAACACTTAATTGTGCAAGTCAAATCGCTAGAATCTTTCAAAAGGAGTTCAACTCACATTATTTCGCATTACTGAATTAAAAAAGGCAAATGTCAAATGTACAGTGTATGACAGCAATATGGGAGTGTGTTTATTAGCCAATTTAACAATGCAACTTCTTATCTAACAAAAAGGTAAACATGTTTACTGTCTTTTTAAATGTGCAGATGTAACTCTGGCAATTATTCTGTTCCAATTTCTTGTCGTGCTTGGATTACTCTGCTTCATTCTGAGTGTGTGTGATGYTCCTTGCCGTTCCCGAGAACCCAACTCTGTAAGCGTCACTTCTGTCAGAGCATTAGAGCGAGAGAAAGACAGGATGTGGCACAGGGACAAGACAGGGTGAGTGAGACAGGGCTGTTGGCGAGTGTGTGTTTGGCTGGGACTGAGAGGACCCCTACAGGGGAAACTACAGGGATGTCATTCTCAGTTGTGTCTCTCTGTCTGGGATGAGGTGACACTCTCTCAAGACCCCATGGTGGATGACTAGCAGTCACCTCACTCCCTCACACTCCCACAGCTGGGCTGTCTGGGTCCAGACTCTCTTTCCTCACTATCCCTTGGTTCTCGCCATCCTCCCGCCGGGCACAGACGTCAGTTTAACGTCTAGTTTTGATTTACATTTGGTTGAGTTGTCATCTAACAAGAATTCAATATGAAATCCCCAAAAGATATCGCAATGTCATTGGATTAAGGTTAAAAGTTGGGTGAAAAAAAGACGGAATGCCCTGACGTTGATGACTTCTTGCAGATTCAATTCGTTTCCCACGTTGATTAAACGTCATCMCTTCGATTGAAATGGGTTTGAAATGACGTGGAAACAACGTTGATTTAACTAGATTTGGCCCAGTTGGCTACCCCCACTTTTACTCAATGAATGAACGTGTTGCTTTTAMACCTCTTATCCACCCATCCACCACAATCCCAACTCCTACTAGCAACTCACTCCATAGGCTGCCTCAGCATCAGTTCTTGAGCCAGAGCCAAATCCAAACCCCCAACAGGGCTTTGACTGAAGCCCTTTCCCGCTGGGTGCTAATGCAAGGACAGGGAATAACTTAGTCGTCACAATAAAAAGCTAGTTCCACATTAAAAGAACAGCAYTTCCTTGAGAACAAGATATGATGTCTCACGCTGGCTGGATTATAGCTAATGAAATCATTTTAATTAAGCCTTAACTTCACTCAAAGTGAGTGTTAATTTGCGATAAGTGCCCATTTGACTTATCTCTCTCTCGAATCGGGTGAGTTGTTTGTCTGTGTATCCTGTGGTGCTAGCCACGGGTGGCGTGTCCAYGGCGTTAGTGCTGCCGTTGTGGGGAATGGAGCAAATGGGTTGATGGGAGTGTTTTAAGCATAATATACTTTTCTCTTCATGTTGAGGGAAGGTTACACAGTGCTGTGTAGAGATGTATTTTTCACTTCTTTGTCTCTGCAATACAGCCTCGGTCGCAAATTCCACTTATTTAAATCGCTTTTTGAATACACTTATACAGGTCTCTTTCACAATTTCATCTCAATGGAGCAGCAGAAGAGCAACAGGGACTCCCTGCAGTACTCTAGTGGCTACAGCACCCAGACCACCACGCCCTCCTGCTCCGAGGACACTATCCCCTCTCAGGGTACCACTCTGACAAGTACACTCCTTCACTCGTAGAGTAAACACCAATACATACAGAAGTCAGCCTCACTTACATTAACCAACAGAGAATGCACTCACTGTCCTCTCTCAAGGTAACATACATGTACTATACCCACTCACAACTTAAGAGTATACACATCCCTCTATCTCTCTCTCTCTCCCCCAGGGTCGGATTATGACTGCTACTCTGTGAATGGAGATGCCGAAGGTGAGGCGTCAACTGACTTTGACAAGTCCTCCACCATCCCCCGCCACAGCAACATCGCCCAGAACTACCGCCGAATGATCCAGACCAAGAGGCCGGCCAGCACCGCTGGTCTGCCCAGTGGAGCCCAGGGCGGAGTGCTTGGAGGGGGAGGGGGCATTGGGACCCCTGGGACTGCCACCATCCGCCGAACCCCATCCACCAAGCCGGGTGTGAGGCGCACCCTGTCCAACGCGGGCCCCATCCCCATCCGCCCCCCCATAGTGCCAGTGAAGACACCCACGGTGCCTGATGCTCCTGGGGGGTACCCCGGGCCTCCGGTACGTGTGGGCAGTGAGGAGTGCGTGTTCTACGTGGCGGATGACTCCTCCCCCAACACGTTGGAGTATGTGAAGGCCTCTCCCAAACGTCTGAGCCTGCCCAACACAGCGTGGGGGTCTGGGGGAGCGATGGAGATGAGTGTGTATGTCCAGCAGGCTGCCCAGCACGGCTCTGAGGAGGACCAGATGATAGCCGCTAACCGCCACAGCCTGGTGGAGAAGATAGGAGAGCTGGTGGCCAGTGCCCATGCCCTTGGGGAGGGACAGTTCCCCTTCCCCAACCTTCCTGATGACCCCCCACCTGGCCTGGACCCCCAGCACGACCCCCAGGCCCCCGGGTCAGGCACCGACGTGCTGGTGTCCATCCGCAGGGGTGTGCGGCTCCGCAAGACCGTCTCCAACGACAGGTCAGCGCCCAGGATTTTGTGATGGTCCACAGCGGAGCGGAGGGAGCGCAGCCTGCACCCACCGAGGTGCCCCAACCACTACATGACTTTGTAGTAAAGAAATGAATATGACAACAGAAGATTACAAAAAAATACGTTTTAATTAGAAGTAAATGATAAATAACAATAATAATGCTGATAATGAAAAAGTAAATCGTGAATAATAATGACAGGCTCTAGCCACTATAACTCTATCGTGTCTGGGCGCATGTTTGTTTAATTAGCACCACCATCACCACRGGATCCTCAGACTGTATATAGAGACTCTGTCTGGACTGGACTGACTGCTGAGAGAGAGAGGGACTGTTTATAGGAACCTGGACTTCCAGCCACCCTCTCCACCTCCTCCCACAACCCCCCACTCCTCACCCAACCTCTTACCCCCCCATTCTAGAGTAAAACAGAGGGAAGCAGGTGGCAGAGAGACAGATGAAAAGTGGGGTCAGTAGGGGGCTCCATCTCTCCCTTTAGCTCAGGCCACAAGGCTCTGACAATGCACTGTTAGCTTWAAACCATGGCTAACCGCGTAGGTGTGTGTGCGTGTAAGAGGTGGGCAGAGTTCTGCTGTAGGTCAGCTGGTTGTATTTGAGGGTGAGGCTTGTCTCCTCTGTGTCGTTTGTTGTTACCCTCACACTGGGCACACACCGGCTAAATCAACGTTGTTTCCACATCATTTGAATGAAATGACGTTGGACTGACGTGGAATTGACGTCTGTGCCCAGTGGACTGTTTTTATTGTGACATTTCATTTCCTGTTACCACTGTATGAGAAACTACAAAATGAAGCCAGGCGTATATATTTTCTAAATCCAGAGAGAACATGTTAATAAGAAATGGAGCAATAAATGTGTTTTATTTTCTGCTTGCGGAGTGGAGGAGAAACAGAAGCTGTTATCTTAGGTTTAGGTTCTCTTTTTTTTTTWACTTGCAGGCAATCATCAAGCATGCTCAAGTACATATGACAGTGGCTGTCTAACTTTGGCCATTGGCTTTTCTCAAGTCCTTGCCTGATGTGTTAAAAAAAAACAGAAAAATCATTGAAAACTGAAGCACTTTGAAGGTTAATTTCTAGTGTGACCACTAGGAGTCAGTGTGGTCATGCTATGTGATGAGACGAGGGTGCTGGGGGACTGAGACAGTTGGTTGTCATGCGGTGTGCTGAGTGAGTGACACAGACCAGTGAGTGAAGCAGTTCAATTGGTGAGAGAATAGGAAGATCGAAAAAGGAAGTGATAAAGAAAGGTGGGAAATGGGAACGGAAGGATACGCCATTTGCGGCATGGTTATGTACAATGGGTCCGTGCTGAAAAGGTTGAATTCCAAAAAACGGATTTATAATTTAGATCATAACATTTATGTAAAGAGGGGGATGGTAAGCTGCTGTACTTGTCATCACCTGTTGTGAGTCTCAAACATGAGATCCATAGCTCATGTGAACCATGTGCAGCCTTACTCGGGAGCTGGCTTTGCTAAAGACATTAGAATGAAAGTGACTATAGCCAGGGAGAAACAGTGAGGATAATGTAAGGGGTTGCCAGAAGAAGAAGGGGGGAATTTATGTTTACAGAGTTAGCTGGAAGAGAGTTGCTGCAGCGGAGAGAGATGGAATGAGCATTTCACTGCCTGTTCATACTGTAAGCCCGAGTCGAGAGTCAGACGCACAGGAGGAAGTCAAGACTAGAAACTGTATGAATATATATATAGTAACCTTTCATAAAATTATGTTGCTATATTTTTGCAATAATGTTATGCTGTAGTCTTACTTTTGTCAATGAAAAAAAAAAAGAACAATTTCCAGAGAACAATGAATCACAGTGATATAGGATCTGAGCAGGCAGAGAGCATTATTCTGACCGCTGTGCTGTAGGGTAGTGATGAACTTCATGGATGTCTGCCCAATGCTCCCTAGCAGTGACTGTTGATGTCCTCATCTTGACTACAATGACCATTACAAAATGTATCTCAATGCTTATTTTGTTTAAAAAAATGTTTTTAAAATTTATTTAGCCTAAATAAGAGCACTGTTTTAGAAATGCCTGTGGCTGTTTTAAAGCGAGGATCTGCTTTGAGAAGATGAAACACCTGGTATTGTAGAATATTGCTCATCTGCTGGAGTGCCTGTAGTACTTCCGCAAGGGGCTCTGTAAGAGGGTGTGTGGGTGTGACGCGGCAGGGTGGTGCGGGGCGGCGGAGGAAGGGGAGAGACCAGCAGTCTGGAGGGAGTGGCCCAGGGTGGATGTGACCTCCCCTGGCACAGTGCATTCTCGACCAGAGGATGCTCATCCAGAGAATGTCTGCAAAGCACAGGTCAGAACGATGTATATTTATATATACATATATACATACATATACTGTTTAAGAAGTTGAACACTAATTGTACAGGTCAAATTGCTAGAATCTAAAAAAACGTTTTACTCACATTACTTCACATTACTGAAGAAAAAAAAGGCAAATGTCAACTGTGTGACAGCAATATGGGAGTGTGTTTATTAGCCAATTTAACAATACAACTTCTTGTCTAACAAAAAGGTAAACATGTTTACTGTCTTTTTAACTGTGTAGACTTAACTCTGGCAATTATTCTGTTCCAATTTCTTGTCATGCTTGAATTACTCTGCTTCATTCTGATTGTGTGTGATGCTCCTTACCGTTCCCGAGACCCCAACTCTGTAAGCGTCACTTCTGTCAGAGCATTAGAGAAAGACAGGATGTGGCACAGAGACAGACAGAGCCAGTGAGACTGGGCTGTTTGCTAGTGTGTGTTAGACTGAGAGGACCCCTACAGGGGAACTACAGGGATGTCAGTCTTGGTTGTCTCTCTGCCTGGGATGAGGTGACACTCTCCAAGACCCCATGGTGGATGACTAGCAGTCACCTCACTCCCTCACACCCCCACAGCTGGGCTGTCTCTGGGTCTAGACTCTCTTTCCTCACTATCACTCGCTTCTCGCCATCCTCCCCCTGGGCATAGATGTCAGTTTAACGTCTAGTTTCGATTTACATTTGGTTGAGTTGTCATCCAACAATAATTCAACATTAAATCAACAACAAAAAATGTATGTTAAAAGTTGGGTGCGAAAAAGACGGAATGCCCTTGCGTTGATTACTTTTTGCACATCCAATTAGTTTTCCAAGTTGATTCAACGTCATCGCATAGTTTTTTGGGGGTTGGAATGACGTGGAAACAACGTTGATTTAACCAGATTTTGCCCAGTGGGCTACCTCCACTTATACTCTCAATAAATGAACTTGTTTCTTTTCAACCTCTTATCCACCCATCCACCACAACCCCAACTCATACTAGCAGCTCACTCCATAGCTTGCCTCAGCCTCAGCATCAGCTCTTAAGCCAGAGCCAAGCCCAAACTCCCAACAGGACTTTGAGTGAAACACTTTCCCGCTGGGGCTAATGCAAGGACAGGGAATAACTGTGTCATCACAATAAAATGCTGGTTTCACATGAGAAGAACAACACTTCCATGAGAACGTGATATGATGTCTCATGCTGGCTGGATTATAGCTAATGAAATCATTTAAGTTAAACCTTAACTTCCCTCTAAGTGAGTGTTAATTTGCGATAAGTGCCCATGTGACTTCTCTCTCTCAAATGGGGTGAGTTGTTTGTCTGTGTATCCTGCTGCGCTTGCCATGGGTGGTGTGTCCATAGTGTTAGCGCTGTCACGAGGGGAATGGAGCAAATGGATTGATGGGAGTGTTTTAGCAGAATACACGTTTCTCTCCATGTTGAGGTTTGCACAGTGCTGTGTAGAGACGTATTTTTCACTTCCGTGTCTCTGCAATGCAGCCACGGTCGCAAGTTACACTTATTTAAATAGCTTTTTGAATACTTATGCAGATCACTTTCACAATTTCAATAATAGAGAAAATGTGCTTTCATTGCCTTGTGAGTTTCACTGTGTGTGATTTAATACTCCCCCCGCTAAGCTATATAGAAATAACAATGGAACTCATTCATAATGTGGGATACTGGATATGTAACAGGAGTCTATAGGTCTCATTGGGTCTCCATGATGCATTGCCTAACACAGATCAACCTGTCCTCCCCCTCTTAATCCTGGATAAGAGCTTGGTTAATCAGCCTTATTACTGTAAGAACATTTAAGAAAGAGTGCGTGACTGTCAGGAAAACCTCTGGACTATAGTCATTCTGGCCAACAYAGACCGTAACACTGTATGCCTTTATAGTTTAGGCTGGTGTTAATGTGCCACCAGAAGACACACAGCCGTACTGTGACCTTGCAAATCGCTTTGCGCCGTTAWACGGTGGCCAAACAGCCCAAACCCTTTTCCTTTAACTAGCTTATAATTACTATGTTCAAGCATATGTGAGGGCAGGGATTGAATCAAGCTGGGCAGCTATGGGGTGTAGGTCCTGTATGGAGGTTATACTGTACGTGGTCTAGGAGTAGTTTGTTTACATTGTCTATAGGCGTTGCGCCGGTGCGTCTTTGTGCTCGTGAAGTCTGCCCTGGCGTATGTTGAGGATCTCTGACACTGATGGAAAAACATAGACTCTCGACACAAGGTGGCTACACGCCCACTCTCCCACCCACACACAGCCTGTCCCCGTCTATTTAAAAAGGCCAATAAAGTCACCCCACAACGATGTCACCATCCGTTAACTCAACGCTGTCAGCTCCTGAGATGTAGTCAGGCAGGGAGGAGGTGACTTCCAGGTGCCATGGTAACAGAACTGAATGTCTTRTCACTTGTGGATTCTCTGTGGYTTCTTCTCTCTTCCCCTTCCTCTTCCCAAAGCCCAATCCAATATGAAAGCTAAACCACTGCGTCTGTGAACTTGACCGTCGCCACAGTTTTTAATGRAGTCATTATTTTCATTACGGTGTTGTGAAGAGATATGATGTGTGCATATGTTTTTGTACAAAAAAAAAMCCTCCCTCCAATGGAGTCACGTAACGCTACAGGTGCTGTTGTCTGTCTTCTACTTTCTCTCCTTCTCTTCTTCTTTAATTTATTGTGCCCTTTTTTCCAAGGCTRTTTTGCCTCTGTTGCTGATGACAAGTCTTTCTTTTTGTAATATTAATCCTTTTAATTTTGTTAACTTTAGTCACTGCTAATGTAACAAAACGCACTGTGATGATTCCAGTATTAATAAAAGTTGTACTTAAACTGTGCATGGGTTTGAGAGACAAGAGTCCTTCATTTGGCGTTTTAAAATGTGTTTTAGTGGCATTGACAGCTCTCCGTGTTAAGCTAGAGGGTGAGAGTTGATACAGTAGGTCGRGCCAAGCGTTTGTTCTGTTTTTGGTTGACAGGGGGCGCCAGAGATCTGCTGGGACTAACACTGAGGATGCTTTAAGAACTCAGCAAGACAGATTCTGATTCCAGGAGGGGGATTGTCTGTCGGTAGTGCCAATTGATGCGTGTATCTCACCCAAAACTTCAATTAAGTTCAGCAGTAAGTCTAGCCTCCTGTGCCAACCCTGCGCTCGGTGTAGCTTGAAATTTCAGATTGACCAGAGGGACGGAATACTGAAGTGTTGGTCTGTCTGGTTTMTTTGGTCTATATGTCACCCTAGTGTTACTGCTAGGAGATCAGGCAGAAGCCCGTCCTGGACTCCACACAACGGGTTAGTGACGTCAGTACACGGAAAACCTGTCTGTCTTCATTAAACCCCTGACGGAACAAGGACAAATTCCCTTTACTTAATGTCATCTCCCCAGCCACAATTTAAACCGCACAAAGGAAACTTTAATTAAAAATAAGTGGGGCACAATTAAGCTGAGAACGCCTGACGTTGAAACTCATGGGGACTTGGGGCCTCCGCCTGAGTGAGACTGTATGGGTAAGGCAGGGGGTTTCATTTCCGCTGTTCTTTGCTTCCCGTTTTGTTGAAACTAATTAAATGTTTAAAGGTACAAGTTGAGCTCCACTAATAGCAAGCTGGTGGAGGAGATATTGAATGAGKTATTTTGTTGTTGTAGTTGAAGACCRTGAGATGGGGTAGTAATTGCGGGGTGTAGGGTGGGATGCTTTATTGCAAGTAGKCCTAGACTACTTCCTCATCCGAACCTCATCCTCAACCATATTACTACTCCCTCCAGTGTGTTTAAGTGAGCATCCCACCACACTCTTTAGACTGATCTGTTGGGGTGCGTCTCAATAGTCGATCAGTATCTTCTCCTCATCTCCTTAACCTGTTTTGCAATGACCTAAAAGACATGAGGATAGGTGAAACAAATTTGCCGGAAGACTGCCAATGGGTTTGCTTTCCCTTGGGCATGTCTTTCAGAATGGTAGAGATGGAGGACAGGAGGAGAAGAGGGAAGGAAGCCACTTTTTGGACTATTGAGATGCCTCTTTCTCAATAGGGCACCGTTATATCTTACGGACTCCGTCACCTCGAACTAATGTCTATTTGGGAAGGCTGTATCAGGACAATTTAGAGTTGTGAAATCAACGCTGCATTTGGGAAAATAGATTATTTTCTCCCCCCAATTTAAAAAAAATGTTACAACTACTGTACATTCAAAGTTAGTTCGAGATAACAGCCTTTTTTACCAGACTCCAAACTTATGTCTAGCCTACTACTTCAAGTCCACAACTTGGGGAACTTATCAGAGCAATTCAGAGTTGTGAAATCAATGCTGCATTGTRTCACGCGTATCACTAATACACCCCACATCCCGCATCTACAACATCTAGTCACATGTTGATGTCTTTCATAAGCAAACCCGATCAAGCGAGACACTTTGTTGCTCACTTATTTTGTCAATCCGAAGAACAGCAGAAGAGGAACTTAAGTCATATGCTACATTGCCAACTGGGAGGAGAAATGCTATTTTTTACTTCAACGGATAGTGTTCCTACTTTGGATCAATGTCTCGTAAGTACAGAGCACTAAAAACAGGTTCTTACTTGAGATAATAGTTTAGATGTCTCGTCTTGTAGGCATACGCGTACCTAACCTCTCGCAACGTGAATAATGTCTCTGAGCTCCAGAGAGACATTCACAATGTCATAAACCAGATAACAATATACTATCTCTTCATAATAACACCCTGCCCTACAGGCGGCTCTGGCTATGGAATGATAAGAGGCATAATTAAACTCCCAGTTTCTCTTAGTGGTTGGCTCTCGGTGCTCTCTAAGTTGTTGTCAGTTCTTTCAGTGCCTGCCTGTCTCTCTGATGTGTAAGGCAGTTTCATCTGTACAGTATGTCTCTCACATTGTCCATTAAAGGACTTTTTAACACACACACAGACACTTTTATCATCCTGATAAAATGAATAACAACTGGACCAGCCACAAGGCCACAGAATGACATGGTGGTTTGGGACTTATTATAATGATTCAGGAGGAATTCATGTATAAACGTACACTGCCGTTCAAAGGTTTGGGGTCACTTAGGAATTGCCTTGTTTTTGAAAGAAAAGCACTTTTTTTTTGTCCATTTAAAATGACATCAAATTGATCAGAAATACAGTGTAGACATTGTTAATGTTCTAAATGACTATTGTAGCGGGAAACGGCTGATCTTTAATGGAATATCTACATAGGCGTACAGAAGCCCATTATCAGCAACCACAAATGGCAGCTTCATTAAATAGTACCCGCAAAACACCAGTCTCAACGTCAACAGTGAAGAGGCGACTCTGGGATGCTGGCCTTCTAGGCAGAGTTCCTCTGTCCAAGGTCTGTGTTCCTTTGCCCATCTTAATCTTTTCTTTTTCTTGACCRGTCTGAGATATGGCTTTTTCTTTGCAACTCTGCCTAGAAGGTCAGCATCCCGGAGCCACCTCTTCACTGTTGACGTTGAGACTGGTGTTATTTAACGAAGCCGCCAGTTGAGGACTTGTGAGGCGTCTGTTTCTCAAACTAGACACTCTAATGTACTTGTCCTCTTGCTCAGTTGTGCACCGGGGCCTCCCACTCCTCTTTMTATTCTGGTTAGAGCCAGTGTGAGCTGTTCTGTGAAGGGAGTACTACACAGTGTTGTACAAGATCTTCAGTTTCTTGGCAATTTCTTGCATGGAATAGCTGTCATTTCTCAGAACAAAAATGGACTGACGAGTTTCAGAAGAAAGTTCTTTATTTCTGGCCATGTTGAGCCTGTAATCGATGATCCAGATACTCAACTGGTCTAAAGAAGGCCAGTTTTATTGCTTCTTTAAACAGGACAATTTGTTTTAGCTGTGTTAACATAATTGCAAAAGGGTTTTCTAATGTTCAATTAGCCTTTAAAATTATAAACTTGGATTAGCTAACACAACAGGCCATTAGAACACAGGAGTGATGGTTGCTGATAATGGGCCTCTGTACGCCTATGTAGATATTCCATAAAAAAATCTGCCGTTTCCAGCTACAATAATCATTTCCAACATTAACAACTGTATTTCTGATCAATTTGATGTCATTTTAATGGACAAAAAAAAAAATGCTTTTCTTTCAAAAACAAGGATATTTCTAAGTGGCCCCAAACTTTTGAACGGTTGTGTAGACGTTATTGAGGAAGAAAAGAGAGAGAAAGGTTGAGAGATGAAAGGAAACCTTGAGTGTGGAAATCAGAAAAGATGACAGAACAATGTCAGGCACTTTCCTGCCTTTTTTGTTTGTCGCAACACAGTTGTCATGCTAGCAGAGATTGGTGCCTGTTTGCCCTGCAAGTCTTTAAAATATTAAGAAGAAGAGAAAAAAAGGAATACTGCKAAACTAGCAATACGCCTTATCTCACTGAAAGTCTTGACGAGAAGATGGGAGAGGGGCAAGAAGAAATGGTGTGCACTGTGCACGTCGGTTGTGCATCACAGGGAGAGTAACTGAATCGTACAGGGAGAGAATGTAGGCCAGTATGTGAAAGGTAGAGCGGTTTAGATACGGATGGAAGTAGAGAGAAAAGAGAGAGGCAGAGGTATAGAAAGGTTGTGTTCAGTTAGACAGCGGAGGAGGCCCCCGGGGCTAAGCTACGGCTGCCAGTCTGAAGACAGAGAAATGAGTGCGCTGACATCCCATCATCACCTTCCTCTCTTTGCTTTGCTGGCTGCAGCTGTCGTGAGGCTCGGGAATGGGAGGGGAAAAAACGGTTTTGTCTCTTTGGAAATAAGAGGCCTCCTTACTGGATATAGTTGTGAGAATGGACCGCTCCTCTAATACAATAATACCCTTGCTCTGTGTCTGGTGAGTGTGGAGGAGGTGGACATCTCTTTTTCAAGTCGCTCTCTGTGCGTGTGTGACTCTGACCTCTTGTCACACTGTCTTATCGAGAGCATTGCCTTGGAAGGAAGTCATTGTCAGCTGGTCAGATCTCTCAGGTGTGACTTGCCACCACCTCAGGACTGAGCAGTCAAAACATCTCTCTTCTCACCTCTCCCTGTTGTCCACAGGCAATACACTCGTATTCAACCTTATCCTCCCTTTCTCGCCTTGCTACACAATTCCATCCTTTCTTGTCAACGTCTCTGTCTCTCTCTCTCTCTCTTTGTATCTCTCTTGCTCTATCTTTCTTTGCCGTCTCGCTTCCTTTCATTCCGTCTCTCTTCCACAGTGTTTGTTCTCCTTCCCCTCCCTTCATCAGTCCCAGCCTACATGGTTTCATGTGCATCTYTTGTTTCCAGATAAACAGCTCGGCCGGTCTGACTGCTAGCACAGCGGCACACAGCAGCCTGCCTCTAATTAATTGCAGCTAATGAGTAGCAGTATTTGCATATCAATGCTTCCTCCCTGTCCTGTCCACACCACACCGTGTGTCCCTGGTCACTATGCAGCTAGCGCAGCTCACCTCTCAGTGAGGAAGAGAAACCTGTCACGATCGTCTTGACTTTGAATGGAGGACCAAAACACAGCGTGTGAAAAATAAGACATCTTCTTTTAATGAAGGAAAAAACAAACACTTACAAAATGAACAAAACAACCGATCGTGAAGCTAAGAAGAACTAAGTGCACACATGCAACATAGAACATCGACATAGACAATTACCCACATTAACCTAGTGCCTATGGCTGCCTTAAATATGGCTCCCAATCAGAGACAATTAATGACATCTGTCTCTGATTGAGAACCATTCAGGCAACCATAGACACAGCTAGACACCTATATTAAACACAAACCCATCTACTCTATTTAACCCCCTAAACCATACAACCACCCTAGACACTACAAAAACACATACATTCCCCATGTCACACCCTGACCTAACTAAAATAATAAAGAAAACAAAGAATACTAAGGCCAGGGTGTGACAAAACACCAGTGATGTGACACCCGAGCGCCTTTAATTAGATTATGCAACTAATGAGGTGGAATTCCTCTTTAACTCTTCTATTCCATTCCTGTGCTTACCTTCTTTGTTTGGTTGGCCCCGCATTGGTTTTGACTACACATGGGCTTTTAATATTCCTTGAAACATTGATTTCACATAGAGTACGCTACATTGGCAATGTGACGCCGTCTCTCTCGTGGAGAACCCACTGTCAGTAGCACCGAGCCAAGGCTGCAAGGGAGCAGCTGATCAACCGGCCGTGATCTCTGTCTGTGAGTGCTGTTCTGCTCTATACCCTAGCCTTGGGATTAATGGTCTAGTGTAGCCACAGCTGCTGTTACAGTGTGATTATGAGATGAGCGGATCTGAGGCCAGAAGTATAGGACCTGTCATTCATTTAGTTCTGGTTTTCTGAGAGAACATAATGAAAAACGGACTTAATTAGCCTCTTGTTAATTGCGACTTATCCTAGACTTGTTTTCTGTGAGTGTACTTGAGAAGTGTTTATTTGGGCACTGTTTACTTTTCAAGGAGGTAACGTGGCTAATTGGAATTATATTGAAGTTGTGTACACTGCAATTGTGTTGTTTTTCAGTCTCAGAAGTGTGAAAGTTACCATCTCCAATTACAGACTTGAGATAAAATTAAATGCAATAATAACACTGAAACCGAAGTGGGAAGACATTTAGAATGGTTGCACACCTTGTACTCCAGCAGCAACCAGCTGAGGAGCTTTAGGAGAAATCACGCTCAAAATAGGCTCTGTATACGTGTGACAGTTGGATAAATGAGATACACGATGACTAACAAAAATTCACACAGGCCAATTTAACCTATAGCCCAATAAGTATGACAGTCAAATGTATTTCATATGGTATTTCCATCAATGATTAAAAAGCATTATTTTGCAATGGGATTTTTATTCTCCCAGACATTTTGGCCGGCAACAGTTCTATTTTCCGGGATTTACATTTGTTTTAATCGGCAATTGCTTGCCAACTAAAACCCTGATGATAACTATTATAGGGCAACGTAAATCGTCAAAGCTACATTCTTCTCTACCACAGATTCCCACCAGGTTTCAGACTCCAGGATGGGAAAATGCTTACAACAAAGAAACAGATGAAGGCAGAGACAGAGTTGTCGATTTCCATTGTTACTTGTAATGTTGAAAAGGAAACAAAAGGACAATCCTGTTCTTCTAATTTAACTATCTAGATGACGACTCACCACCACTAGAATAGTTGTTTTTATGTTATTGTGTAGGCTTATATATTTGTTGAATCCAATTCATCCAATTCTAAATCTAACAATAAAAATCCTTGTAATTTTGTAAAAATATTAGGTATTTTTACATGTTGCAATAAAGTTGACTAAAGCCGGGTGTACCCTACACGACTTTCAAAATCCTAACCTTGCTGAGCCTCTCGCATTAAACGATTGTATTTCCTGTCGTTTTTTTGTCTTCCAACGTAGTGGTGGGCACACTAAACAATGTTTCACAGACGGGGTCACACACTACAAGATTCTTCACTTGGTCGTGAGGATTGTTGATACCACGCTAAAACATGGATATGATGATGTCTTTAGATTGTTAGCGTAGCTGGAACGAGCTCAAAGCAGCCTCAGAAATGTTTTCAGTCAGACATTCACGCTTGCCATACAGAGTTAAAATGTCTAGCCAAGATGTTGAATTGAATATCATTCAATAACGTTCAAAGCTTGTAAACTTCAGAGCTGTAACGATTTGATGCTTTGGTTAAAAGCAAGTACAAATGTATACTGTCGTGGAACTTCTAATCGAAAGGAAGAGAACAACTTAAAAACAATAACTTTTTATTATTGGATTTACAAAYCTGGAGCTGGTTAACAATCCACTCAACAGTGACGAGTTAAGAGCCCAACAAACAAGAGTTGGGTCTCAGCCTTTATAGGAAAATACAACCTCTGTCTGTGTGGCAGTTTAGCAGGTATGTGAGATCATGGTGGGATCATAGCTGGTGGTATCACCAGTTTTGGTACTCCTTTCTGTTGATAGAATTGTCGCTGCTGCTCAAGCTAGCCTCTGTTCTCTTCATATCTCCACACAGCTGTGCCCTTGAAAGCTACGAAAAGAACAGGATGACCAAACACTGTGGTCACTGTGGTCAGTCTCAGAGGCTCTTTGYCTTTGGCCCGCGTGACCAAGTTACTCAGAAACAAGATGAAAAACACGGGCTTCTTCTTMCATGAGAGAAACAGACAGTGGAAGTGTACAGGTTTTAAGGCTCATGTGCATAACAAAGTTTGTAATTTTGCCACTATAATACTAGTAGTAGTCATCGCTCCTGCTGGAGAGTCCACACATTCTGGGTGATGCGAAACAACATCATCATCTCACTGGCTTCTTCTCTGGCGAGCTCTCATGGGCTATTGCTGATCACCATACTCAAAAAGTATCGTTGCACATCTCACACTACAAGAGCATTGCAGATTTTGTGCCGATAAAATCAAACGTTTGAAAATATCRGGACGGGAGAAGCTCATCTTTTGTTTGTAGGTATTTTCACTTGGTAACGAGTAGCAAGTACTTATATAGAAATTGATCATAGGTTGCTTCAAAGTTACACTTGACTTTAGATAGCTATATCCTGTGTTACAACTAGCGACTACCTTGTACTTACGCAGACATTACAGATATGTACTCTGTGGTATATTAGTGTGTTTATATTCTCACTCGGATGGCGTTTTCTGAGGCTGACTATTAGATTGTCAGGATGGGTAGCATACTTTGTAGGTACACAATAATTACAAGTAACTACCCCTCAAGATATGCTTAAAAATTATAACCTGCTAAATCCTGTGTAACACCTAGTAATTACGCTGTGCGTATGCAGATCTTACAAGTACTCTGTGGTGTACTAGTGTGTTTTTATTGTCTCACTTGGATGGTACTTCTAGAACAGGTATTCCCCCAGGGGTATGTGCAATGCCGTCGGGGTTACGCCAAATAAAAATGTGATTCACATTTATTTTTTTTGTGTTAAAAAATAATTCACATTTTCAAACAGTCCATTTATATTTTCCAAAGGGGCTGTACATTTGGGTGWGTTTTTTCTCTCGCCTSAGTAGCCTCGTTTCTGTCACGTGTGCTCCCTCTCCGGCCTCTAGGTCACCAGSCTGCTCGTTATGGCGCACACCTGTCACCATCKTTACGAGGATCAGYGCATTATGACACTCACCTGRACTCCATCACCTCCTTGATTAYCTGCCCTATRYATGTCACTCCCTTTGGTTCCTTTCCCAGGCKTCATTGTTTCTGTGTCATGTCTSTGCGTTGTTTGTGTTTTCTTGTTTTGTATTATGTTACGTTTATTTATTTAAACACTCACTCCCTGAACATGCCCGACTCTCAGTGCACATCGTTACAGTTTCACTGCCAAAAATAAAATKYAMCCATCTAGTGTTCAGCGAAATAATAACACAATGTCAAATAAAGGTAGCYCAGTCAAAYAATTAACATCCAATCACAYTAACTGTTACTCTCTCGCGGGAATTCCACTAACGGTCCGTATGTAGCCAAAYGTAGCTGCTGCTCATTCCGTTTGCTCGAAAATTGATAAATGGCAAAARAAAGTAWGGCCCATGTCCATAGAGACACATAACAGCTCTACGGGAAGTACTGCTACTACCAGCAGTACTGCACCTGTCGACGACACACGTTGTTCTGCTTCCACGAGCACATCCAATGCTAGCATCAGTAATTCTACATTTGTTGTTAGCCCAGCTAGCATTGACACTGACAGTTCCTGGTATATGTCCGTTACGTTTATGGGGGGTCAATTAAGGAAGACATCCTCTTCTGCAAACCACTGGAAACAGGACAAGAGGAGATTATATTTTTAAAGTACTGGAAAGATTTGTGAAATCAAATGGAATTTGGTGGTCAAGATGTGTTGGTATCTGTACTGATGGCACAAAAGCCATGACAGGGAGACATAGTGAAGTGGTAATGCACGTGCAATCAGTCGCTCCCGACGCAACTTGGGTACACTGCAGCATCCACCGAGGCTCTTGCTGCCAAAGGAATGCCTGACAGCTTGAAAGACGTTTTGGACACTACAGTGAAAATGGCTAACTTTATTAAAGCAAGGGCCCTGAACTCTCATGTATTTTCTGCACTATGCAATGATATGGGCAGAGACCATGTCACRCTTTTACAACATACAGAACGAAGTGCTTTATCAAGGGGCAAAGTATTGACACGTTTTTTTWAAATTGAGAGACGAGCTTAAAGTTTTCTTTACTGACCATAATTTTCACTTGTCTGACCGCTTGCATGATGATGAGTTTCTCACACGACTGGCCTATCTGGGTGCTGTTTTTTCTCACCTGAATGATCTGAATCTAGGATTACAGGGACTCTACGCAACTATATTCAGTGTGTGGGAGAAAATTGAGGCTATGATTAAGAAGTTGGAGCTCTTCTCTGTCTGCACAACACACAGGTCTTTCCATCATRGTATGATTTTTTTGGTGCAAATGAAGCTTACAGGCAATGTCAAATGTGATATAGCAAAGCACCTGAGTGAGTTGGGTGAGCAATTACGCAGGTACTTTTCCCGAAACAGATGACACAAACAACTGGTTTCGTTATCCCTTTCATGCCCTGCCTCCAGTCCACTTACCGATATCTGAACAAGAGAGCCCCATCGAAATTGCAACAAGCGGTTCTGTAAAAATTGAATTTAATCAGAAGCCATTGCCAGATTTCTGGATTGCGCTACACTCAGAGTATCCTGCCTTGGCAAGTCACTCTGTTAAGACACTGATGCCCTTTGCAAACACGTACCTATGTGAGAGTGGATTCTCGGCCCACCCTAGCATGAAAACTAAATACAGGCACAGCCTGCGTGTGGAAAATGATATATGACTGAAACTCTCTTCAATACAACCCAACATTGCAGAGTTATGAGCATCCTTTCAAGCACACCCTTTTCATTAACCTATGGTGAGTTATTCACAATTTTCAATTAACAAATAAGGTTTTATATGTAAGATTGTTAAATAAAGAGCCACATTATTGATAATTATTATATTATTATTTGTGCCCTGGTCCTATAAGAGCTCTTTGTCACTTCCCACGAGCCAGGTTGTGACAAAAACTCACGCTCATTCTTATGTTTAATAAATGTATCGTATAGTGTGTGTGGCAGGCTTACAATGATGTCAAAAAAACAACATATGAGAGTGCGCTGACCCTGGTGCTAGAGGGGGTACGCAGCTGGAGSTTGAATGTTTGAAGGGGTACGGGACTATAAMAAGTTTGRGAACCACTGGTCTACAAGGGTAATGTACTATATAAGTACACTTTAATTACAAGTATGTACCCCTCAAGAGACACATCRTTTGACCTCGCAAAATCCTATGTAACACCTTGTAATTGCATTATACTTATGCAGATTTGACATGTAACTCTGTGGTGTACCTCCCGCTTGAGCATGACACCCACTTGAGGAGGACACCCGTATGGAAGAACCCAGTCAGTGAGGTTGACCCAAATATTTTTTTGTAAACTCAACCCAGATGGTACCTTTTTTGGGGGCTGTTGCTAGCAACAACATTGAGTGTACATTTTGAAGTGTTCATTCACAGATAGGTCATCTTGGGACACCCAAGACATCTGTCCACAAGAGATTACAACCTCGTGATAGTTAGTACTGAATCGGACGCAGCTGAGAAGAAATGAAACACTAAATTGGTGAATTTAATTTGTGGAAACTTGCACATTTGTAACAAACATGGTTGTTGTTACACCTCTGTAATTACATATTGCAATTATCACCAGTTACATGTTGTTATTAGAATGTAACTGAATTATTACAATTAACTACAATGCTTGTTACAGCGTAATTACACATGTAATTGCACTGTAATAAGGACTCCTTACCGTTAAGCGTTACCGAAACACCTTCAAGGTATCATTTCCTGAACCTAAAGTTAATGGAGGATATGTCTCTGAATTTAAACTGCAGCTCAAGTCTCTGAATGCTTAACTTAGAGAAAGTTTAAGGGCACCCAAACAACTCTATAATCAACCATTTGATGGAAATCTCAGTTAAATATCCCATGTCTGTGATASTTGTGATAGCAACTGTTAAGCTTTGAACAACTCCTTTTAAATATCATAGCTGGTCTTTTTTTATACATCTTTTTTTTCTTTTTCACGCTTTGCCTCATCGTCTGTTATTTTTCTGTTTTGGGAAAAGCTTTGAAAAGATATCATCCCATCCGATCTGTCACTCTGATAGGGAGCAGACTGCTAGGATAATTGTTACCACGGTAATGAGAAGCCATGCTCAGACAAGATAGGGAACTTTATTAACAGTTTCCATGAAAATGTAATATTTATTAGCCTCAAATGGCCACAAATAATTTGTTGAAATAGTGAAATGATATTGAGAAGCTGATAGAGAACGAGTCATGTTTTCACTGACAGTTTGCTATGTTTTATTTATGGTATTTCATTGTTTCACGAGGAGTGACAGCTTGTGATTAATTACAATTAATTGGGAGAAAGTTCAACTTGGTAAGACCTCATTAAGTTTAGTTGAAGTGTGTATAATGGAGCCAGAGATGCAATCAGCATCATCCCCCTTTACAGTCTCATCATTCTCATACTCTTTCTTTCCCCGGCCGGAAACTTCATACAATAATTCTGCTCCTATTTTCTTTCCTCCCCTTTATCCTTTTTTCCTCATCTCCTTCTTTTTCTCCTCCTTGTTTTCTCTCTGCTCTCACCTGATTGCCTTATTTCGCTCCACCCACCTCATCCCTCTCTTTTCCTCTTCCCTTTTCCTCTTCCCTTTTCCTCTMCGCCTACTCTCTTTGGTGTAAAGCCCTCTATGCCACTCCAGAGCAGCCTCCGTTGATCTTTTTAATCTTCTTATCCAATTTGCATATTCTCGCTGTAATTTTATTCAACACATTTCTCCCAGGTTGCATTTAAATAATACAAATCCATTCTATATTTGTCAACTGTGAGATTATATTATATTTATGAATATAATTGAATAGATTCCAGCCCTTGGAAGATGGAGCCAGAAGGCATTGGAACAAGAGAAACATCTGGARGCCCACTTTTCAACTCTTTAYTAATCAGTCTGTTCAAAAGAGTGCAGCCCCATCTCAGACCCAAAGTTAAACTCTTCAGCCCTTGTCGACCGCTGCCTATCTACGTCTAACGGGGTCACATTCACAATTAATGAGAGACTGTACAATCATGTCCTCTCATTTGATAATGCTAATCATAAAGGTGATAAATCAATCAAAGGGCTGTAACCTATTTGAGCTGAGAATGTCAGTAAAATGGGAAGGAATCTGACAGAGAGAAGAGAGAATAATATCTATGAAGTAGAAAGCGTGGCCTTTGGAAACCGATAACAGACTTGTGCTCTTTGACACAGTGCGATGCTTAATACTGGGGTAATTCATCCATTACTTTGAATCCTGTATTACTTTCTCTTCACGGGTGGAACTTTTTATGGCATAGTGAYGCCTGGAATCCATAGATTGAAAAACTTCATCTGGTACAGGCTTTTGAAGTCTATGCTGAATTATCAGGCAATCATTACCCTCTCACACTGAGTCAGAGACCCCAATCTATAGCAGCAACACCCCCCCACCCTTCCTTCATATAGCCAAGATCACAGCAATACTGCAGTACCTTCTAGCCGGATACACAACTCTCCTATAAAGTCCATTCCCTCTCACCGTGGGCTCACTTTATTGAGTGAATGATCAAGGGATTGTCGTTATGATGAGCTAGTAATTCTCCTCAGTTTCATTGATTTGTGTGATTGGTTACTCATCCTCATGTAAGAAAAGTAACCTTCACCAAAGCAAGGTTGATGTGTCTTTGATCAGAGATTGAGGAGTAGGTTACAGTTTAAATGGTAGAGATAGCCACTTCCAAAAACATGTTTTCGCTTTGTCATTATGGGGTATTGTGGATAGATTGATGAGGAAAAAATGAATTTAATACATTTTAGAATAAGGCTGTAACGTAACAAAATGTGGGAAAAGTCAAGGGGTCTGAATAGTTTCCGAACAAATCAAAATCAAATCAAATTTTATTTGTCACATGCCTCAATTCTTACTTACAAGCCCTTAACCAACAATGCAATTTTAAGAAAATACCAAAAAAATTGAAGAGATAAAAGTAACAAATAATTAAAGAGCAGCAGTAAAATAACAATAGCGAGGCTATATGCAGGTGTCACGTTCGTTATAATGATCGGACCAAGGCGCAGCGTGGTATGCATACATTCTTATTTATTTAAAGAATGAACACTGAACAAACTAACAAAATAACAAAACGTGAAGCTATACAAACGAGTGCTGACAGGCAACTACACATACACAAGATCCCACAACAGAAAGTGGGAAACAGGGCTGCCTAAATATGATCCCCAATCAGAGACAATGATAAACAGCTGTCTCTGATTGGGAACCATATCAGGCCAACATAGAAATACAAAACCCCTAGACCTACAACAACCCTAGACATACAAAACCCTAGACATACAACACTAGAGCACCCACCCTAGTCACACCATGACCTAACCAAAATATATAGAAAACAGATATCGAAAGGTCAGGGCGTGACAACAGGGGGTACCGATGTCGAAGTAATTGAGGTAATATGTACATGTACACTACTGCTCAAACGTTTGGGGTCACTTAGAAATGGCCTTGTTTTTGAAAGAAAAGCCAAAAAATGTGTCCATTAAAATAATATCAAATTGATCAGGATTAATCAAGCTAGTCGTCTTGATTACTTTCTTATGTCATTCTCTCTGGCACCAAACGTTTAAAAAGTGTTGGTAGGGGACAGAATGCTGTCGAATCATCACATAATTGGCATATATATTACTCTTACAGAATTTCCACGTGGGCGAGGATATTGGACATTTTATCAAAGCCTACTGAATGATAACTTGTTTACAACTAGGACAGAAGAATTTAAAACTGACTTTTTCCAACATAACACATAGATACAGCAGATCCCCTTATTGTATAGGACACTTTTAAATGTGCCTTTAGAGGCCATGCAATTCAGCACTCATCTATAAACCAAAAGCAATTTAGGTCAAAAGAGTCCATATTAACAAAGGAAATTGAAGGATGAACAGTACAGTTAGATAGCAATAAAAACTGTACCATAGAGGCACAGAATAAGTTAGAGGAAAAACAAAAAGAAATGGAGGAACTTATTCAAGAAAGATCCAGTGTAATATATTATAAAAAAGCGAACTGGATGGAATATTGGGAAAAATGCACACAATTATTTTTCAATCTTCTACATAGAAATGCTACCAATTTTTTTTTTAAACTTGTTACAAATTATGGATTCACGCATGATTCACAGAACGGTATTTTGAAAGAGGAAGTAAAGTACTTTAAGAATGTTTTCATTTCAGTCTCCTCCATCTCCACTAACCGAAGCTAAATGTATGGATTTCTTTCCTATTAGTAATGTAAAATTAACATCTGAACAGAAAGACTCATTGTGAAAGCCGAATTACAGAGGAGGAACTTCTTGATGCAATTAAATCGTTTAAATCCAGGAAAACTCCAGGGCTGGATGGCATTCCAGTGGAAGTATACCTGTAATGGGTGTGTGCTGGTGGCAGGGAAGACAGGCGCAGGAGAACGAACTTGGTATAAACGGAGTCGTTTAATAAGTGCTCACAAAACTCCGAAAACCAAAATATACAAAATAATAAAAGTGGGTACAAAACCCGTCGCACACCAGAACATAACTTGCACATCACATACAATCAAACAATCACCTACAAGGACATGAGGGGAAACAGAGGGTTAAACACACAACATGTAATTGACGGGATTGGAACCAGGTGTGATGGAAGACAAGACAAAACCAATGGAAAATGAAAAATAGATCAGCGATAGCTAGAAGGTTGTTGACGTCGACCGCCGAACACCGCCCGAACAAGGAGAGGGACCGACTTCGGCGGAAGTCGTGACAATACATAACTTTTTTGATATACTCAGAGGATCATTATTAGCATGTTTTAACCACTATAAGCGGTAGATTATCGGACACGCAACAACAAGGTCTGATTTCATTAATACTGAATCAGGATCCAAGTGGTATACAGTTGAAGTCAGAAGTTTACATACACCTTAGCCAAATACATCTAAACTCAGTTTTGCACAATTCCTGACATTTAATCCTAGTAAAAAGTCCCTGTCTTAGGTCAGTTAGGATCACCATTTTATTTTAAGAATGTGAAATGTCAGAATAATATTAGAGAGAATGATTTATTTCAGCTTTGATTTCTTTCATCACATTCCCAGTGGGTGGGAAGTTTACATAGACTCAATTAGTATTTGGTAGCATTGCCTTTAAATTGTTTAACTTGGGTCTAATGTTTCGGGTAGCCTCCCACAAGCTTCCCACAATAAGTTGGGTGAATTTTGTCCCATTCCTCCTGACAGAGCTGGTGTAACTGAGTCAGGTTTGTAGGCCTCCTTGCTCGCACACACTTTTTCAGTTCTGCCCGCCCATTTTCTATAGGATTGAGGTCAGGGCTTTGTGATGGCCACTCCAATACCTTTACTTTGTTGTCCTTAAGCCATTTTGCCACAATGTTGGAAGTTTGCTTGGGGTCATTGTCCATTTGGAAGACCCATTTGCGACCAAGCTTTAACCTCCTGACTGATGCCTTGAGATGTTGCTTCAATATATCCACATCATTTTCCATCCTCATGATGCCATCTATTTTGTGAAGTGCACCAGTCCCTCCTGCAGCAAAGCACCCCCACAACATGATGCTGCCACCCCCGTGCTTCCCGGTTGGGATGGTGTTCTTCTGCTTGCAAGCCTCCCCCTTTTTCCTCCAAACATAATGATGGTCATTATGGCCAAACAGTTCTATTTTTGTTTCATCAGACCAGAGGACATTTCTCCAAAAAGTACRATCTTTGTCCCCATGTGCAGTTGCAAACCGTAGYCTGGCTTTTTTATGGCGGTTTTGGAGCAGTGGCTTCTTCCTTGCTGAGCGGCCTTTCAGGTTATGTCGATATAGGACTCGTTTTATTGTGGATATAGATACTTTTGTACCTGTTTCCTCCAGCATCTTCACAGGGTCCTTTGCTGTTGTTCTGGGGTTGATTTGCACTTTTCGCAACAAAGGACGTTCATCTCTAGGAGACAGAGCGCGTCATACGAAGCAGTGATGCAACCCGTCAGGATGCTCTCGATGGTGCAGCTGTAAAACCTTTTGAGGATCTGAGGACCCATGCCAAATCTTTTCAGTCTCCTGAGGGGGGAATAGGTTTTGTCGTGCCCTCTTCACAACTGACTTGGTGTGCTTGGACCATGTTAGTTTGTTGGTGATGTCTCCGCCAAGGAACTTGAAGCTCTCAACCTGCTCCACTACAGCCACGTCAATGAGAATGGGTGCGTGCTCAGTCCTCCTTTTCCTTCAGTCCACAATCATCTCCTTTGTCTTGATCATGTTGAGGGAGAAGTTGTGTTTTGTACACTCATTGAATATGCCTAGAATGATGCTTTGTTAATGTCAGAAATTTCTTGTAACGTTATGCATTGTATGTGATTTCATAAATTTGACAATGTAATTAAATATCTGCCATTGATAAAAACTATTCTCAGACCAATTCTTACCAGTCAATGTCAATTCATTGTCTAATGCTTGAGTGCATATTTTCATTATCTTTATGGAGTCAGATAACATTTTAATTTGAACCAGTTAGCTTGGGTGCTTGACTGCCGTTGTGAGGCCAGAAAGCATGGACCAACCCTACTCCTCGGCCAGAGGATTGTCCATTTACGAATGGACAATCTGACAACGCTCTGAATTTACCAACGCCCCCTTATATTATAAATATTACCCCACTACATTTTCATGTGTCCTATCTGTGCTTGGAGTGAAACAAATATAATAAGCTAGCAGTGTTATTAAAAGTATTCTTGTAACATTCAATGACATTTTTAAGGAAGCTATACAAAAACCTCAAAACAACCTATAATTTTCATGATCAGTTTTATTAAAACCTCACAGGAAAACCTTTAGGCAACCATAGTAAAACATTTTCAGATCCTCCCTGCAACCTAAACATGGAAGTTCCCATATTGTGTTCCCTACTGGTTATGAAAAGAGCAGAAGCTCTGAACTATCCGTTCAGACCCAAGTCCTACCTACCAGTGGCGGTCAGTGCCATTTAAGATGAGGGAGGACAATATATTTTTTTCCTGAGCATGGCCTTATTTCTATTACAGCATGTTGGATGACTGTCATTCATATTCCATTYACCCAGTTCAATGTAACAGCGATAGGTTTAGGCTAMTACATGATACTCTAATTTYCCCTATACCCAACATGAGGTTGCTACAACCTAGCCTATGAATGAAAGTTTACAACATAGGTGCACACAGGTCGAGAGAAAAGTTTGAGGTGACAGACAGGGACACATGAACAGACAGTGACACATTCAATACCGCCTTGCATACTCTTGCCTGCATCTAGCACTCAGTTATGTTCATCCCCGTTTTGTTCCATTTGCTTCCGTTTAAGAAACATTTTTCAACAGAATCAGCGGAATGAATACACCCCTGATCAAACTTAAAGACTTCACTTGTATAGCAGCCACATTGTATTCCTCCTCTCACCTTGTCCCTTCGCTGTGTGTGACCAGGAGAAAAAACCTTTCCAAGCCAAACCATATCATAACTGCTACACACAGCCTACACCGCTGTTACCATATTAGCTAAAGTTACGTCATAGTCAACATAGCTCAATAGAACTAACGCGTTAGCAAACCCACTTCAATCATGCAGTAACGTTACAGTGWACAGTCAAGTAAGCAGTTACACGGGCGGGCCCCGGTGTCAATTCATTAGTAAAACCAAAAGCTTTACCATGACTTGGAAGAGTTCTAGTGTTGTGTTGGATAGTCATAGCCAGGTAGTTAACACAGCATCCCTCTGTTTGAGCAGGGTGTTTGAGTAGGCTAAACTAGCTAGCTGCATTTGCTAGCTAAGTGAAAGAAAATGACACTCTCTTGCTTCTCCTTCCTTTTGGAATAAATTAATTTGTTCAGAACTCTTAAACTATTCTCTTTCTCTCCCTTTAAGTCAACTACTCACCACATTTTATGCACTGCAGTGCAGCTAGCTGTAGCTTATGCTTCCAGTACTATATTTATTCTCTGATCCTTTGATTGGGTGGACWACATGTAAGTTCAACCAACCTAGCAAGAGCTAGGTTGGAGGATGTCCTCCGGAAGTTGTCACAATTTCTGTGCAAGTCTATGGAAAGAGGTGAGAACCATGAGCCTCCTAGGTTTTGCACTGAAGTCAATGTACCCAAAAGAGGACAGAAGCTAGCTGTATTTTTTTTCTTTTTTCTTTTTTCTTTAACCTTTATTTAACTAGGCAAGACAGTTTAAAACAAATTCTAATTTACAATGACGGTCTACCCCGGCCAAACCCGGACGACGCTGGGACAATTGTGCGCCACCCTATGGGACTCCCAATCACGGCCGGTTGTGATACAGCCTGGAATCAAACCAGGGTCTGTAGTGACGCCTCTAGCGCTGAGATGCAGAGCCTGAGACCGCTGCACCACTCGGGAGCCCACTACACCATGGTGCTACCCTACAGAGTGCTGTTGAGGCTACTGTAGACCTTCATCGCAAAATAATGTGTTTCAATCTATTATTTTGTGACGTGATTATATTTAGTATAGTTTTATCTAAAAATGATAACTTTTAAATGTTTTACAATTTTTATTTTATGAAATTCACTGAGGTGGATGGTCCTCCCCTTCCTCCTCTGAGGAGCCTCCCCTGCTACCTACCTACCTACAGGTTATGGAAAATGTGCTCTTTTAGTATCTCTCCAGTGGGTTTCCTGAAGGAGAAAGCCTCCACTTCTATGTCAAAGATAAGAAAAGAAAACACTATAATAAATACTACAGTAATATCTGCAAAAACACTACAGTAAATATTACAGTATAGTACAGTCCGCAAAACACTACATTAATTACTACTGCATATACAGTTTTCTTTTACTACAATATTTATACTTTAATTAACTGTAAATATTACAGTATACTCCAGTAAATACTACAGTATTCACTGCAGTGTTTTTACAGACTTCAGTGAATACACTACTGTGAGTAATATAGTATTTTTTCATGTAGGTGTAGTAGCTGACCGGTAAGCCTGTGGTCTGCGGTGACTACTTTATAACATGGTGAATATGCAATGGGGAAGAGGATTGTAGTTTCCTGCTGGCCACACTTAGTCGGTACAGTTAAAGTGCAAATGACTCTGTTGTTAATGGTACAGGGATAACAGCCCAGTCAGATAGGCATGGGCTTATTACTACTACACCACTACTGCTGGCAGATGTTGGTCAGTCAGACTGCTGGAACGTAACACACATGAGAGGGCGATTACAGAGCCTTGATACGCCAGTGACCCTGAAAGTAAGCGGGCCTCGGTCACACAGCCAGTGGACCCCGTTCCTGTGCCGTTCACTGCTCAGTATAGTGGTGCGGAAACATCATGCAGATTCACACAGAGCTGGATCCACAGTGATGCCCAGGTTCAGGTCAAAGACCTCTGGCAAACTGGCTGGAGAAATAGAACACGCTCATCCACAACTCACTATGCTGTGCACGCCAATTGGCATGATAATTGACTCTCTAGTTTTTTTCTGTGGCCTGCAGTTATGGTGCCATGGGATAATGATGAAATGTGCAAGGTTGTGAGGAAAGTACCTTGTATGGACACATGCATTTAAAAAGTTACATTTTTACACTTTCTGTTGCTTCAGTCTTCATGTTTGATCGAGAACACTTGGAGCTATGGTGTGTTATGGACCTCAGGGGTTTGAGAATGTAGCCTGGAGGAGTTGTTGGTTGAGACACTGCATTATGAAAGAGAGATCTGGAGAAAGGAGAATACCTGGTGGGGGGGATTCTCCTCTTTCCTGTCTATACGTACTGACCAAAGTGATTTCAGGCTGTTTGAATTTCAACAGCAGGAAGAGCAGCCCGATTCCCAGAGCCTGCACACTAAAGGGACATGGGAATCCAAGGAGAAAGCCTGGGAAGGAAGACCAAAGATAGACTACTGATATGAAAGGTACGACGAAGCATGGGGTGGGTTGAAAGATGCAAGAAGAGACAGTGCAAAATGTGGAAGTGTAGTGAGTAAGGACAGATGTATGGAATGGCAGAGGGAGGAGTAAGGATGGAGGGAGGATGGTAGAGATGGGGAGGGAGGGAAGGGGGGTATATCTTCTGTCAGATGTGATGAAATGGAATTCAACGCCTCATTCTGTAGCCTCATTCTATCTGAGACTGTTTGATTGTTGGGTTAATATAGGCAGAGCTTCCTTCACTCCCGGTGACAGGGGATTCAACACAGATGTCGAAGAATGAAAATGTTATGCTTGTGAGTTGTGTGTGTGTGTGTGTGTGTGTGTGTGTGTGTGTGTGTGTGTGGTGTGTGTGTGTGTGTGTGTGTGTGTGTGTTGTGTGTGTGTGTGTGTGTGTGTGTGGTGTGTGTGTGTGTGTGTGTGTGTGTGTGTGTGTTGTGTGTGTGTGTGTGTGTGTGTGTGTGTGTGCCGCATCTGTGTGTATCTATTTGTATGAGAGCTTTTGTGAAGCTCTGAGGTTTGGCTCCAGCATGCCTCAGTGCTTGGACATTTTTTAACAGTCTAATCTCTCTGATTTTACTTGTGTCACCAAAGGAGCGGTCAGCTAGTCAGTGTAGCACTGAGAACAGTGGGGGGTGGTGTGTCTGTGTGCTCACGGGAATCTGTGGTGTGTGTGCCTGCAGGCTGTGTTGTCTGTGTTATGGTGTGTTGTGTATATAATCCTTTAAGGCAGGGCCCCTGTTGTGGTCCCTGGTTGTTTTTAATTTTTTTAGGAACTCAATCGGGGTTCAACTTACTGTTGAGAGTTAGAATAGTAGAATAGACAAGGTGCAATTTCAAAATGTGGTCAGTCACTAACAGTCACTCAATTAGTCCGTGTCAGCTAACATTTTTAGATTGGTAAATTCATCTAGCAGCTATCTAAATATATAGCAATCATGGTTGAATTACCGACTGGGTGGCCCCATTAATTCTCACTCAGATCAGATAAAAAGTGCAGGAAATTAACTCTAAAATGTCAATGTTTACCTCTATGCCGTCAAAGGGGGACCAATAAATGTTTCACTTAGTTCCCCAGAAGGCTAGGGCGCCTCTGACTACATGTGTGGGTATGGATGTGGGTACGTAGACCCGCGAGCCACTGCAGCCTTCATGGTGAGTTCAGATACTGCGTTTCATATTATTGTGTGTTTTAGATTGTACACACACACACTATTTTAAAAGGGAGCCATGGGGACTGTGAGCGGGGCTATACTTGATCACAGAGCTGAGGGGCTGTAGGCCATTCAGTGCTCGTTTCCAGAGTGAGTCAGTGTGTGTCTCAAAGACATGCGAGTTCCCCTAACTCAGCACGCTTCATCGGCCACAACACACGCCAGCTCACATCTAAACTTGGACATACTGTGTGTGTGTGTGTGTGTGTGTGTGGTGTGTGTGTGTGTGTGTGTGTGTGTGTGTGTGTGTGTGTGTGTGTGTGTGTGTGTGTGTGTGTGTGTGTGTGTGTGTGTGTGTGTGTGTGTGTGTGTGTGTGTGTGTGTGTCCGCGCATAATGCCCCACTTTGTTCCTTCAGAGTGTTATTAAAGGTGTCGGTGGTAACTTGCATAAAGGAGCAGGCTGTGTATTATCATAGTAATTTATATGACAGTATGTTTATCGGCTCTATGTTCCCATTTGATCCATACACACATCTTCAGAGAGACCTATGGATGGAATAAATAATTCAACAATACTTCTGATGTTTAGTTCTGCACTATTTACATATCACAAGTGCGCTTTGATGTTCAGTGCACAGATGTGATGCTCACTCATAGTCAGCAACTAGGGAATCTGTTTACAGTGAGGGGGAGGGACTGTGAGAGAGGCGATAGTGAGGGAGAGGGGTATAGAGAGATAGATGACCATGATAGACATGCAGGGTGGTTGCTCGCTGGCTTCCTGGCAGTGTTTGAGCCGGGTTGATAATGATGACCTCCGGCGGTGGATCAGAACCTCACTGGAGGCAGCAGCGGTAAAGAGGTTAGAGGGTGGAAGGACGACACCTGGAGACGGAGGGAGAACTCTGACTGTGTTTGCCGTTCCAACCGGCAGGCAGGCAGGCTCCGGCAGGCTCTACAGCGGCAGCATGCTAATGGTCCATGGGCCTGCCTAATTGGGCTAATTAGAGAACATATGCTCCCCAGAGCTGGAGACCCCAACTAAAGGTCCCAGTTGCTTCCTTGGACATAGTATCCCCCATATTCAACCGCCATCCAGTCCAACTCTCCACCCCAATACCCCAATTTATCACAGATCACGATRTGTGCATCTCACTTACTCTCTCCCTTGTATTTGGGATGGGTGTTTATCAGTGGATGCTGCTGACAGGAGGACGGCTCATAATAATGGCTGGAATAAAGTCCAAGGAATGGTATCAAACACAACCATGTGTTTGATTCCCTTCCATTGACTCTATTCCAGCCATTATTATGAGCCGTCCTCCCGTCAGCAGCCTCCACTGGTGTTTACGCCTGTAGTTTGCTATGCAGAGTAGAGGTAGGTGACCTGGTCTAGACCTTCTTATCACAGTGGCTCACTGTGTCCCCTCGTCCTTGGGTTTAATTGGATGTGTCTGAGGTTTCTTCCTGACAGGGCCCACAATGAGAACAAAACACCCACTAAATACCTCTCTTCTTCTCCTTCCTAGTGTACTCTCCTCTCAGCTACCTCGGCCTCGACTGTAAACAGTAAGTACTGTTGAATCCATGCAACAACAAAAAATTGTGATCAAGGTGAAACGGTTCAACGGATGACATTGAAATGAAGAGTGTGAATCGTCTATCTACTCAGAATGTTCAATTCATCAGAAGTTTAGAATCTGTTTCCATCTCAGCACCACAATTTTTCCAATTAAACAGACTGACTTAAACTAAAAACTTGGAAGTTAATCAATACGCCATCATTGACACAATGGAAAAAATCGAATTATTTATTATTTGAATGTTGAAATAGCATGGGTGACTGAGAAAAACAAATTGGTTTAATTTAAGACCAAGTGGCAAACAATAATGCAGGCGCGAGGGACGGGAGTGTGAGCATGTGGGTCTGGGCAGATGAGATGTAGACATTGTTTGTATGTGTCTGTAAGTTGTCGTTTGTATGTACAGTACCAGTCAAATTTTTGGACACACCTACTCATTCAAGGGTTTTTCTTAATTTGTCTATTTTCTACTTTGTAGGATAATAGTGAAGACATMAAAACTATGAAATAAAACATATGGAATCATGTAGTAACCCAAAAAGTGTTAAACAAATTGGATTCTTCAAAGTAGCCACCCTTTGCCTTGATGACAGCTTTGTACAGTTTTGGCATTCTCTCAACCAGCTTCATGAGGAATGCTTTTCCAACCGTCTTGAAGGAGTTCCCACATATGCTGAAAAATTGTTGGCTGCTTTTCCTTCACTCTGCGGTCAAACTCATCCCAAACCATCTCAATTAGGTTGGGGTCGGGTGGATGTGGATGCCAGGTCATCTGATGCAGCACTCCATCACTCTCCTTCTTGGTCAAATAGCCCTTACACAGCCTGGAGGTGTGTTGGGTCATTGTCCTGTTGAAAAGCAAGTGATAGTCCACTAAGCGCAAACCAGGTGGGATGGCGTATCGCTGCAGAATGCTGTGATAGCCATGCTGGTTAAGTGTGCATTGAATTCTAAATAAATCACTGACAGTGTCACTGTCACGCCCTGACCTTAGAGATCCTTTATTCTCTATTTTGGTTAGGTCGGGGTGTGACTAGGGTGGGCATTCTAGTTTCTTTATTTCTAGGTTGGCTTTGTATGGTTCCCAATCAGAGGCAGCTGTCTATCGTTGTCTCTGATTGGGGATCATAYTTAGRYAGCYTTTTCCCACCTGTTKGTKGTGGGATCTTGTTTGTGTATAGTTGCCTTGAGCACTGCATAGCTTCACGTTCGTTTGGTTCTTTATTGTTTTTGCCGGTTCACGTAATAAAGATGATGAACCCAAACCACGCTGCATTTTGGTCCGATTCTTTCAACAACGTCCGTGACAGTCACGAGCAAAGCACCCCCATACCATCACCCCTCCTCCTCCATGCTTCACGTTGAGAATCACACATGCGGAGATCATCTGTTCACCTACTTTGCGTCTCATAAAGACACGGTAGTTGGAACCATAAATCTCAAATTTGGACTCATCAAAGGAAAGATTTCCACCGGTCTAATGTCCATTGCTCGTGTTTCTTGGACCAAGCAAGTCTCTTCTTCTTATTGGTGTCCTTTAGTAGTGGTTTCTTTGCAGCAATTCGACCATTAAGGCCTGAGGTAACTTTCGAAGGCTATCTTCTGTACACCACCCCTACCTTTTCACAACACAACTGATTGCCTCAAACACATTAAGAAGGAAAGAAATTCCACAAATGAACTTTTAACAAGGCACACCTGTTAAGTGAAATGCAATCCAGGTGACTACCTCATAAGCTGGTTGAGAGAATGCCAAGAATGTGCAAAGCTGTCATCAAGGCAAAGGGTGGCTACTTCGAAGAATCTCAAATATAAAATATATTTAGATTTGTTTAACACTTTTTTGGTTACTATATGATTCCATATGTGTTATTTCATAGTTTTGATGTCTTCACTATTATTTTACAATAGTAAAAAAATTGTAAAATAGTAAAAATAAAGAAAAACCCTGGAATGAGTAGGTGTGTCCAAAGTTTTGACTGATACTGTATACATTTTTTTTGTTGCTTTTGGAATGTAAAAAAAGAAAGAAAGTACAAATGTAATTTTATWAAAAAAGAAGTAAAAACAGACTGACCTCAAATATGCAAATTTTGAAATGTGCAAATCTCTCCTTGAGTTAAGCGTGTCTGTGTTCAAAGAGATTTTTCTTTGATGGAAGTCAAATGAGGAGTCAAAAACCGAGCCAAAGCTTTTCTCTGGGTTAATAAAGGTCAGATACTCCATTATGGTTTTRTTATCTTGCCTCTGATTGATATTGGATAGGATGTATTCCATTGAGTATGGTTTGTAATACAAAGCTTAGTTAATTTATCTCTTGGGGTTACATTTTTAGTTGTTTGCAGAATGCGCCCCTGGCCGTGTCCTTGAGCGATACACTCTCAGAGAAAGCCAAAGTTGAAGAATGAGTTGGTTAGATGGAGCCACTTTGATCAAMTTAATGTTGAGCTTTTCTCTTTCACTGTATTTTGATGTATTTTCTTTTAATTACATCAACTGTTGTTTCACGACAGAGAGAGAGTTATTGTAGATCTGCACATAGATAAAAACATAGTGGGCAACAACAACAAAAAGGACATATTGAGGCCTCCCGGGAAGCGCAGTGGTCTAAGGCATTGCATCGCAGTGCTAGCTGTACCACCAGAGACACTGGGTTCGAGCCCATGCTCTGTCGCAGCCAGCCGCGACCGGGAGGTCCATGGGGCAACGCACAATTGGCCTAGCGTCGTCCGGGTTAGGGAGGGTTTGGCCGGTAGGGATATCCTTGTCTCTTCGCCCACTAGCGACTCCTGTGGCGGGCCAGACGCAGTGCACGCTGACCAGGTCGTTAGGTGTACGGTGTTTCCTCCGACACATTGGTGCGGCTGGCTTCCGGGTTGGATGTGCGCTGTGTTAAGAAGCAGTGCGGCTTGGTTGGGTTGTGTTTCGGAGGACGCATGGCTCTCGACCTTCGTCTCTCCCGAGCCCGTACGGGAGTTGTAGCGATGAGACAAGACAGTAACTACTAACAATTGGGRAGAAAAAGGGGGTAMATTTTTTTTTAAAGGACATAGTGCCCATTACAATGCATAGAGTTCTCCTGTGAGAACTTCTCACCACAAGTCCCTCCATCCTCACTTTATCATAGAACTATAAAAGTGCTGTAATTGGACCTCCTGCCCCCCTGCCCCCCTGCCTCCTCGAGAAGATTAGATTGATGTACGTAATGCAGATACAAAACGGTGAACACTTCCTTTCTGTTTAGCGAAGCCCTGTTTCTTTATGAGATGGGTTCTTTGTGACTAAATGAGATTTCAGGCATGCCTTAAAGCAAGGATGTCAAACTCATTCCACAGTGTCTGCTGACCTAGACAACCAGGTGAGGGGAGTTCCTTACTAGTACAAGGGAGGAGTACAAGGGAGGAGCGAAAACCTGCAGACACTCGGCCCTCCGTGGAATGAGTTTGACACAGGATCTGGGTTTCTAAGATAACCATTCAAGATCCAGCTCCTGACTCGACTCACGTCGGGTATTTACAGAGAGCTGTGCCTTCTACTGCCTTCTACTGAGATCATTCATTTAAGCTGTTTATTTTTGAGTCTATGCGTCACAGACGTACGTGTGTGTTTTGTGTTCGATGATTGATGTGCATATGCACCACCTCAGCAGAAACTAGGAGTGAAGATTAGAGAAAAGTGGAGATTCAGCATTACGTGGATAGGGTTGGTACTCACGTAAATCACAATAAGTCAAATTCTACACACACAAGCCCCTGCCCCCATTCCCACCCCCCGTCACACACACACACACACACACACACACCCCACCCCCCCACGCACACACACACACACACACAACACAACACACACACACACACACACACACACACACACACACACACACACACACACACACACACACACACACACACACACACACACACACACAACACACACACACACACACAAGCACAAGCTTGCTGAAGGCTGACATCACATTAATTTATTACATATCTCAAATCTCCCTGATCTGTTTGTGTGTTTATTCTAAAATCAGACTACTGCAGGTGTTAGACACACCTGGCTAAATTTAACCAATTTTGCCACTAATGCTGTAAGTGCATGAATTTCCAGATACTTGGACAGCAGTACACTACCATCAATCATAATCTAAGTGTTGAAATGGGTGAAATAACCCTAATAGGACTGAACTCAGTTTTGCTCACGTTTGATGCATGTGTGTTTAGCCAAACTCTGTGGTACTGATGTTCTGCGTGTCACAGCCATTCTCATCAGCTTGTACATTATGAGAGGTTATGTACGATTTTGTATTTATTTATGAAGCTATTGTGTGCTGCTTTTAGTTATATTTATGATAATCAAATTAAATTCTGTGTTTGGTTTTTGACAAATATATATAATATATATATTAACAAAGGCTTCTAAACAGCTTCAAACCCCAAGCACATAAGATTCCTGAACATCTAATCAAATGGCTACCAGACGATATGCATTGCCCCCCACCCCCCCCCCCCCCCTTCTACGCTGTTGCTACTCTCTGTTACTATCTATGCATAGTCACTTTAATAACTATATCTACACTATTGTTCAATGTTTGGGGTCACTTAGAATGTCCTTGTTCTGAAAGAAAAGCACATTTTGGTCCATTAAAAATAACATATAAATTGATCAGAAAGACAGTGTAGACATTGTTAATGTTGTAAATGACTATTGTGGCTGGAAAGAGGCCCATTTATACAAGCAACCATCACACTTGTGTTCCAATGGCACATATTTTAGTCTAATCCAAGTTTATAATTTTAAAGGCTAATTGATCATTAGAAAAACCCTTTTGCAATTATGTTAGCACAGCTGAAAACTGTTGTTCTGATTAAAGAAGCAATACAGCTGCCTTCTTTAGACTAGTTGAGTATCTGGAGCATTAGACTTTGTGGGTTCCATATACAGGCTCAAAATGACCAGAAACAAATAATTTTCTTCTGAAACTCGGCATCATCTAATTGTTCTGATAAATGAAGGTTATCCCAAGCGAGAAATTGCCAAGAACTGAAGATCTCGTACAACGCTGTGTACTACTCACATAACAGCTCAAACTGTCTCTAACCAGAATAAAAAAGAGAGTGGGAGGTCCCGGTGCACAACTGAGCAAGAGGACAAGTACATTAGAGTGTCTAGTTTGAGAAACAGACACCTCACGAGTGTCATGTGCTCAATGTGCAGCGGTTAGGACGGAGTCAGGCGCAGGACACAGAACTGAGTAAAAGACGTACTTTACTCGAAGAAGAAACAACAACATTTCCACGCAGGAAAACACACCGCTCACAGAAGTCTTTGAATACTCAACAAAGAACAAACACGCACAAAACCATTGGGAACTAGAGGGTTAAATAGGAATAAATTATAACTAATGAGCCTCCGGAAACCAGGTGTGTATAAATAAAGATAAAACAAATGGAAAAAGAAACGTAGATCGGTGGCAGCTAGAAAGCCGGTGACGCCGCCCGAACAAGGAGAGGCACCAACTTCGGCGGAAGTTGTGACAACGAGTCCTCATCTGGCAGCTTCATTAAACAGTACCCGCAAGCACCAGTCTCAACGTCAACAGTGAAGAGGCGACTCCGGGATGCTGGCCTTCTAGGCAGAGTTGCAAAGAAAAAGCCATATCTCAGACTGGCCAACAAAAAGAAAAGATTATGATGGGCAAAAGAACACTGGACAGAGGAAGATTGGATTTTTTTTTAATGGACAGACAAATCTAAGTTTGAGGTGTTTGGATCACAAAGAAGAACATTTGTGAGATGCAGAAAAAATGAAAAGATGCTGGAGGAGTGCTTGATGCCATCTGTCAAGCATGGTGGAGGCAATGTGATGGTCTGGRKGTGCTTTGGTGGTGGTAAAGTGGGAGATTTGTACAGGGTGAAAGGGATCTTGAAGAAGGAAGGCCATCACTCCATTTTGCAACGCCATGCCATACCCTRTGGACGGCACTTAATTGGAGCCAATTTCCTCCTACAACAGGACTATGACCCAAACCACAGCTCCAAACTATGTAAGAACTATTTAGGGAAGAAGCAGTCAGCTGGTATTCTGTCTATAATAGAGTGACCAGCACAGTCACCTTCTCTCAACCCTATTGAACTGTTGTGGGAGCAGCTTGACCATATGGTACGTAAGAAGTTCCCATCAAGCCAATCCAACTTGTGCGAGATGCTTCAGGAGGCATGGGGTGAAATCTCTTCAGATTACCTAAAAAATGGACAACCAGAATGCCAAAAGTCTGCAAGGCTGTAATTGCTGCAAATGGAGGATTCTTTGACGAAAGCAAAGTTTGAAGGACACAGTTATTATTTAAATAAAAAATCATTATTTATAACATTGTCAACGTCTTCACTATATTTCCTATTCATTTTGCAACTCATTTCAGGTATGTTTTCTTGGGAAACAAGGACATTTCTAAGTTACCCCAAACTTTTGAAGGTAGTGTATATACAGGGGCAAGAAAAAGTATGTTAACCCTTTGGAATTACCTGGATTTCTGCTTAAATTGGTCATAAAATTTGATCTGATCTTCATCAAGTCACAACAATAGACAAACATAGTGTGCTTAAACTAATAACACACAAATATACTGTATTTTTCGTTGTCATATAAATACATCATTTAAACATTCACAGTGTTAGGTTGGAAAAATGTATGTTGAACCCTAGGCCAGGGTGTCAGAGTCAAGGGCCCGCGGGCCACATCCGGCCCGCGAGAAGGTTTTTTACGGCCCCTGGATGATCTTGATTTATTATTAGATACCGCCCGCAGACCGCAGCAAGCCGGCAGCCCGCAAGATCTTTTACACGCCACCAATACTACATTTCCCACCAATGCAACGGTGACCGCCACGAGCAGTAGGCTTGCTTCATTTCAAATATTTATTGCCACAGCAGTCGTCAGCATCAGCAGTAAAATTAAAACTTTCAGATACCCATCAAAAATGGCAAAAACGGAAGGTGGACACTGAGAAACCGGGGTTTCAAACAAGGTGGGAGTCGGATATATGTTCACGGATAGCTGGAAAACCTGCCATGTGTCTTCGTGTGGAGAAAAGTGTGGCCAAGGGTACTGAAAGAGTATAATCTGAGACGACATTATGGAAACGAAACACGCGGGGGCGGGGGAAAAGGAAGAGGGGAGTGGGGGGGGGGGGGGGGGGGGGGGGGAGAGGGGGGGAGGGGGGGTAGGGGGGGCGGGAGTGCAGGAAGAGGCGAAGACAGTCAAGAAGTGCTGACATGTCGGAGTCTGATGCTTGAGTGGGAAGGAGAAACTTGGGAGGAGCGGAGTGTGGAGGGGAAAAGGGCTGAGGAGCGACAAGATGGGGGGGTGACGGCGGCTGATGTGGGGGCGGCTGCTGGGGGTAGGGAGAGAAGTAGTGCGAGGCGAGGGATGAGGGAATAGGCTCGCTGGGCGTGAGTTAGGAGGATAGTGGGCAGAGGCGTGAGTTAGTAGGGTAGGATAGGGCGGGTGGGACGTGGGGTCTAAGGAGTAGGTGGCGACTATGGAGGTAGGAAGTTAGTGCGTGCTGTCTAAGAGTAGGGGTGGCAGCTAGGTTAGTAGGGGGAGTGAGGGCTGCGTTCTGAAAGTTGAGGGTGCACGTAGAGTAGGTGAGGGAAGTAGGCCGGCGTGGGGTTCGGTGAAAGGGTAGTGCGGGAGCTGATTGAGGTGAGAGGAGATGGAGGAGGCGGTGCTGGGGTCGGGGTGAGGGTGGAGGTGAGCGGTGCGACGTAGTGAGTGAGGGAATGAAGGGGGTGCCGGATGTTGGATGGGCAGGGAGAGGTCCGCCGGAGTGCTCAGTGGCGGTGTGTGGTCGGATGGGCGGTGGTATGGCAGGAAGGAAAGAGCGGGATGGAGGGTGGAGGTAGCAGCGGGCCTTGTTGGAGGAACGGTGCTCTGTGGCTGGGTCATGGTCGGTTGTGGGTGGGAGCCGTGGGCCGTTAAGCTAGCTTGAGGGGGTGTAGGGACGTTCTGGTTACTCAGATGGAGCCTTGCGAACGAAGCTGGGGATGGGGTGTGGCGAGGGTGGGTCTCGGTGCAGAAAGACTGAGGAGGGAGGAGGAAGCGTGGGTTTCCGAAGTGCCGAGGTGGCGAGGGCTGGGGGGACCGAGCTAGGTGGAGGGCTGGGAGCGCGACGTGGAGGGTGGCGGGAGCTGGAGAGCGGCGGCGGGGGGATGGGTGAGCGCGCCGGGAGGGCGGACGTGGGACCAAGCGCGAGGGGGATGGGGACGTGGACCGACGGCAGGGGGCAGCGGAGCGGGACCGAGCTGGAGGGGGGCGGGAAGGTGGGGGAGCGGCACAAGGGCGGACGGGACGTGGAGACCGGAAGAAATCGGGGCCTGTGAATTTGCGTAAGCAGCGAGCGGGGGGCCGGCGATTTGGTGGGAGGGAGCCCGGGCCGGCGAGTGGGTGCTGGTTGGTGTGGGGGCGGGCCCATTGGGAAGGCAGTCGGGTGGGAGTGTAGCGCGAGAAGGAAGACGCACAGGAAGAACTGGGCGAGGTTTGTGCAGGAGATGGAGGCCCGGTGGATACCGGAGCAGGTGCGCAGCGGGGGGCGAGCGGGTGAAGACACCACGCGTGGCTGCCTGGTGCGCTGGTCAGTGTGAGAGTGGGAGTTGAGCGTTGGCG
>NC_036855.1:52854537-52918916 GCF_002910315.2 Salvelinus sp. IW2-2015
CTGTCTCGTCTCTATGACACGGATGACCGGCCCATCGATCCGACTCCCATCCTTCCAGCCTCTTGTCTGGTGGCCCGGTGGTATGGGAGGTGGACGCGGACATCGAGCRGGCGTTGAGGGTAGAACCTGCGCCGTCCCAGTGTCCGACTGGCCTTAGGTACGTACCGCTTGGTGTYCGTGATCGATTGATTCGGTGGGCTCACACACTACCTTCTTCGGGTCATCCGGGGATTGAGAGGACAGTGCGGGGTCTTAGGGGGAAATACTGGTGGCCCACCTTGGCTAAGRACGTGAGACTCTATGTCTCCTCCTGCTCGGTATGCGCWCAGAGTAAGGCTCCTAGGCATCTGCCGAGAGGGAAGTTACAACCCCTCCCGGTTCCACAGCGGCCATGGTCTCATCTATTGGTAGATTTTCTGACTGATCTTCCTCCGTCTCAGGGGAACACTACMGTTCTGGTCGTTGTGGATCGGTTTTCTAAGTCCTGTTKTCTCCTTCCATTGCCTGGTCTCCCTACGGCCCTACAGAMTGCAGAGGCTCTATTTACCCACGTCTTCCGGCATTATGGGGTGCCGGAGGATATCGTATCTGATCGAGGTCCCCAGTTCACGTCCCGGGTGTGGAGGGCGTTTATGGAGCGTCTGGGGGTCTCGGTCAGCCTTACCTCTGGGTATCACCCCGAAAGTAATGGGCAGGTGGAAAGAGTGAACCAGGAAGTGGGTAGGTTTCTGAGGTCGTATTGCCAGGACCGGCCAGGAGAATGGGCGAGGTACGTCCCGTGGGCAGAGTTGGCCCAGAACTCACTCCGCCATTCCTCAACTAACATGTCGCCATTTGAATGCGTACTGGGGTACCAGCCAGTCCTGGCTCCGTGGCATCAGAGCCAGACCGAAGCTCCTGCGGTGGAGGAGTGGGTACAGCGCTCTAGGGAGACCTGGCGGGCAGTCCAGGACTCTCTCAGGCAGGCCAGTGAACGGCAGAAGAAGAGCGCCGACCGCCACCGCAGTGAGGCCCCTGTGTTCGCACCAGGGGACAGGGTCTGGCTCTCGACCCGAAACCTGCCCCTCCGCCTGCCCTGCCGGAAGCTGGGGCCGCAGTGTGTGGGGCCATTTAAAGTCCTGAGGAGGATAAATGAGGTGTGTTATAGATTGCAACTCCCTTCTTACTATCGCATTAACCCCTCGTTTCATGTGTCTCTCCTCAGGCCGGTGGTAGCTGGTCCCCTTCAGGAAGGTGAGGTACCGGAGGTCCCTCCGCCCCCTCTGGACATCGAGGGGTCCCCGGCATACACAGTACGAGCTATTCTGGACTCGAGACGCCGGGTGAGGGGCCTGCAGTACCTCGTTGACTGGGAGGGGTACGGTCCGGAGGAGAGGTGCTGGGTACCGGGGAGAGACATTTTAGATCCTTCCCTCTTGGTTGATTTCCACCGTCGCCACCCGGATTGTCCTGCGCCTCGCCCTCCGGGTCGTTGCGCTGCGGGAGCCGCGCGTCAGAGGGGGGTTACTGTCACGAATCCCGCCAAAGATGGTGCCTCTTCCTGTTCGGGCGGCGCTTGGCGGTCGTCGTCACCGGCCTACTAGCTGCCATCGATTCTCTTCTTTTTGTTTCTGTTAGTTTGGGCTGATTGGGTGCACCTGTTTTGAGTTTAGTTTTGTGGGTAGGCTATTTAAGGGCAGTAGGCCCGCTGGCTTTTGTGCTGGCTTGTTTCTCTGTTATCTGGTGTTGGATTGTTATGTGGATTTTATATTTTTCCGGACAGTTTAGTCCTGTGTGTATGGACTGGTATTTTCATGCGCCCGTGTGTTTTGGGCATGATCGCTTTCCCTGTCTACTGGAAATAAATCCACGTTCTTGAATACCTGCTCTCTGCGCTTGACTCCTCCACCCAGTACTCCTAGCAGCTCTGACAATATGTGGTGACTGTGAAAGTGTGTGTGTGTGTGTGCGTGTGGCGTCAGTATGTATAGAGTCAGTGCAAGATAGATAGTTAAAAAACGGCCAATGCAGGTAATCCGGGTAGACTTTTGAATAGCTATTTAGCCGTCTTGTTTAGGAGTCTTATGGCCTCTGTTGGTTCCAGACTTGGTGCACTGGTACCACTTGCCATGCGATAGCAGATAGAACAGTCTATAGCTAAGGTGGCTGGATTCGGTATTTTTTGGGCCTTCCTCTGACACCGCCTGGTGTTAGAGGTCCTGGATGGATAGGTAGCTCGGCCCCAGTGATGTACTAGGCCGTACTCACCACCCTCTGTAGTGCCTTGCGATTGCCATACCAAGTGGTGATGCAGCCAGTCAAGATGCTCTCAATGGTGCAGCTGTAGAACTTGTGACGATCCGAGGGCCCATGCCAAATATTTTCAGCCTCCTGTGGGGGAAGAGGCGTTCACATGCCTTCTTCACAACTGTGTTGGTGTGTGTGGACCATGTTAATTCCTTAGTGATGTGGACACAGAGGAACTTCAAGCTCTTGACCCTCTMCCCTACAGCCCCATCGATATGGGTGGTGCGTTCGCCCCTCCATTCCTGTAGTCCACTATCAGCTCCTTTGTCTTGCTGAMGTTGATGGAGAGGTTGTTGACTTGGAACCACACTGCCTCCCTATAGGCTGCCTCATCATCTTCGGGTGATCAATCATACCACTGTTGTGTCATCAGGAAACTTGATGATGGTGTTCGAGTCGTGCRCGGCCACACAGTTATCGGTGAACTTTGGTTCCTATCCCTGTCAATAATTCCTCCCTGGCTTATTCATTCATTTTCATGTCAAACAACAATGTATTCAAGGTGATGCCACTATATTCTAACTATAGAATTAGAATAATCATAGTATTTCCATGATTCCTACAGTACACAAATTAACTAGGTCTAGATGCAACTTGTAAGTCGCTCTGGATAAGAGCGTCTGCTAAATGACTTAAATGTAAATGTAAATGTTTGCCCATATCATGCAGCCCTGCGTGGCATAGTGTGGAAATGATAACAAAGGTGCAATTGTTTTAAGTTGGATTGAACAGTATAAAACAATCAGAATGGAGATATCCCCATTGGAATCACTTACAACGTATGTTTTGCCACCCTGGGGTCATGAACTACTCATAAAGCATATTTAGAATTTTTATTAGCACTATAGATAAAACACTGTCAAATACCGTCATACTGTCACAAATGTGAAGAATACTGTGATATTTTTGCCATATCACTCAGCCCTAGAGCTGTTTGAAAAGACCGCCTGCAACTTCAGCCTGTTTTGGTGGGATGGAGCTTTGGTGACATTACCAGGCAGTAAATTAGTTAATAGACCAATCAGAAAGAGAGTTCCAAACCTCTCTGCCAGAGAGAGGTTTTCAGTTTTTCAGTTTTCCCCACTCAGACTAGTCCATGACATTCATAGCAAAATTCTTGTTTGAGAAATTGCTCTTTACTAAGAGGCTGTTTGTGTTTATTTTTGAACATTTTAATTGAAACCAATCACAGGAAGGTACTTCTTAATAGTTACCCAGAAATGATTTGATATTGAGATAAAAACGGCTGGATTGGACCTTTAATAAAACCCCGCCCTGTTGTCCATGTAAGCTTCAGTTAATTTGAACTCTCCTGTGTGTAATGTGATTGGGTGATTGGGTCCTGTATGTGATGTACTGAATTAAGATGAATGATGGTATGTGGAAGGYAAACCTCTCTTCCTCTCTGGGACCATTCATTTGATTGCCTTCAATTGTGTAACTCGTTTCTCTGATAGTATCTGGGGGGGATATGAGAGAAAGTGGTTGTAACATCTCAGTGAAACCATATTTCTCCTTTGCCATGAAAGGGCCCAGTTAAGACACTGCCGGATTTCTCCACGCTCCCAATCACAACGACTTTTTTTTTTATTCCACGCGCTTTCATCTCAGGCCATTTGATAGGCCTTGATTATTCTCTCTGCTGAAGTTCCATCTCTGTCAACCCTGCCATCTTGCTCTCTTGTCTGTGATAAAGTGAAGAACAGAGGGGGAAGGAAATGCTGAAAGGGATGGGTCAGAGGAAGACAGAAAAGAGGAAGAGGGGAGAGGAGGAGAAAGCTGCAACATTCAGGCATCTACTTGATGGATTTAGTGAAGAAGTATTGACAGGTTACTGATTCAAAGTACCTAATCCTTGATGTGTTTACTGGTAGTAAAAACATTGCATGTTAGCTGCCAGCTGGACACCTAACTAGGTTTTATTTATTTATTTGATTGATCCTCAAGGCAAATTTTTTTTAAAGTCATCAGAAGCAGAACATACATTGTCTTTCATATTTTTTCCTTATTAGATACAATAGATTCAGGGAYCTGTTGAGTCATTCTGACCTGTTGAAAGAATAATATCTGGTAAGACAGGGTAGGTAGGAGAAAAAAGGGTAGGTAGGAGAAAACGGGGTAGGTAGGAGAAAACAGGGTAGGTAGGAGAAAACAGGGTAGGTAGAGGAAAACAGGGTAGGTAGGAGAAAACAGGGTAGGTAGGAGAAAACAGGGTAGGTATGAGAAAATAACAGTTCCAACCAATACAAATGTCCTAAATGAGCCCTGGTTTATAGGAAAGGTGCTCTTTATTAGAAAGTCTGTCTTCTTCTTCATACCTGATCTGTTCTCATCCTCCTAGTGCAGGACATGTCATTTCCATAGATTGTTTAATTCAGATCTGGGGTGTGCATTTGGCAGCAGGATTTTAAAGATTTGCTTTAGGGTTGAATCTTTGGTTGTGTTAATGTTATTTGGTAGTATTGGATGAAACTGTATCTAAAGAACTTCTTTCTCTGCATAACCTGCTCTGTTTCCAGATGACAACCCAAGGGAAACATCCCAACTGCATCTTTGTCTCAATTTCCCTACATCTACACCACCTTGTAAACACTCTCTATCACCTCTTATAAGCCTGGGCATAAATGCTCACGTCAAAATCAAATCAGGTCAAAGTTTATTCGTCACATGCGCCGAATACAACAGGTGTAGATCTTACAGTGAAATGCTTACTTACAAGCCATTAACCAAAAGTGCAGTTTTTAAGTWAAAAAATAGGTATTAGGTAAACAATAGATAAGTTAAAAAATACAAATAAAAAACAGTAAAAAATAACAGTAGCGAAGCTATATACAGGTAGTACTGGTACAGAGTCAATGTGCCGGTGCACTGGTTAGTCGGGCTATTTGAGGTAATATGTACATGTGGGATTGGTTAAAGTGACTATGCATAGATGATAAACAGAGAGGATCAGCAGCACACAAGAGGGGTTGGCGGCGGACACACACACACACAATGCATAGTCCGGGTAGGCATTTGATTAGCTGTTCAGGAGTCTTATGGCTTGGGGGTAAAAGCTGTTGAGAAGCCTTTTGGTCCTAGACTTGGCGCTCCGGTACCTCTTGCCATGCGGTAGCAGAGAGAACAGTCTATGACTGGGGTGGCTGGAGTCTTTGACAATTTTTAGGGCCTTCCTCTGACATCGCCTGGTATAGAGATCCTGGATGGCAGGCAGCTTAGGTCCAGTGATGTACTGGGCCGTACGCACTACCCTGTGTAGTGCCTTGCGGTCGGAAGCTGACCAGTTACCGTACCAGGCAGTGATGCAACCAGTCGGATGCTCTCAATGTTGCAGCTATAGAACCTTTTGAGGATCTGAGGACACATKCCAAATCTKYTTAGTTTCCTGAGGGAGAATAGGCTTTGTCGTGCCCTCTTCACARCTGTCTTGGTGTGTTTGGACCATTCTAGTTTCTTGGTGATGTGGACACCAAGGWACTTGAAGCTCTCAACCTGCTCCACTACAGCCCCGTCGATGAGAATGGGGGTGTGCTCGGTCCTCCTTTTYATGTAGTCCACAATCATCTCCTTTCTCTTTATTACATTCCTCCCTATAGGCTGTCTYGTCATAGTCAGTGATCAACCYWMCMMYKKTGTGTCRTCTGCAAACTTCATGATGTTGTTGGAGTCCTGCCTTTCCATGCAGTCGTGGGTGAACAGGGAGTACAGGAGGGGACTGAGTACGCACCCCTGAGGGGCTCCAGTGTTGAGGATCAGCGTGGCAGATGTTTTGTTACCTACCCTTACCACCTGGGGGCGGCCTGTCAGGAAGTCCAGGATCCAGTTGCAGAAGGAGGTGTGTAGTCCCAKGATCCTTWGCTTAGTGATGARCTTTGWGGGCACTATGGTGTTGAAAGCTGAGCTGTAGTCAATGAATAGCATTCTCACGTAGGTGTTCCTTTTTTCCAGGTGGGAAAGGGCAGTGTGGAGTGCAATAGAGATTGCATCATCTCACAATGTCAGTTTAAGCTCATAGGCAATCGCTAAGTACAAACGACATCTCCCTCAGGCACTTCACGGAGCAGCCTGTTAATTACAAACTAAACACGACTGAGACACATTAATTGGATGTGCTCTACCGCTGGTAGAGAACAGGTAGAGGTAACAGAACAGCTAGTTAGCAACCTGCAGATCCACAGTCCCCTCCTGCCTGCCTCCTCTTGCTGTGCATTCAGAGTGGAACTGACATGCAATCCCTGAATACACTCTTGTATTGATTCACTGTTTGGCGATGGTGAATTGCGGGGGAGTAAGGCGGCAGGAAGGGAGGGAGACGTTTGCCCCTAGTCTGCTCTCGGTGCGTGACAGTCCTAATGCATGTGGACTGCTCTTCTAAAGGGGGAAGTTTAAAAAAGAAAACAGACTTGTAAATAATGCAGGAGAGCTGTATGTGTATATACACACCACAGGGAATGAGCTCGACCACCGGGAGAGTCCCCGTGTCTCTGCTGGTCTGTCTATCCGTCTCTCTGTCTCTCTCCACACACTCCGGAGGTGCACTGGGTGTTTTTGAGATGTTACCATGGTAATTAAGATCCTTAGGCAGAGCAATGGAGGACTCCGTATTGAATGTTGATTAGGGTTCATGGCGATGCCGGGTTTCAGGCAGACACAGCTGTGAACAGGGCTCTCACAGAGGTGGTCAGCCTAGTAGTATATCCTGTAGCCCATTATTGATCCCATCAAACATTATGTAGTTTAACAGTAGATGAAGCATACATTTAGGGGGTCAAAGGGCTAGCGTTAATTTATCATGGCAGTAATCCAAGCAATCACAAATACTTCTGGATTGATCACTCAAATCCTGAACGTTCATCTTCTGCCTCTCCTTCACTCTCTGTCACTAAATAAGCCCAGCTATTGTGATCCCCCATGAGGAGTGACCTGACTCTAAATCCAGCGTGTGTTACCACATCAATGAGAGCTAGAGATTGCTTTCTGTAATCTATCATTTCTCAGCAGATGTATTATATTTTTTCAAATGGGCGGCTCAAAGAACACCGATGGACTTTTGCAGACCAGATGTAATTGTAGGTCTTGTCTCAAACTTATGTGCTCTCTGTCACTCTGGGCTGCATGGTTAATTGCCCCAAAACACAAAGGACAATAATTTACCTCCACATCCTAATAGGGTCATGTTTTACCCCTTAATCAAATCACAATTAACTTTTACCAGTTAAATATAGACACCAATATAATCATTCTTTGTATTTCAGCATTTCAGAAATATTGTTTTAAAATATGCATATACTGCAAATACATTTTTTCTGGTCACTGGATCAAGTTAACTTAAATATTTTGGTTCCATTTTGTTAAGACACTCTAGGACTGGACTTGTATAGAGCATATTGTGGATATACATTTTTTTTCAACTTTCTATCTGTAAAATACTAAAGACATGTACTTAACTGCATTTATGGCGCATATTTCCAAAGAACATGTTATCTATAATCAAAATCATAATATTTTGCACATATTAACTTTTTACAAAGCACGGGCTTGTGTAATCTTCTTGGGTTACTGGCCATTTTATGTTTATGGATAGTTTCTCTTTGAGGCTCTTTAGACCCTTTGTATCCTAGATGTCAGAAACACTTTCTAAAATGAGTACACAGTCCTTATAGAGGTGTCCAAAAACAAGTGTAAAATACACACACTAGAAAATACAGATAACCGACCTCGACATCTCTTTATTTTTTAGTTGCAATGACTCAATGAGCAACACATTTGGTGTGGCCTAGATTCAATCTGATTGTAATGTCTGCTACCAACTCACACCCTCAAACACGTAGATCCCCTGAACGCAGCTCACTTTCCARCCCACTTTCCAGCTCACACTCTCAAACACCTAGACCCTGAACGCAGCTCACTTTCCAGCCCACTTTCCAGCTCACACTCTCAAACACCTAGATCCCCTGAACGCAGCTCACTCTCCAGATCCCAATCACCTGAATTCTAATCACCTGTTCTCACACCTGTATGTCATTATCACACACTATTTATTTCAGTTCTTTGCAACCCATCACTGTGAGGTATTGTTTGTTTTGTGTGGACCTCAGAGAAACAATGACACTCAAATTGAAAATCATTAAACAAAAAAATAAATAATGAGAATTTCTATCATACTAATTGAGGTGTAGATTACATCTCATATTGCAGCGTTCCAACTTGTAAACAAGGCTGCATTAGATTTATCTTAATGCGACTCCGTGCAGTCACTGGCAATGTCCGCTTTAGGTATTGAATTTGACAGCTCTAATGCAGTTCCACCTCCGACGCCGCCTATCACGTGTGCTCCCTCTCCGGCCTCTAGGTCACCAGGCTGCTCGTTATGGCGCACACCTGTCACCATTGTTACGCGCATCTGCACGTCATCAGACTCACCTGGACTCCATCACTTCCCTGGCTTACCTTCCCTACACGTGTCACTCCCTTTGGTTCCTTCCCCAGGTGTTACTGTTTCTGTGTCATGTCTGTGTGCTGTTAGTGTTCCTTATTTTGTATTATGTTGTGTTTACTTATTAAAACACTCACTCCCTGAACATGCTTCCCGATCAGCGCACATCTTTACACCGCCAAAACAACCGCTATGCGGATGTCGGCTAAACCGGATCTGATTGAAGTCTCAGCCCTTCATCCATCTCAGCTCAGATGTGCTGTTGGTGGCAACTTCTCTTCTGGTTCTATCATCATCCTTGATCACGGTGGGTGATTGATTGTGTTAGGTACAGTACATTAGTACACCTCTTTAAAATATTGGCAAGAGATTGAAATTGTGAAACGTCTATTATCCTTTAATGCAGATAATCACTGAGTCTCGCAGAATTATGTCCTTGCAAAGGCCCGGGAGAGAATGAGTGATATATAGAGAGAGAGAAAGAGAGAGGGAAAGAAGGGAGACATTCTCAGCCTCGTAATTGAAATGGACTTCTGAGACTTAAGGCTCTAAGTGAAGTTACAAAGCCGAAAAAAAAGCTTAAGCCTTAATTTAATCTCACTTGAAATGAGATATGTCGTTTGCTCTGAGCTGCTCTCTTCCCTCTAGTGAGGTTGTTTGTTTGCTGTATGGTATAACCAGTGGTGGAAAAAGTACCCAATTGTCATACTTGAGTAAAAGTAACAATATATTAATAGAAAAAGAGTCAAATGTAAGTGAAAGTCACCCAGTAAAATACTACTTGAATAAAAGTCTAAAACTATTTGGTTTTAAATATACTTAAGTATCAAAAGTAAATGCAATTGATAAAATGTACTTACTATAAGTATCAAAAGTAAAAGTATAAATCATTTCAAATTCCTTATATTAAGCAGAACCAGACGGCACCATTTTCTTGTTTTTAAATTTACGGATAGCCAGGGACACACTCCAACACTTAGACATCATTTACAAACGAAACATTTGTGTTTAGTGAGTCCGCCAGATCAGAGGCAGTAGTGATGGCCAGGGATGCTCTCTTTATAAGTGCTTGAATTGGACCATTTTCCTGTCCTGCTAAGCATTCAAAATGTAACGAGTACTTTTAGATGTCAGGGAAAATGTATGGAGTAAAAAGTGCATTATTTTCTTTAGGAAAGTAGTGATGCAAAAGTTACAAAAATAAAAATAGTAAAGTACAGATACCAAAAAAAACTACTTAAGTAGTACTTGAAAGTATGTTTACTTAAGTACTTTACACCACTGGGTATAACCTACATGTTTCCTACAATCACTTTTACAGTGACCACTCATGAAAGTGATTAGTCATCTTAGAATTGCTCCTACAACTGATCACTATCCAAAATATCTTATGATTGTAGAGATTTTTATTTCTTGAAGGGGAGCTCTGTACCTCATTCAAACATGAATTCCTTCATTTTGCTCCAACAACCTATTTGTTGTACATTCTTTGATATCCAATTATGTGGTTCCAGTTTATCAGACTCAAAGCGGCACTCTTCACATGGTTAATCTCTCTCCAGTCGAGGAGTTGGAGAAAATGGCCCTTTATACTCGACACATAAGGAAAGAGAACAGGGGAAATATTCCTGGATCGAATCTCAGAGTAGTGTTGAGTTGGGCAAGAGATCAAAGAAGCCTGTCCGGCAAGCTGCAGCAAAGAGCGAGAGAGAGAAAGAGAGAGAGGGGGGGGGGCGGAGGGGGGACCCACTAAGAAGAAGCGTAGTGGAGTGAATGGAAGTGGAGTGGTGGAGAGGGTTCCTCAGATTAGATGATCCTCTGTTCCACTACATCAACTACAACGGAGGGAAGAGGACAAAAAGAAGGAGAATAGAAATCCAATTGCTGAAAATGCTGAGCAGTTCAAGTGGTGGAGAGGGCAATTAATTTGGCATTAACCCCTCTCACTACCAACATCTTTCCCTGTTATCCGACCTTCGCTACAGCCCCTTAGTCTGACTCTTCTCCCCTGATGGCCCTTTGGTACCTACGGAAAGAAAAGAGAGAGGGAGACYAATCTAGTACTCACAACATGCACATGTTGCTCTGAGATTCTGCGTTTTCTCTGACCCTTGCCCTGTTAACCTGTCTCTGGCACCCTAAAGCTGTTGCTGCCTCTCCAGTGAGGCCCTTAATAATTAATCAAGGGAACAGACACACACAGACAGACACACAAACACACTGGCAGCACATCAGTGGAGTTCTTGTTTTGCTCCAGAGGTTCTTGAGGTTTTCGGGTTGCCCCAGGCCTATTTTTAATGCCGAGATAGAGAGCGAGTTAGCCAGCATGAGAGAGAAGGAGGGGATATAAAGGAGAAACGGCTATGTTTAATTCATAATAGTTTGTTTGTACTCTTTCACTGCCTTGTCTGCTTGCGTTTAACCTATATGTATTTATATTTACATATACTGTATACATATCCCTATATGAATATGCTTGTGTTACAAAAGATACTTTTGTATATATGTGTATTTGGACATTATGAAATTAGTATATTCGGCTATTTCAGCCACACCCGTTGCTGACAGGTGTATACGATTGAGAACACAGCCATGCAAACTCTGAAGACCAACATTGGCAGTAAAAAGGCCTTAATGAAGAGCTCAAGGACTTTCAACGTGGCACCGTTATAGAATGCCACCTTTCCGACAATTAAGTTCATCAAATATCTGACCTGTTAGAGCTGCCCCGGTCAAGTGTAAGTGCTGTTATTGTGAAGTGGAAACTTCTAGGAGTAACAAAGGCTCAGCCGCGAAGTGGTAGGCTACACAAGCTCACAGAACGGGACCGCCGAGTGCTGAAGCGAGTAAAAATCGTCTGTCCTCGGTTGCAACACTCACTACCGAGTTCCAAACCGCCTCTGGAAGCAACCTCAGCACAAGAACTGTTCACCGGGAGATTCATGGAAGGGGGTTCCATGGCCGAGCAGCCTCACACAAGCCCAAGATCACCAATTGCAATGCCAAGCGGCGGCTGCAGTGGTGTAAATCTCGCCGCCATTGGACTCAGAAGCAGTGGAAACGCGTTCTCTGGACTGAGGAATCACGCTTCACCATCTGGCAGTCCAACGGACGAGTCTGGGTTTGGCGGATGCCAGGAGAACGCTACCTTCCCCCAATGCATAGTACCAACTGTAACGTTTGGTGGAGGAGGAATAATGATCTGGGGCGTTTTTTTATGGTTCGGACTAGGCCACTTAGTTCCAGTGAAGGGAAATCTTTTTGGAAACAGTTTGGGGAAGGCCCTTTCCTGTTTCAGCAAGACAATTCCCCCATGCACAAAGTGAGGTGCATACAGAAATGGTTTGCAGAGATTGGTGTGGAAGAACTTGACTGGCCTGCACAGAGCCTTCCCAGGAGAGTGGAAGCTGCTATAGCAGCAAAGGGGCGACAAACTCCATATTAATGCCATGATTTTGGAATGAGATCTTCGACGAGCAGGTCATGTAGTGTACTTTGACATGTACATCAGGGAACCATTAGCGTAGCTCCCCTGCTGTGACACCTCTCTCTTTTTGCGCTTGGCTAACAGTCCTGCGAATTGCTGGAACGTCATCAACGTACTGCTGGTCCGCCCAACTCTATGGGGCCTTTATGCTTTATTCAACCAGTAAACAATGGAGGAGAAACATCTCCTCTCCTTTACCAAACTACTGTCTGCTATGATGCTTTAGAGACAGGAGGGAGACCAAGGGACAGGGAGGATCTGTGGGGAGGGAGAAAAAGGGGTGTTTTGGCCAATGCAGTTTGTCTTCCTCAGCAGGTGGGCTCTCTCCCTCGCAGGAAGATGCCTGCTCTGTCCTGCGCTCTCACTGTCACAGGTCCACACAAACACAGATGAAAACACAGCCGTCTGGAGTCCATGGTTAGCAGCTATGTGATCTACATCCTACACTTAACCCTTCCCTTATGTTCGATTTGGCCTACACCATTTATGTCCCGGGTCAATTTGACCTGTAAAGTAAGTACATCAAGATCATAAATACCTGATTTATCCTCACAAAATGTATTTTCCAGTATCTGAGAATGTCCTCTTTCATATTTTTTTCCCCTTGAGTTGATACACCCAACTGTTCAGAATTTAGAGCCAAATGTTTGATTACTGTACCAAAGTTGCAAATCAATCAAATTATTACATTTTATGATGTTTTTTTTCATTTTTTGCCAAACTTCAGATCGTTGTCCCTCGGCCTCTGAACATCACAGAGAAAACATACTTATATCCTTGTGAGCATCATGGATATATCTTTACTGCACGTCATACCATTTGTCTGTAGCACAAAGGTCAAGGTAAAGGTCAAATTGACTTAAAATTGACTTCAGATCAGTTTTGCTCAACCTCTGAGCATCATAGGGACATCATACTTATACAGTGCCTACAGAAAATATTCATACCCCTGGACTTATTGCACATTTTATTGTGTTACAGCTTGAATTCTCAAAGGGATTGTAATGGGTCCTCGGTGTAGCTGGTGTAGAGAGTCAGGCGCAGGACAGCAGATATGAGTAATCAAACGTGCTTTACTCAAAATGTAAAATATACAAAGTAACAAATACACGTACACCATGATAGACCGAAAATACAAATAAACAATCACTCACAAAGACCATGGGGGGAACAGAGGGTTAAAATATGAACAAGTGATTGTGGGATTGAAAACAGGTGTGTGAAACAAAGACAAAACAAATGGAAAATGAAAAGTGGATTGGCGGTAGCTAGAAAGCCGGTGACGTCGACCGCCCGAACACCGCCCGAAAAAGGAGAGGGACTGACTTCGGCGGAAGTCGTGACAGGGATTAAATATGCTTTTAGTTTCTCACCAATCTACACACAATACCCCATAATGACAAAATGAAACATATTTTTCATTTATTTATTTATTGAAAATGAAATACAGAAATATGTCATTTACATAAGTATTCACACCTCCGAGTGTTAGAATCACCTTTGGCAGCGATGACAGCTGTAAGTCGTTTTGGGTAAATCTCTTAAAGCTTTGTACACCTGGATTGTACAATATTCTTCTTTAAATCTTCAAGCTCTGTCAAGTTGGTTGTTGATCATTGCTAGACAGCCATTTTCAAGTCTTGCCATAGTTTTTCAAGCCAAGTCAAAACTGTAACTATGCCACAAGGTCCTGCTGAGAGGTGAATTTGTCTCCCAGTGTCTGTTGGAAATCAGACTGAACCAGATTTTCCTCTAGGATTTTGCCTGTGATTAGCTCTATTCCATTTCTTATATTCCCCAAAACTCCCTAGTCCTTGCCAATTACAAGCATACCCATAACATGATGCAGCCACCACCACGCTTGAAAATATGAAGAGTGATGCTCAGTGATGTGTTGGATTTGCCTCAAACATTACGTTACATTTTTGTAGTTTTACTTGAGTGCCTTATTGCCATAAGCCACTGAAGTAAAACTACAAAAATGTAACGTAATGTTTGAGGCAAATCCAACACATCACTGAGCGGGATGCATGTTTTGGAATATTTGTATTCTGTATAGGCTTCCTTCTTTCCACTCTGTAATTTAGGTTAGTATTGTGGAGTAACAACAATGTTGTTGATCCATCCTCAGTTTTCTCCTATTACAGCCATTAAACTCTGTAACTGTTTTAAAGTCACCATTGGCCTCATGGTGAAATCCCTGAGCGGTTCCTTCCTCTCCGGCAACTGAGTTAGGAAGGACACCTGTATCTTTGTAGTGACTGGATGTATTGATACACCATCCAAAGTGTAATTAATAACTTCACCACGCTCAAAGGGGTATTCGATATATGCTTCTTTTTTTTTTACCCATCTACCAATAAGTGCCCTTATTTGCGAGGCATTGGAAAACCTCCCAGGTCTTTGTGGTTGAATCTATATTTGAAATTCACTGCTCGACTGAGGGACTTTACAGATAATTGTATGTGTGGGGTACAGAGATGAGAGAGTCATAAAAAAATCATGTTAAACACTATTATTGCAGTCCATGCAACTTAYTTGACTAGTTAATAAGCACATTGTTACTACTGAACTTATTTAGGCTTGCCATAACAAATACTTATTGACTMRTTTTTTATTCATTTATACACATTTCTACTAATGTAAATCCAAATTGACATTATGGAGTAWTGTGTCTAGGCCAGTCACTCAAAATCTCAATTGAATCTATTTTAAATTCAGGCTGTAATACAACAAAATGTGGGAAAAGTCAAGGGGTGTGAATAATTTCTAAAGGCACTGTATATATGTATATCAGCAAGGTTGCACCAGTCTTGTGTATGAAGCAGCTTGTTTCTAGRACACACCGTTCAAAAGTTATATAGGTCAAATTGCAAGGTCAAGGTCAAATTGCAGGGGTCAAATTGACCCAGAACATCATGGATGTCACTATTCCAGTACAGAGTGTAATAATAAAAAAAAAACACATAAAACATTTTGAGATCCATACTTAGGAAAGTAGGGTCATGTTGGAAAAATTACGTAAAATAGTATTTTAGTGATTTCAAACTGACCCAGAACATAAGGGAAGGGTTAACCTGGATGGATAATCTTCCCCTCCTAGTCATTTACCTTTACATCCTTCCTGTGATGATTAGACATGCCAACTGTTCTTAGCATGCACATTTACACAATTCCAGCRAAGATGTACTTTCCATTATCCAGGTGTTTAGTTACATAAATGAGCACCATGTAGATAAACACTTAGACTGTGACAGGGACCCACTGCTCTCTCCTTGTCATCGATGCACAGCTGAGGACACACACGCAGATGGCAGAGAGAGATGGCCTGTGTTTCTGGTTCCTCGTKTAGGCTACCACAGCTCACATGCCATGATTATATTTAGCATCCCAGCTACTACAGTATGTGTCCTTCTCAGCCCAACAGGGAGATTTCCTACACCACTACAACCCAAAGTACTACCTTCCACTTTAATCCCCCCCCAAAACCGGATTATTTGGGACTCTGGCCAACGTATTAACTTTTGATTGAATCCTCTCATTTAGTCAGACTAACATTGTTATGCTGATCAAATTCCCCAGCGGAACTATGCCTCAGAATAAAACCATTTACATCCCCAAAGATAGTGACGTCTTCATGATTATAGCAAGAAAAATATTTGAAGCCTTAATTATGAAACTGAACTTGGTTTTATGCGCGGCAGGTAACAGATAGGAACAGACGTGGAGGACATATAGCACATCTAGCAAYACGTTTCTCTTTTCAAACTTGGCTGAGAATTGAAATATCATGTTTKGATATAGAGCCAATTTAGCTCAACTTTCAAGCGGCAGAGCTGCATAAAAACCTTTGCACAAAAGAACCTGAATCGCTGCGGCAGCCGTCAAATGTACTGTATCTGAACACACTACAATGCTGCACATGATAGACTGCATTTAAATGACAAACGGTGGATGGATGGAGAAAATAGTGTTATTCCACATTACTTTTACCTGTTCTTTCTTTTACATCTTAAGACCCATGTCTGTCTGTAAGTGGGGGGGGGGGGGAGGAGAGCAGTGGAAGATGGGTTTATCGAGCTCTCACAGCTGTCTTGCGTTGTGCATCTACGTTTGATTAACATAGAGATTGGATGTGGCTGCGGATGCCTTCAGGAGAGGCTGCGTTGGAACCTCTTTATCTGTGTGTGCCACCTGGTTGGAAGCTGCACAGCGGTTTCAGTACGGCTGGCTGTTTGCCCGACAGGGAAGATCGGCAGGGGCCGATGGCAGACACCTTTCCTCAGGAGAGAGTGCAGGAGGAAAGAGAGAAGGAGAGAGGGAACAGATTGACGACCTAATAGAGAGAGAAGGTCAGGGAGGCAAACGGAGTGGAGGAGAAAGACATGAGAAAGAGGGCTAGCCAAGCGTGTGTGGCAGAGATGAGAGAAAGAGAGATGAGAGTGTAAAAGAGAGTGATAGTGGAAGATATAACTAGAGAAAGATTTTCTTTCAATGATTTTCTTCTAGTGGGTTTATTGGTAAAGTTCTGGTCTCGTGACCAGTCAGACAGCTACACATAATGTGTGTGGTGGTGTGTGTCTATGAGTCAACACACAAAATAGAGAGCCTGCAACCAAATGGTTTGACCGATCGAGAGGACTGCCAAAATGAGTGGACACGTAACCAACCATTTAAGTATATTTCATGGATTTCACAAAATGTAATTTCGGGCAGATGACATTAATAATTGTGGGAACGAGAGCTCACGATAAACATGACAGTGCGAGATGAGTAGAAAGGGTTGAAATCGTGTTAATGCTCTGACAAGAGGTAAACAGACAATTAGAATGTGTGTGTGTGATGAGACACAGCATGTTGTTGTTCCTGAGGTTTTGTTTGCATGTACTGTAGTATAGCCTACATACAGTGCAGGTATACTGTGTATACTGTACATTGTGTGTTACAATATATATTCTTGGGGAGAGGAGACATGACACATTTGTCCTTATTATTACTAGAATCACATATGAGCAATGCCTGTTTAAGGACAAGGAAGCATGCGCGCGCACACACAAGTAACAACAACAACTACTCTGACTCTCATATTCTAATCAGAGTGGGGMTTACTGTTGTTATTGCAGCTGCTGAGGGGTTTACTTTTCTCTCTTCCTTTCTTGAAAAGGTGGGGCAGAGCCAGCCCTCAGCTGCCCCAAAACAACACAGACGTCACCTCTCAGCCCTCCTGGGTTAAGGGTCAGCTAACTACCCTAATGAATTGAAGATGTGACTATGAGGTTTGCTGAGGGGACAGCTTTGATATTAGTCCTGGAGTGCCTCCATCCCCATCCCCTGGCTCACTGCTAAGATCTTGTAGTGTCATAAATTGATTGTAGTGTGAGTGCAATTTCAGCAGAATGAGAGCGAGCCGTGGAGCTTCTAATCAGGGTTGGCGTCTAACTTTGTGTCWTGGGAGCTGGGAGTGTAATTATATGACAACAGTGCTCTTTGACATGGAGATGCAATACCATGGAGAACAAATAAACAAGCTAGGATACCAGACCAAGCTCTGCATTATAATGACCTCTGTAGACACAACACATACTGTATAGGACTAGGAAAAACACGTCTAAACCGCGGCGAGACATGCACAGAATGATAAGTTTCACGACACACGAATACTGTGAAATGTGAACAGAATGATGCAGTCAGATGAGTGAACCCATGGTCCACAATGGAATTCGGCTCACTGTATATAAATTGATTGCTGTGTACCGTGTGCAATTTAGATTGGTATTAAACACGGTGCTGGAAATCTGAATGGAAATCTGCCCAACGACTTGCTTTTGTAAGCACACATATCATTGTACAGTTGTTCCACCTGTCAAAAATGAAAGGTTTACTGTGTGGTTCCTTGTTTCCATTACATAGGCTTGTGAGGTTTATACACGTCGATGTCAGCTGCAAGGTTGTTCAATGATACACAGACAGTGATAAAGGTTTATTTAATATAGGTTTAATTGAATGCCGGTCAACAGTTGCTAACAAAAGTATTGTCACAGTTAACTACGAGAGCATCCTTATCCTAGCCGTTAATTGATGGTAAAGAGAACACATTACTTTTACATACAATCGACCATAAATTATAATATCAATATAAAAACATTCTTATCCACAGACTCATACTCATCCGGAACTCTTTTACTTGCAGCCTTGGAAGATAAATTTGCTCATTTTGTAGACAAACAAGAAATAATGAGATGATTCATACACACAACTGCCTCAACGTTCAGGATAACTCTGCTCTCTAGGTCAAGGTTATCCTGAGGCCTGAAGGTGTGCTATTCCATGTTTCCATTAGCACCTGCTTTTCATCTCCTCAGGTCTAAAATGCTATTCCTCCAGGTCAGTTTCAGACCTTCCACTGGAGCTTACCTGTATCTGCCTGGAGGATAATGAGCATAACCACTAGTTCTACAATAACCCAACTCCTCTGCACCTATAACTTTGACTTATTTGAAGGGGAGTTACAGGGGTGGCTGTAGCTAATAGGGGAGTAAGCTAATAATAGTTTCATAGTCTGACATATGTTCCTATTAGTCTGTGCAATTTCTGTAAGAGATGTTCCATGCAGCTAAATAAGAATTTCAGATTACCCAATTAGTCTATGAACGCAACATTGGTTCTACAGCTTGGAGGGTTCCGCATCATTCATGAGTTATCTGTCGTCTCACCTATGGCCACTTCCAGCCCAAGCCTACAGTAAGTTGTTCATTATCCAGGAGTGGGACTATTGTCATTGCACAGTGAGAGTTTGGAGAGACAGCTAGGCTCTGTGACTCAGTGTTCTGAAGAGTGTTTACATGGGACTGGTGCAGACTGCTATAAACACTACTCCCCCTCTTCTCACACTTCCTCCCTCCCTCCCTCCCTCCCTCCCAGGTGTGAATATGAATATGCACAAATGAAATTAAGGATAATGAAAGAGGGAAAGAGAGAGTGCCTGCCAACAAGTGATTATGTCTCACTCTCTCAGCTAATCTGCATTTTTTCCCATAACAGACAAATAAGAACAGAAAAGCAGACCTCATTGTCATCTAATGGTGATGGCGTGGAGTCAGTTGTCTTTTGTGTGATTTCCATTCCAGGTGCACTCTGGTTATGTGCAGCAACAGTACAGTGTTCTGGCTGTGGCTCTGATTCACTGGCTGAATGACAGAAGAACCTGAATGCCATTTAGAAGCAGAACCACATCTCCTTTCTGTCAAGTGAAAGACTGGGTTAGATATTACATAAGACGATACGTTATGCAAGTGACCCTGGATAAAAGCATCATCCAGGACCAGAGAGGAATAATACTACTACCCATGGTGGAACTTGATTAATAAAATCAAATAAACAGTGGCAATAAATTTATTTAACCTAAAACTTACCTTGACTTGGAAGAGCTGCTGTGTTGGATAGCCTTAGCCAGCTAGCTCACATAAATAGCATTTCTCTCTGTTTGAGTCAGGTTGTTGAGTAGGCTACATTAGCTGMATTAGCTAGCTACGTAAGTGAAAGTTAAACTAAGAAGAAGAAGAAGAAAAATACAACGAAATATAGCTATCTCTCCCTTACTCTCTAGCTCTGCTGCTTCACCTTCATTTTTAAAGAAAAACTGTTAAACTATTGTATTTCTCTTTCTTTGAGTAAACTATTCAACACACTTCATTCACTGCAATGCTAGCTAGCTGTAGCTTAGCTTTCAGTACTAGATTCATTTTCTGATCCTTTGATTGGATGGACAGTATGTCAGTTCATACTGCAAGAGCTCTGATAGGATGGAGGACGTCCTCCGGAAGTCATCATAATTACTGTGTAAGTCTATGGAAGGGGTGAGAACTGGACACAAAATAGCTGTCCTTCGGCTATACCATAGTGCTACGCTAGAGGGTGTTGTTGAGGCTACTGTAGACCTTCATTGCAAAACAGTGTGTTTKAATCAGTTATTTGGTGACTCTGATATATTTAGTATAGTTTTATCTAAAAAGGATAACTTTTTTAAATGTTTCACTATTTTTATTTGGATGAAATTCACTGAGTAGGATGGTCCACCCCTTCCTCCTCTGAAGAGCCTTCACGGGAGTGCATGTGCATGTTGTGAGTTTGTGTGTGTGTGTGTCCTTGCCCACAGTGCCCAGCCACTGGGGTTTAGCACACTGCTGACAGCCTTACATATGATTGCTAAGTCAAGAAGAGCCTCAGCCACAGACATCAAACTGTTTCTCTCTTCTCTGGAGCCTGCAGTCCTCTTCCTCCCTCTGCTTTAAAAAGCTAATTTGGTAAAAGTCCTGTCTGCTGCTGCCACGGCTGCTTTCTTCTGGGCTAACAAGAGAACATTTCATAAGCTTTGCAGATGACTTTCTCCCTTTTCTCCCGTTTCCCTCAACAAAGAGATTAGAAGATTATCCCACTCTTAAAGCCAGCTTGTCTAGACTGAACAGGGGGGAGGAAGGTGGGTGGACGAGGTAAGATTAGGGTGGCTTTAAAAAATAACAACTCATCATGTGTTGGGGGAGAAAGATGGGGCTTGTACTTACCTCCTCGGGTTGACAAAAGAAAAGACAGGCAGACTATAAAGTCGGGGCCAGTCTGAGAGCAACAGGCAGACAGACACAGAAGAGAGAGATGATTCAGTCCACTGCTCACTGGGCCATTGTCACTGTCACAATGGCGGTAAAACTGCAAAGTCATGCATTACTGAAGCCCAAACCTGCTGTCTCCCTTCCACTTTCCCTCCTACATTATTTTGTCTTATGTGTCTTTAGATATTCTTATGGTTCTTAAAACATCAGCAGGAACTCTTTCTTTTTTTTTCTCTCATAGCAACAACCTATTTCATACCCGAGGTAGTGCTCAACTGTATCTGTAAGTCCATGAGCTTCGTTGTTTCTGTACATAAGTCCATGATCACTTTCATATGATTTACTCACTAAACAGTCTATTTCTGTATTAGCCAGTGCTTGTCTCTTTTTGTTGTTGAACAGGAGTTGTCCATAAGGCCATTGCTTGTGTATTTGCATAGTGGTACACAACATAGTGGTACACAACATTGTTTGTTTGTCCTGCATTGTAACAGGCTGGAGTTCCAAGCTTGTCATACGTGAAGAACTTTGKCCGTCTGTGTTCTCCCATAGGCAACTGAGACTTTTGCTCTATTTCTCTGTTGCAGTCACTGTGAGCTGGTGACGGAAGAGCTGGAACTTCTTTGTCTATGGGTAAGTCTACCGGTAAGTCCATTGTCTGTTCCACTTCGTTCTTAGTCTCTTCTGGCAGATGCATTGGGTTGTCCACAGGTGTGTCCTGTTCGGGATCAACTGCGTGTTCTGCAGGTTCTACATCAGTACTTTCGCTTCTTTCTGGGTACTCCCGAGGCGTCATTTCATATCTGTAGTATTCATCATCGTCRTCATCATTGTCCTGTTCGAGTTCTTCCACTTGTCTGTTACTTTGGTTTGTTCCTCTTTTCTTTGGCTTAGAGTTTTGTTGTGTTTGAACTTCCAGGGGCAGGTGGCCACACGGTACGAGTAGGTTACGATGCAAGACTTGTCTGGACCTTCCGTGTTCACGTTTCAGTTCATAGATCGTAATGTCTTCTCACACCTGGCGTAAAACTGTGTGAAAGTTGTCTTCCCAGTGATTATGAAGTTTGTCTGTACCTCCACGKGGTGTCATGTTTCTGATGAGGACATGATTGCCTGGTTGCAACACTGAGGTTCTGATTTTGCTGTCGTAGTTCCCTTTACTCCTGTCTGGTGACATTTAACATTCTCCCTTGCAATTCTGTATGCTTCCAGTATTCCTTGTTTACATTTTTTTGAGTTYTCTTGAAGATTGATGTTTCCTGACCCTGAGTTCAAGTTGAAGAGCATGTCAATGGGTAATCTCAGTGATCATCCATACAGGAGGTACAATGGAGAGAATCCTGTCACTTCACAGTTATATGCATATAGCAGCTTGTTCAGGTACTCCTTCCAGTTTGTTTTCTGTCTATCTGTGAGTGTCTTGAGCATCTGTATTAACGTTCTATTAAACTGTTCAACCTGCCCGTTCCCCTGTGGATGGTAGGGAGTTGTCCTTGACCCTGCGACGCCACAGTACTTCTGCAATTTCTTGAAAAGCTGGTTTTCAAATTCTCCTCCTTGGTCATGATGTATTGTTGTAGGAAATCCGAACTTCAAAGCATAGTCATTGAAGATCCGGTCTGCCACTGTTTTGCCTGATTTTGAGGATGTAGCTTACGCCTGGGCAAAGTGCATGAAGTGGTCGACTGTCACTAGTATGTACTCATAACCACCCTTGAATTTGTCTAAGTGTAGTAAGTCTATGGATACAAGTTCAAACGGGTGAGTTGTCACTATGTAGGTCAGTGGTGCTCTTGTTTCACTGCAAGGTTTTTTCTGTTTCAGGCAAGTGTAGCTTCTCATGTCATAATGCTTTATCTTTCATTGGATGTACGGACAGAAGAACCTGTCTCGTATCAGCGATGTTGTGAGATCTACACCTTGATGGCCCATTTCGTCATGTAGTTCCTTCAAGACTGTAGGCTTGTACTCCTCTGGCAACACCAGTTGCGTTCTGAATGCTGTCTTGGATGATAATGGTATCCTCCATCGCAAGTCCAGCTTGTCCCACTCTTGAAGAAGACATCTGCGTTTCATGTTTTATGTTTTCACTTCTTGCCCTGTTTATTTTGAACTTGACAGTTTGTGTTCCATCACTGGTCCGATGCTCTCATCTTCTCTCTGTGCCTGTCGTATCTCTGCTTTTGTGAAAGGCATGATGCATCTGGTTTCTGTTGTTGGTGCATACATAGCAGAGACTGCCATTGACCAAGATATGTTTGAGTCTTGTTGTGTGTTGACGGCCAGTGCAGTTGCTCCAAATGAGTCCAATGTCAACTCCTCTGAACATTCTCTCATCAGTGTTTCCATGTCTATCGTTATTCTGGACARACTGTCAGAGTCAATGTTCTCTTTGCCTGGATGATATCTGATAGTGAGATAGAAGTCGGCGAGTTCTGCAACCCATCTGCACCCTGTTGCGTTTAGCTTGGCATGCGACAAGACGTAGTTAAGGGGATTGCTGTCACTGTACACTGTGAAGGTTGGTGCATAGTATAAGTAGTCGTGGAACTTTACTGTGATTGACCAGTACAGGGCTAAAACATTTTTTTTTCCTGAGTGGAGATTATAGTTTTTCTCAGGTGTAATCAAGGTCCTAGACGCATAGGCTATCACATGCAGTTTTCCATTTTGTTTCTGATACAACACAGCCCCTAAACCTTTGTTTGATGTGTCTGTGTGAAGGATAAATGGCTCTAAGAAGTCTGGGAAACTAATTACAGGAGGCTGTACTAAACAGTCTATCAACCACTCCATTATATGTTGATGCTTACGAATCCATTTGATTGATTTGTGAGAGGCCACTCCTCCGTTTTTTCCCCTTTGTCTGTCATTTATTTTCTTTGTTGTGTGTACCTGTAACTTCTTCAGGAGACCCTGTGAGCGGGTCGTAGAGCGGGCTAGCAATGCGTGATAAGTCTTTGATGTATTGCCTATAGTAGGTCAGCAACACCATACATTTCTCTGAGCTTGATATCTTGTCCTTATGAGCTCTCACTGCTGCATTATCAGCTGGATCGATTTTGCTTCATTCGGCAGACACTATTTCTACCTAAATAGTAAACCTCCGCTTTGAATATCTTACACTTTCTGGGTTTCAGCTTTATCCCATAGTCTCTCAGTCTGTAGTACTTTTCTAAAATCGTTGACATGGTTCTCAAAGGTCTTGCTGAAGACAAGGTTGTCGTCCAGATATGAAACACAGATCTCATCTGTCAAGCCATCCAAACGTTCCTTCATATAGCGCTGGAAGGCTGCATTCATGTGTCCAAACGGAATCCGAACCCACTCCTACAGGCCCCAGGGGGTCACAAAGGTTGTCAAGGGCTTGCTTTCCTTTGCCATGAACCCCTGGGGATATGCTTTTCCTTGATCCAAGAGTGAAAACCAGGAATTTCCTCCAAGGCTGTCCATTATATCCTGTACTCTGGCTATTGGGTGACGGTTAGAGTCTTCCTGTTCAGCTCCCTTTATTCTATGCACAGTCGTAAGCTGCTGTTCTTTGTCCTTACACATAGGACTGTGCTATCAGGTCATGCAAGTATTATTTCATGTCTTTGTATAATGGCTTCAGCACAGACAGGTAGGTTCATGCAACAGGATCACTGTCTTTCAATGAAATGCGTAGATTCATATTCTCAATGCAGCTCAGATCAACAGGAGGATTCCATAAGTCTTCAGGGTCTAAACTCTGTTGACAGCAACATGGGGGTTGTTGACAGTTCTCCAGCATGGTGGCGGGATAGACTGACGGTTTCCTGCACAATGCCAATTACAGTTTGCCCTGTAACATGATGTCGTGGTCTGTGACATTCTGAACATCAATGATGACATGTGGAGAGGCATTTTCTCTCACATTTACTAGTCTCACAGAACTCAAGTCCTTCTGCCCCCTGAGAGTTTACATCAGGCTCAGAGATCAGTGTGGTTTCCGTTTAGGTACAGTATGTTGATCTTCTCTTTTGTAGTTTTCACCAGGTACTCGTAGTCAACGGTGGTTTGCATCTTGGCTGGAACTGGGCTACTTCTCTCACCTGTGGTTCATATCGCTGTTGGTGGAACTGGATGCTTTCTCTCATCCGTCCTAGGCAACGAGCTGGCCAGTGCTGCTGCGTTGGGCTTTGTGCTTGATAATACATTGTCATTTTATCCTGCTCTCTGCCTGGTGGTGTGGGATATCATATCAGACCTCAGTTCTTTTAGTTCTGATACCAGGTCAGGGGAAAGTTTTGGTGTGTTCTGTTGGGGCGGGAGTTTCTTTTCAACAGGGACCTCATCCGTCTGAGCTGAATGGACAGTGGCTTGCCACTGTGGCATAGCCATTTTCTTTTTGCTCTGTTTCTCTGTCTCCTTAGCACATGCAGTGTTCACTTTTTATACATGCAGTGTTTAGTTAAACATTTTTGTCTAGGAGATATGGCTGCATGTACGTTCTTATATTGTCATTTGTAGACCAGTCAGGACAGTATGCATGAACATGCTCTGGACCAGGGCTGGGTCATACTTAGGACCATTCTTTGCTTCCTGTGAGGCAAACAGGATTTTCTGTCTCAGATCTAAGGAACAGATTAGGACATTTTGTGGGGTCTCTTTGCTGCTTTGTTCTTCTGATGTGAGTTGGCTAAACAGTTCTGTTTCACCCTACTCTTGGTATTGAGACCGCAGTATTCTCCTCAGTGGGTAGAGTCAACTCTGACTTCCCTTACAGAATGCTCCGCATTTGCAGCCYTGATGCAATATCTCTTACCACTCCATCCACTATTTAAATCCCTTTATTCAGTCCGTTTTCAATTTGGTGTGCTAGGTTAAAGAACGTGAGTCTATTTTTGGCCTGGTTCACCTATTTCACCGGATATCTTTAACTCTTTGTGCCATACTGTGGCATGTCCCTGTATTTGTATTGTATTTTGAGGAGGGGGCGGGGCCTGGTTTGTGTCAGTGTCGTTTCCATTTTTGTTAACAAGCTCCTGCGTCTCACTTTCCTTTTGTTTTAGTAGCAGCCTTAATCGCTTTAGCTTTGCTTGTAGTTTGTGTTCTACATTTTTATTTGCTTTGTCTGTTGAGATAACATCACTAGCCTCCTGCATCACATGTATCATGTCTTGAAGGTTCACCAGTTCAGACACACCATCATCCTCTAGGTTTTATACTTCTTCCCATTCAAGAGATTTTATAACATGTGAAACAAGGGTCATGAACGTTTTACCAATTAGATCTTGATTTTGTCCTGATATTTTCAAAAAAGTCCATTATCTCAGTTTATAYAATGATCCTTTCATTTCTATGTGCATATCCTCCAATGCTGGTTCAATTTKAACACTTTTTTMAWTTWTTTTATTTTTTATTCACCTTTATTTAACCAGGTAAGCCAGTTGAGAACAAGTTCTCATTTACTACTGCGACTTGGCCAAGACGAAGCAAAGCAGTGCGACACAAACAACACAGAGTTACACGTGGGATAAACAAACGTACAGTCAATAACACAATAGAAAAATCTATATACAGTGTGTGCAAATGAAGTAAGGTTAGGGAGGTAAGGCAATAAATAGGCCATAGTGACAAAATAATTACAATTGAGCAAATAAACACTGGAGTGATAGATGTGCAGAAGATGAATGTACAAGTAGAGATACTTGGGTGCAAAAAAATAAATAACAATATGGGAATGAGGTAGTTGGGTGGGCTATTTACAGATGGGCTGTGTACAGGTGCAATGATCGGTAAGCTGCTCTGACAGCTGATGCTTAAAGGTAGTGAGGAAGATATAAGACTCCAGCTTCAGTGATTTTTGCAATTCGTTCCAGTCATTGGCAGCAGAGTACTGGAAGGAAAGGTGGCCAAAGGAGGAGCTGGCTTTGGGGATGACYAGTGAAATATACCTGCTGGAGCACGTGCCACGGGTGGGTGCTGCTATGGTGACCAGTGAGCTGAGATAAGGCAGGGCTTAACCTAACAAAGACTTATAGATGACCTGGAGCCATTGGGTTTGGCGACGAATATGTATCGAGGGCCAGCCAATGAGAGCATACAGGTCGCAGTGGTGGGTAGTATATGGGGCTTTGGTGACAAAACGGATGGCACTGTGATAGAATGCATCCAATTTGCTGAGTAGAGAGTTGGAGGAAATTTTGTAAATGACATCGCCGAAGTCAAGGATCGGTAGGATAGTCAGTTTTACAAGGGTATGTTTGGCTGCATGAGTGAAGGATGCTTTGTTGCGAAATAGTAATAATACAATTTTGGATTGGAGATGCTTGATGTGAGTCTGGAAGGAGAGTTTACAGTCTAACCAGACACCTAGGTATTTGTAGTTGTTCACATATTCTAAGAACCGTCCAGAGTAGTGATTCTAGACAGACGGGCGGGTGCGGGCAGCGATCGGTTTTAGAGCATGCATTTAGTTTTATCTGCATTTAAGAGCAGTTGAAGGCCACGGAAGGAGTGTTGTATGGCATTGAAGCTCTTCTGGAGGTTTGTTAATTAACACAGTGTCTGAAGAAGGGCCAGATGTATACAGAATGGTGTCATCTGCGTAGAGGTGGATCAGAGAATCACCAGCAGCAAGAGCAACATCATTGATGTATACAGAGAAAAGAGTCAGCCCGAGAATTGAACCCTGTGGCACCCACATAGAGACTGCCAGACGTCCGGACAACAGGCCCTCCGATTTGACACACTGAACTCTGTCTGAGAAGTAGTTGGTGAACCAGGCGAGGCAGTYATTTGAGAAACCAAGGCTGTTGAGTCTGCCGATAAGAATGCGGTGATTGACAGAGTCGAAAGCCTTGGMCAGGTCGATGAAGACGGCTGCACAGTATTGTCTTTTATCGATGGYGGTTATGATATTGTTTAGGACCTTGAGCGTGGCTGAGGTGCACCCATGACCAGCTCGAAAGCCAGATTGCATAGTGGAGAAGGTACGGTGGGATTCGAAGTGGTCGGTGATCTGTTTGTTAACTTAGCTTTCGAAGACTTTWGAAAGGMAGGGCAGGATTGATATAGGTTTGTAACAGTTTGGGTCTAGAGTGTCTCCCCCTTTGAAGAGGGGGATGACCACAGCAGCTTTCAAATCTTTAGAGATCTCAGACGATACGAAAGAGAAGTTGAAAAGGCTAGTAATAAGGGTTGCAACAATTGCTGTGGATAATTTTAGGAAGAGAGGGTCCAGATTGTCTAGCCCAGCTGATTTGTAGGGGTCCAGGTTTTGCAGCTCTTTCAGAACATCAGCTGTCTGGATTTGGGTGAAGGAGTAATGGGGAGGCTTGGGCAAGTTGCTGTGGGCGGTGCAGAGCTGTTGAMCGGGATAGGGGTAGCCAGGTGGAAAGCATGGCCAGTCGTAGAAAAATGCTTCTTGAAATTCTCTATTATCGTAGATTTATCGGTGGTGACAGTGTTTCCTAGCCTCAGTGCAGTGAGCAGCTGGGAGGAGGTGCTCTTATTCTCCATGGACTTTACAATGTCCCAGAAGTTTTTGGAGTTTGTGCTACAGGATGCACATTTCTGTCTGAAAAAGCTAGCCTTTGCTTTCCTAACTGCCTGTGTATATTGGTTCCTAACTTCCCTGAAAAGTTGCATATCGCGGGGGCTATTCAATGCTAATGCAGTACGCCACAGGATGTTTTTGTGCTGGTCAAGGGCAGTCAGGCCTGGAGTGAACCAAGGGCTATATCTTTTCTTMGTTCTACAGTTTTTGAATGGGGCATGCTTATTGAAGAGGATGAGGAAAGCATTTTAAAGAATAACCAGGCATCATCTACTGACGGAATGAGGTCAATGTCCTTCCAGGATACCTGGGCCAGGTCGATTAGAAAGGCCTGCTCACTGAAGTTTTTAGGGAGCGTTTGACAGTGATGAGGGTTATTGTTTTACCGCGGACCATAATGGACGCAGGCAACGAGGTAGTGATCGCACAGATCCTGGTTGAAGACAGCAGAGATGTATTTAGAGGGCAGGTTGGTCAGGATGATAGCTATGAGGGTGCCCGTGTTTACGGATTTAGGGTTGTACCAGGTAGGTTCCTTGATAATTTGTATGAGATTGAGGGCATCTAGTTTAGATTGTAGGACGGCCGGGGTGTTAAGCATATCCCAGGTTAGGTCACTTAACAGTACAAACTCTGAAGATAAATGGGGGGCAAGTAATTCACATATGGTGTCTAGGGCACAGCTGGGGGCTGAGGGGGGCTATAACAAGCAGCAACAGTGAGAGGCTTATTTCTGGAAAGGTGGATTTTTAAAAGTAGAAGCTTGAACTGTTTGGGCACAGACCTGGATAGCATGACAGAACTCTGCAGGCTGTCTCTGCAGTAGATTGCAACTCCACCCCGTTTGGCAGTTCTATCTTGCTGGAAAATGTGGTAGTTGGGGATGGAAATGTAAGAATTTTTGGTGGCCTTCCTAAGCCAGGATTCATGCATGGCTAGGACATCAGGGTTGGCGGAGTGTGCTAAAGCAGTGAATAAAACAAACTTATGGAGGCTTTTGATGTTAACATGCATGAAACCAAGGCTTTTACGGTTACAGAAGTCAACAAATGATAGCACCTGGGAAATAGGAGTGGAACTRGGGGCTACAGGGCCTGGGTTAMCCTCTACCTCACCAGAGGAGAAGTAGGATAAGGGTACGGCTAAAGGCTATAAGGACTGGTTTTCTAGTGCATTGGGGACAGAGAATAAAAGGAGCAGATTTCTGGGCTTGGTAGGATAGATTCAGGGCATAATGTACAGACAATGGTATGGTAGGATGTGAGTACAGTGGAGGTAAACCTAGGCGTTGAGTGACGATGAGAGAGGTTTCCTCTCTGGAGGCAACTGTTAAGCCAGGTGAGGTCTCCACATGTGTGTGGGGTGGGACAAAAGAGCTATCTAAGGCATTTTGAGCGGGACGGAGGGCTCTACAGTGAAATAAAACATTAAGAACTAGCCAAAACAGCAGTAGACAAAGCATATTGACATTAGAGAGAGGCGTAAAGCAATCCCAGGTGTTGACCAGGAGTGCTAAGACAACTTGTAAATGGTGATGGGCRGAGCGGGTCAGTTAGGTACACACAGGACCTGAGTTCGAGGTTGGGGCCGACAGGTAAACAAAATGAGGTACCGTGTTATTGAAACATTCCAGGGGGCATGAGCTGTGTAGCCGAGTGATCATAGGGTCAAAAGAGCAGCAATAGGTGAGTCAGGGTGCCGTTCAGTAGTCACTAGGCGAGCAGGGGACACAGCGTTCAGAAAAGCTAGCGGGCCGGGGCTAGTAGATGGTTCTTCGGCGACATCATAACAGATAGCCTGTTGAGACCATATTGGGCGATCACGTCGGCAGTCCAGTCGTGATGAATCGGCGGGGCTCCGTGTCGACAATAAAGGGTCCAGGCCAATTGGCAAAGGAGCTATTGTAGACCTAGAATTAGCTGGTATATGGGCCTAGCTCGAGGCTAGCTCAAGGCTAGCTGGTGCTTGCTTCGGGACAGAGGCGTTAGCTAACAGTAGCCACTCGTTTRCAGTTAGCTAGCTGCAATGATCCGGTGTAATGATCCAGAGCGTCAGGAATCTGGTGATGTGGTAGAGTGAAGCAGTCTGATATGCTCTGGGTTGATATTGCGCTGTGCAGACTGGCAGGTGTTGTCCGAGCTAATGCTGGCTGGTGACCGAGAAAAAGGTGAAGACCCCTAGCCGTGGCTAACAAAGACTCGTAACTAGTTAGCTGGCTAGCGCCTGATGGAAGTTCCAGTTTTAAGGAATAAAAATAGTAGATCCGTACCACATTGGGTGAGGCGGGTTGCAGGAAAATATATTTAGTTCGGAGATAGAAAGTGATATTAAGATATATATGAGAAAGACTGGCTATTTACACGGGATAAGACAAAGACAAACACACACGTCCTACTGCTACGCCATCTTGGATCAACTTAATGAAGGTTCTCTTTTACTGAATGGACCTTGCTGCTCCTTGATGTTCACTCTTACCTCAGTTTGCACACACTCCTTTTCCAGTGTCCGTCGAACCTCCACTTTAGCAGTCTGTCACACTCTGTTGTCTGCCCGAGTTAGTTTTGAAGATGAATGTCAGTTGAGGGTCTTCCTATCTCGTGGAGACGAACTTAGGTGCATTCATCTCAGTAGAGCCTCCAAAATGTTATAACCCTGAAAGAGGGAAATATAGAAATAAATCACACAGAGATGTAGTTTCAAGCCCCYATAGGAATTCCTAGGTATAACCAATTGAACTCAGATCAGATATCATCAGAGCACACAGATCGTATTATCAACATTTTGATAAATTAATAGCATATTACTTTCTGGTACACATTATGATTCTGTATTATTATTTAGTTATTACTAAGGCACTTTTAATTCTATCACAAAAGCATGAACTAAACAGACCTACTCAGGCCATGAGGCTGAGCTCACAAAATAAACATTTCCATACAACCTTATTCCATGGGCAGGATACAGGATAAGAGACAGAACAACAGACCTTCATTCCATGTATACTGTTATGTTTGTTCCTTATATAATGACAAACCGGGGCGTAGGTTTAACTACGTTTAATGAACATATACTTCAGCTAGAAAACTCCATGTTTAGCCATGCAAGGCATTCTTTAACCATCTCCCGCGCCCGCATAGCCTGCTGGGTAACGTAGTCTAAATGTTATTAACACATAACAAAACATATACCAGATCGGACTTTTTTGCATTCCAAAACAATTGTTGACCAATCTACAGACCAAATCAAAGGTAATACAAATAAGATATCCAATCAGATCGAACCGGTGAACATCCTATCGGAATGGGGTCACATCTATGTGTGATGACCTGAGGGGGTRGGCTGGGAGCAATAGAGATAAGACAGCATTCCTGAGAGGACAATTGGATACAGTGTTTTCACTCTGAACAACTACAAGTAAGCACAGAGATCATACAGCCATATAGATTGCATCAAACTTATCCCCAGAGATACATTTTCTCACGTCAGAGAGRGGGGGGAACGGGCTGACTGGATTCTTGGCATTGTCTTTTGTGTTTAGTTGAGCCATTTGCCATGTGGCCGGAGGTGACAGAGAACCTACAAATCCCCCCTGGACAGAATCTGTACATAACTGTACATGAACAGGCAGTGTCCAATACAGGAAGATCGAACCGGTGAAAGGCCCGCACCACATGAGTGTTCATTCTTGAGTCTTCAGTCCAGCTTATGGAACCCAACCTCTATTCCTTGGGCCCATGGCATCAGGAGTGTCTTCCGGCGGAGTGTTGACAATGCGATTTAGATATGCAAATGTCCCTAGGTCCACATTCCTTCAACCAAGCTCAATAACTTCATTCTTTATTAAGTGGAGAGAGATTACATCAGTTCAATCGGTTCTGAGGACACCTACACCACCCGATGTCACRGGAAGGCCAGAAAGATCATCAAGGACAACAACCACCCGAGCCACTGCCTGTTCACCCCGCTATCATCCAGAAGGCGAGGTCAGTACGGGTGCATCAAAGCAGGGACCGAGAGACTGAAAAACAGCTTCTATCTCAAGGCCATCAGACTGTTAAACAGCCACCACTAACATTGAGTGGCTGCTGCCAACATACTGACTCAACTCCAGCTCACTTTAATAATGGAATTGATGGGAAATTGATAAAAAATGTATCACTAGCCACTTTAAACAATGCCACTTAATATAATGTATATGTATATACTGTACTCTATATCATCTACTGCATCTTGCCATCTTTATGTAATACATGTATCACTAGCCACTTTAAACTATGCACTTTTATGTTTACATACCCTACATTACTCATCTCATATGTATATACTGTACTAGATACCATCTACTGCATCTTGCCTATGCCGTTCTGTACCATCACTCATTCATATATCTTTATGTACATATTCTTTATCCCTTTACACTTGTGTGTATAAGGTAGTAGTTGTGGAATTGTTAGGTTAGATTACTCGTTGGTTATTACTGCATTGTCGGAACTAGAAGCACAAGCGATTCGCTACACTCGCATTAATATCTGCTAACCATGTGTATGTGACAAATAAAATTTGATTTGATTTRATTTTCAAGTATGAATCAGATGGATATAAAATGTAATGGAAGGCCATGGAATCCATAATTAATGTTACACTATCAGAATTGTTACGTTTTACTTTTATCTGAGAAAGAGAGAAAGTTCAAATTGAAAAAGCCTCTCCTCCGGAGGAGGTTTGACTTGAAAATATGAAAAACAAATTTATGAAAACAAATCACCCCAAGATCAATTCTTGAGTTTAGATGAATAGAAACAGAACATAATAATGAAACAATGTAAAACAGCTGCATTACAACACTAAAGGTAGTGACACATATCTGTTTTGTGAGCAAACAATCAATATTATAATTWAAAAAACGAATGTACTTGGTTGCTAAATTATCTCCATATTTTGCGCCGATAGGTCATTACAGGAATTCCAATATCGAAGTGGTTTCTAAACCGGCAGACGGTCTGCAAAGTAAATGTGTTGAAATGTGTTCAGACCCAATCAGGAAGTAAAGATTTGACTGCGTCTTTAAAGATGAATGAAATGGTATGTGACTAATTAAGTCACTGTTCTGTCAGAGCTGACAGAGCTGTATTATGCAACACAATTAAGCAAGTCAACTATCAGTTGAGGATGATAGCAGAATTCTAAATAAACTAGGGAGTGAGATCCAAAGCTCACCTACTGCTTGTGTAAAGAAAGAAAATCATAATTCAGTAGTTTGTAAACCCAGTATGTTTGTACACCCAAGTTTGTAAACCCAATTTTGCTATCTAACTATTGTGTAATAAAAAGTGCAATGTTTGTAAAATACGTTTGGAATGTAAATGTAAAAAAATAAAAAATAAAAAATAAACAAAGTTATTTTTGTATTTCTGAAGATGTGCCAAAAATATTTTTTAAAACATTTAAAAAAAGAAAAAAAAGACACCCCCACAAAAAACATACATGCTAAAATGATAAATCTACGATAATCGAGAATTCCAATAAGCATTTTTCTACGGCTGGCCATGCTTTCCACCTGGCTACCCCTACCCCGGGCAACAGCTCTGCATCCCCCSCASCMACCCCCCCCCCCCCCCYCMAACATACAAGTATTTTACACCATTTTAAAGATAAACTTGTTGTTAATCCCAACACAGTGTCCGATTTCAAAAAGGCTTTACGACGAAAGCACACTATCTGATTATGTTAGGTCAGTMCCTAGTCACAGAAAAACAGCCATTTTTCTAGCCAAAGAGAGGAGTCACAAAAAGCAGAAATAGAGATAAAATGAATCACTAATCTTTGATGATTTTCATCAGATGACACTCATAGGACTTCATGTTACACAATACATGTATGTTTTGTTCGATAAAGTTCATATTTACATCCAAAAATCTTAGTTTTCATTGGCGCGTTATGCTCAGTAATGTTTTGCCTCCAAAACATCCGGTGATTTTGCAGAGAGCCACATCAATTTACAGAAATACTCATAATAAACATTGATAAAAGATACAAGTGTTTTACATGGAACTTTAGACAAACTTTTCCTTAATGCAACTGCTGTGTCAGATTTCAAAAAGACTTTACGRAAAAAGCACACCATGCAATTATCTRRGTACGGCGCTCAGACACAAAAACAAGCCATACAGGWACCCGCCATGTTGTGGAGTCAACAGAAGTCAGAWATAGCATTATAAATATTCACTTACCTTTGATGATCTTCATCAGAATGCACTCCCAGGAATCCCAGTTCCACAATAAATGTTTATTTTGTTCGATAAAGTCCATAATTTATGTACAAACACCTCCTTTTCGTTCGCACGTTTAGTTCAAAAATCTAAAATCATGACGCGCAAGCTAGACAAAAAGTCAAAAAATTCCATTACAGTTCGTAGAAACATGTCAAACGATGTATAGAATCAATCTTTAGGATGTTTTTAACATAAATCTTCAATAATGTTTCAACCGGAGAATGCCTTTGTCTTTAGAAATGAAAAGGAACGCAGATACCTCTCACGGGGGCGCGCCTGAGTGAGCTCGTGGCACTCTGCCAGACCCCTGACTCAAACAGCTCTAATTCCCTCATCCTTCACAGTAGAAGCCTGAAACAAGGTTCTAAAGATTGTTGACATCTAGTGGAACCCTTAGGAAGTGCAATATGACCCCATAGACACTGTATATTGGATAGGCAAACCTACAAACCTCAGATTTCCCACTTCCTGGTTGGATTTTTCTCAAGTTTTTGCCTGCCATATGAGTTCTGTTATACTCACAGACATCATTCAAACAGTTTTAGAAACTTCAGAGTGTTTTCTATCCAAATCGACTAATTATATGCATATCTTAGCTTCTGGGCCTAAGTAGCAGGCAGTTTACTCTGGGAACCTTATTCATCCAAGCTACTCAATACTGCCCCCAGCCATAAGAAGTTAACAAACAAATCACMGACCATTTCAAATCCCACCGTACCTTCTCCGCTATGCAATCTGGTTTCTGAGCTGGTCATGGGTGCACCTCAGCCACGCTCAAGGTCCTAAACGATATCATAACTGCCAGAGATAAATGACAGTACTGTGCAGCAGTTTTCATTAACCTGGCCAAGGCTTACGAGGTGTCAATCACCTCATTCTTATCGGCAGACTCAATAGCCTTGGTTTCTCAAATGACTGCCTCGCCTGGTTCACCAACTACTTCTGAGATAGAGTTCAGTGTGTCAAATCGGAGGGCCTGTTGTCCTCTGGCAGTCTCTATGGGGGTACCACAGGTTTCAATTCTCAGGCCGACTCTTTTCTCTGTATAYATCAATGATGTCGCTCTTGCTGCTGGTGATTCTCTGATCCACCTCTACACAGACGACACCATTCTGTATACATCTGGCCCTTCCTTGGACACTGTGTTAACAAACCTCCAGAAGAGCTTCAATGCCATACAACACTCCTTCCGTGGCCTCCAACTGCTCTTAAAATATAGTAACACTAAATGCTAAATGCATGCTATTTAACCGATCGCTGCCCGCACCAGCCCGCCCGCCTAGCATCACTACTCTGGATGGTTCTGAATATGTGGACAACTACAAATACAACTGTCTGGTTAGACTGTAAATTCTCCTTCCAGACTTACATTAAGCATCTCCAATCCCAAATTTAATCTAGAATCRGCGTCCTATTTTGCAACAAAGCCTCCTTCAGTCATGCTGCCAAACATACCCTCGTAAAACTGACTATCCTACTGATCCTTGACTTCGGCGATGTCATTTACAAAATAGCCTCCAACTCTCTACTCAGCAAATTGGATGTAGTCTATCACAGTGCCATCCGTTTTGTCACCAAAGCCTCATATACTACCCACCACTGCGACCTGTACACTCTCGTTGGCTGACCCTCGCTACATATTCGTCGCCAAACCCACTGGCTCCAGGTCATCTATAAGTCTTTGCTAGGTAAAGGTCACTGGTCACCATAGCAGCACCCACTCGTAGCACGCGCTCTAGCAGGTATATTTCACTGGTCATCCCCAAAGCCAACACCTCTTTTGGCCGCCTTTCCATCCAGTTCTCTGCTGCCAATGACTGGAATGAATTGCAAAAATCACTGAAGCTGGAGACTTATTTATCCCTCCCTAACTTTAAGCATCAGCTGTCCGAGCAGCTTACCAATCACTGTGCCTGTACACAGCCCATCTGTAAATAGCACAACTACCTCATCTCCATACTGTTATTTCTGTTGCTCTTTTGCACCCCAGTATCTCTACTTGCACGTCATCATCTGCACATCTATCACTCCAGTGTTAATGCTAAATTGTATTTATTTCGCCACTATGGCCTATTTATTGCTTTAACCTCCCTAACCTTACTTAATTTGCATGCACTGTATATAGATTTTTCTATTGTGTTTTTGACTGTACGTTTGTTTATCCCATGTGTAACTCTGTTGTTTTTGTCACACTGCTTTGCTTTATCTTGGCCAGGTCGCAATTGTAAATGAGAACTTGTTCTCAACTGGCCTACCTGGTTAAATAAAGGTGAAWTWTTTTTTTTTTWAATGAATACATGGAACATATAACATTGACAAACATAGGCCTGCATATGGGAAAAAGTGAAGGAGTTGCCTTGGACAAGGATTTCTATAAAAGGGGAGAAATTTAATGTCCCATTAAAATCCCATTTGACATTGAGAGCTGAGCTTGGTATGGAAAACCATCCAGGCCGATGTGATTCAAAATTATCGTGCACATAAAAGCGGCATCGAGCCAAAAATCAAAGGCCTTTATCCATGGAATCAGCTTTCCATATTATCAGTGATGAGCTAAAATGCTAGAAAAATAAGCAACAGCGATAGGTTGAGTCATAAAATGTTAAATCCTAAAATCGAATCAGTTGGGAAAGTAATTTTTGCTGTGTTAGGGAAAAGAGTCAATCATCATTATATCAAGCAAACAAATGTAAACATACACAACTCTTATCAATTACCTAGACCATCCTGTGTWGCCTATCAAAAAACAGCCACTGGCTAGCAGAGGGGTGGGACAAAACTCATAATCCACACACACAAATAAAATGGATTTAGTCACATGCACAATACGCATAAGAACACAAACTATTCAACACAATCACACTCAGAAATCTAGCACTGATTTCCGCAAAATATTAAAAGGGTTAAATGTTATAAACCTACTGTATGTTTGAGACTACATTTTCGCAGCCTACCCGGCTATGTTAGAATTACAGTTAGTCCAAGCGTCTAATCTCAGGGAAACTGCATTTTGAGTTTAAAACTTTGCRGTAGAGTCTGCACCGTTTTTCAAACAAATCAGGATATTTTTCAAAGAGGGTTTGCAGAATAATTTGCTCTGTAATTATCCGCTCACACCACGCGTTGAGAGGATGTCTATATATTGTAATCGCTAAAGTTGAAACGTGTCCTATGCGCAACCAAGACAACCGCATCATAATAAACATCCAGGTTTCCCMAAAAAAACACTGCGGCTTCACGAATCAGGGTTTCTATTATGAGGAAAAATGGCTGAGCTCTGTAGCTTGGCCTGCCTGGTTACAGGAGAGAAGCACGGATGCGGCCGCACCAGGGACAGACGAGTGCAATTCAAGACTGAAACATTTTCTCTGTGACTAGTTTAAGACGCAAAAACAAAGGTGGATTTCCAAAGTTTCCAACACCTCGAAGCTACAATGTACTGCCCGTCCTGTGACAGGCAGTACATTGACTGGGAGTGTAAGAGTCTACACCTTTGGCTGAAATGCTTGGGGGCACGATCCCTCCCAAGATCCCAACAAGGACATTTTCACTATATGTCCTGTTCGTTTGCAGTAAGTACCCCGTTTAGTCTGCTGTTTAGGGATAACATAGTTCGATGAAACGAAACATGCCTGATTAGGATATCTGTCTAGATTCAATATTAGTGGCCCATGTAAGAATTCCTTGAAATGTGTTATCTGCAGGACTCCCCAAATCTAATGCTTGCGTGTTAACATTGTCCGTAGCATGTCATTGTCACATGGGGTTTCTTGGCCAGAATATTCATAAAAAGGTTTCCACCGTGTAACGATCGTCTAAGGGAGGAGACCAAACGCAGTGTGGTAAATGTTCATGCCTTTTAATGAGAAGTGAACACTATAACAAAAATAACAAAGTGATAAACGAAAATCGAACAACACGAAACAGTTCTGTCTGGTACAGACACAAAGACAGAAAACAACTACCCACAAAACACAAGTGGGAAAAAGGCTACCTAAGTATGGTTCTCAATCAGAGACAACGATAGACAGCTGCCTCTGATTGAGAACCACACCCTGCCAAACACACAGAAATAGAAAACATAGAACACAAAACATAGAATGCCCACCCCAACTCACGCCCTGACCAAACCAAAATAGAGACATAAAAAGGATCTCTAGGTCAGGGCGTGACACACAGTCACTCTGTGTACTGCTCGAATGTTTCTCTTGTGCCTTGCTTACAGGTCAAGACCCTAGTACAGTCTGCATGAGATGGACCCTGAAGTTGCTTTGAGACGCTCTAAAATGTCTGCAATAAGCTGGTTGACAATTGYGCCATCCTTTAAAATGTTCCGTGGCTCTGTGGGCAATTTCACTTGGAATTGAGATTAAAAGTACTTTCTATACATCTCACATTTCCAGACCATACGAATTGAATGGAAAGTACTTTTAAAGTACACCACCATGGTGTGAATGGAGATTTCACTGATATTATTTTGGTGAGAGGTGTACTCACTGCATGTTAACCAGCGTGAAATGATAGACCTTGGCATGCATTATTTGTCAATGTCCTAATGACCGTGTGACACCGACTGGGGGCGGCAGAACATGTGTCTTGGAGTGCGGCCGCATTGGAGTGTGGCCACAGATTTCTTTGATCAATTCCCTGGATAGTGCTCTTGTAACACAGATTTCTGTGATCAATTCCCTGGATAGTGCTCTTGTAACACAGATTTCTGTGATCAATTCTCTGGATAGTGCTCTTCTAACACATTTCTGTGGTCAATTATCTGGATAGTGCTCTTGTAACACAGATTCCTGTGGTCAATTCTCTGGATAGTGTTCTTCTTACACAGATTTCTTTAGTCAATTCTCTGGATACTGTAGAGTGAGAGAGATCGGAGAGGGGAAGGGCAGTGTACTTTTGAGTTTTGTTGAGCCATTTGCCATGTGGCCGGAGGTGACAGAGAGCACATACATTAGGGCTGAACCTACAAGAGGACAGACCTGCCTTCTCTGCATATGTTGCCTTAAAACAACAGTAGTGACATGAAGAAAGATTCCATCCTGCTTGGAAAAATATGTTTTGTTTGCATTGATATTGATAGTTAAACCAATGCTATTTTCAGGTCTTCCTGAAAACAGGTTATGGGGCATTTAAAGAACGGAGCAGGTCMTTTCCATGTCAARTGACCAATGAGCACCAACATGTGAAGTTTTTACTGATAACTGTTTGGTTAATTAAAACCCATCACTCTGTTACCAAATTGGTAACAAAGTGACAGAAAATCTGTAACAGAATGACTGCAATTGAATTGGCCACAATGGGAAATCATAGTAGTCACAAACCACAGTACAGCAGAGCACAGTACAGCGCAGTACAGTAAAGTAATGACAAGTACAGTAGAGTATACTTCAGTAGAGTAGAGCAGAGCAGAGTTTAGTACAGTACAGTACAATGCAGTACAGTACACTAAAGCACACATGAGTAGAATACAGTATAATGTAATATACAGTACTGAACTGAACAATACTCAACTCAAATTTTCTTTACTGTACTCTACTCAGCTCTACTGTACTGTACTCTACTGAGCGCTACTGTACTGCACTCTGTGCTCTACTGCACTGTACTCTACTGAACTCTACTCAACTGTACTTGACTGTATTGTGCTGTATACTACTGTGCTGTACTGTGATTGGTGCAGATTTGGTCCATTCTGGACCAACCAAATGTGGTCTTGTTTTGTGGCGGAGCTCATTAGAATAGCCAGTGTGTAGAATAACACCAAGGTGTCTTATCATAGCTGACACCCCATTATTTCTGCAGCCATCTTTCAATCTTAATTCGGAGTAGATATTTAAGGGAAACATGGTCACATAAAAAACTGAGGGMGATTTTACTGTCATTCTGTTACCAAACTTGCATCTGCAATGTTTCTTAAATTAATGTGTTTTTGTAAACATGTTAAGTGGTATTCTACAGTCTGAAATCTGGGAATAATGGCAATTTCAATAATTGAACCATAGATTATATTATTGGATAGTATAATGTATAAATGTACGCCAAGGTAATTCTTTGTCAAACACTTATTAGAAATCGAAAGTCATTCGACGATGGGTAGTTTGTGCACGCCACCATGTTTGTTTTTCACGTCAACCACCGATAAGAGGAGACGATGAGTTTGGTCTGTTTGCAGTATGCGTGTTGAAGGGGGTGTGTTGTCTACGATCATTCACTTCCCTTCATTCACTCCCGGAAGTCTACCCGAAAGATGAGTGAACCATTCCTTCACCTCCATCAAAACATCTTTGGTCTGACAGATGTATATGTGACATCCAAAATGCATTGTGTAATGTCAACAAACATGGCGCCACACATACCTGTAGCTGGCAAATAGCTTAGCATTAGCTCATTATAATCAGTATTTTATACACTCATAGGTGTCCGTTACAATCTTTGGATTAATCGGAATGCATTATTTGTCACCAGTACTTGAAAACATGTGACCGTAGATCAGTGGCAYCTAAATTTGGGAGAACGGGCGTGTGGTAATGACTTGAGCGTAATTATTGGAATGGTATCAAATACATCAACCACATGGTTTCCAGGTGTTTGATGCCATTCCATAAACTCATAACATTGTTATGAGCCGTTCTCCTCTCAGCAGCCGACACTACTTTGATAGGAATGCACACGTCTAAAGTTATTTTTTGTAAGGAAAACAACAATGGAGGCAATGCGAGCCTCAAACATAAATTGTCCGCAAAACTGMAATGGGCTGAAAAACACCTCAACTAGTTACCTGTCCAAAATTGTAATCAGTAACGTAACTTTTGGATTACCCAAACTCAGTAACGTCATCTGATTACATTGTTACTTTTAGATTACTTTCCTCTTAAGAGGCATTAGAAGACAAAATTGTATGTTACCAATTGAAAGACCTCTATTGCAGGATAAATCAATATTAAAGTTTACATTGCTGGCCATATATGGATGTTACATTTTGCTGTATGGGTTGGTTACATAGGCTTCTAACCCATTGCTTTCTACTTCATATAATACGATTAAATGATATGTTTACATTAAAAACAAAAGTCTATCAGAATTCCAGTCACTCCAATAAATGTTATACCCCTTTATCTTCAAGAATAGGACTTGGAAATATGGAAGTATAGATTAGCCAAATTGTTTTACCTGAGCATAACCCCAAAACGAAGGAATTATTAGCCAGCTCTACTCTGTTGTTTATGATTTTGTGTTCATGGAGGACTGATTGGGCTCATTGATTCGAGTTGAATAATAAATGCTGCACTCATGGAATGGCATGCTTTGAGCGCTACTGAAAAGTGCTATTTACGTACATGTGAAAAATGAAATCAATATGCTGCATTTGCTATAGGCCTATTGTTTACCTTTTTGTTGGTGATACTTTGATATCTTGATAATATGCAGCTTTTGGGCTCCTGAGTGGCGCAGCGGTCTAAAGCACTGCATCTCAGTGCTAGAGGCATCACTACAAACCCTGGTTCAATTCCAGGCCTTTTCACATCTGGCTATGATTGGGAGTCCCATAGGGTGGCGCACAATTGACCCAGTGCCATCGGTTTGGGCCATCATTGTAAATAAGAATTTGTTCTTAACCGACTTGCCTAGTTAAATAAAGGTTAAACAAATGAGGCTATTCAGTGTTTGTAAACATTGTAAATTTTAACAAACATTGGAGGAAAAAAAGCTTATATTTTGGAATCTMATGGAGTGTGACAGTTGAACTAAGCTCATCTGGCATTTACATATAAGTGTCGCGCYGGAATGAATGTTTCAGGAGTCAGGCGCAGGAATGCATAGTTTTTTTATTAAACCCAAATTATGGCATACCGTGTAAAGGCACGGAGACGAAGACCAAACACAACAAACACAGGGTAGAAACCCAAACAAAAAGAGCGAGGAGTACCTCAAATAAACAACACTAGCGCACAATGATTAACACACGGAACGAGACCAGTAATCATCTGAGCAATGGCACGAAAGCCAAAACACACAGCACAGGTACTCACACGCACCAACGGGCATTGTAACAGTAATCAACCAGACAACGGAAACCAAAGGGCACACTTATACAAGTACTAATCAGTGGGAATAGGGGCCAGGTGTGCGCAATGAATGTTCCAGAGGGATCCGTGACAAATAAGTTATATTCTCCAAAAATCAACGGATATATATATAATTTTTAAGTCAAACAATGGATGTAAAAAGTTTGAGCATGTGTCCATTAGGCTTATGGATTTTTTTTTTATCAGCATGAATTAGATTGAGCAATAAAAGCCACACTTATTCCATAGGCTTGGATCTGCACTATGATTCTGTTGCAAGAGCGCATTTTTGCATTTTTGCATTTTTCTTTGAAATGGAGAGTTGAATCCAACATATCAACTGTTAATTTCTAGACAAACTGGAATTAAAGCCAGACTCAGTGGCAATGATGGAACTATACAAGCCGAAGATACATCTCCTTCAATTGTTGATGTTTGGTTGCATTGACAACCAAACACAAATCAATATCACTTTTGCAATACAGTAAGTAGCCTATTAACTTGTTGACACATTAAGAAAATGATATGTTGGATTCATGTCACCATCTCAACCAAAAATGTAAGTTAAAGAAAAGGATTAAGCCAGTGGCTCAGATGGAACTATCCATGCAGTAGATATAGATAACTACCAAAATAATGGAAACACTTCAGTGAAGTATATTTATAGCAGGTGGTTCCACACAGGTGTGGTTCCTGAGCTAACAATTAACATCCCTTCATGCTTAGGGTAATGTATAAAAATGCTGGGCAGGCCATTATTTTGCCCATTATTTTGGCTACCATGGCTATGCCCCATGTAGCGGCTTTCGTCTTCCTCCTCGTCTGAGGAGGAGAAGTTAGAAGGATCGGAGGACCAATGTGCAGCGTGGTAATTGTTCATCTTGTTTAATAAAAGTGAACACTCAAAATACAAAAACAACAAATGTGAAAAACCGAAACAGTTCTGTCTGGTGCAGACACACGAAGACTGAAGACAACCACCCACACAACCCAACACAAAACAGGCTACCTAAATATGGTTCCCAATCAGAGACAACACAAAACACCTGCCTCTGATTGAGAACCATATCAGGCCAAACACAGAAATAGGAAAACATAGAAATACAAACATAGACTGCCCACCCCAACTCACGCCCTGACCATACTAAATAAAGACAAAACAAAGGAAATAAAGGTGACATAGTGTGACACCCCCATAGAATGACAATGCCGAATGGTTTGATGAGTATGAAAACRATGTAAACCATATGCAATGGCCGTCTCAGTCACCAGATATTAACCCAACTGAACACTTATGGGAGATTCTGGAGCAGCGCCTGATACAGCATTTTCCACCACTATCAACAAAACACCAAGTTATGGAATTTCTTGAGGATGAATGGTTTCACATACCTCCAATAGAGTTCCAGACACTTGTAGAATCTATGCTAAGATGCATTGAAGCAGTGGTGGCCTGTGGTGGCCTAACACCCTATTAAGACTCTTTATGTTGGTGTTTCCTTTATTTTGGCAGTTACCTGTACATCTCCTTTGTCAACTAAACACAATCCAATATTACTTTTGCAATACAGTAAATAGCCTAGAGTTAAGGCTATCTTACAAACTAATGTTAACAGTATTTATTCAACTTTAAAATGTGTAACACATCCATCGTTACTGTAACAATAAACGTCTTCTCATGTAATCACAGAAACTGCTCTCCAAGATAGCATGCAAAAGGCGCAGGTCTGCGGAGACCTTCACCAATTGCTATAATAATCTGCGCAGAATCTCGAACGGCATTGATCACTTGCACCATGTACTTTAATAATCTCAATTGCTATCCAGGTCATTTAGTTGTGCTATTAGCACATTGATAACGCATTAAGTTGTATAAATAAACAGAATATCTGCCATTGCATTCTCATTTCAACTATGTTGTGCTGCACAGTGATATCACATTTAGGTGACAACTAAACAAAAAAATCTAACATTCATTTTCCATTGGAATTAGGTTGTGCCTGTTTTTTTGAATGGATGAAAATAGGTTGTAATCTCATTGACAGACATTTCAACCCAATATTACCCAATTTTCCACATTGAAATGACGTGGTGCGTGCAACCAGTGGGATTGGACCATAATTCCGATACAGCCCATCTCCCTCCACATCAAGGGCTGAGGGTCAGAGAGGATTAGTTCAAACTCATAGTCCCCAAAGCCAGACAAAGGAGTAGCCAGACCAAAGCCCTTACTCTGAAGGATCAGTGCGTCTCCTTCCTCAATCCTCAGCTGCCTTGATCAGCTCGTCCTCTCCCACCTCCTCCTCCACCACCACCCTCCTCTACGAAGCTGAGCGCACATTTATTTATCAATCAGTCTCCCGGCTAGTTCGCCGCTGCTGCTAAACTGACACTCACGCCTGTTTCTGCACTTGAGCAGCTGCTGCCGAGGTGGGCAGTGGGTTAGAAAACACCTTGGCCATGTTGACTTCGGGCAACACAAAAAAGAGAGAGAAACTGAGGGCGGTCAGTTCCAGTGGCGACCCGTCATTCAGGGCTGGTGGGGTACCACCTGTTTTGAGCCCCATCTGTTTAGCAAAATATATTGTATGTTATTTTGGCATTCATACGTGTCACATATCAGTTTGCAAACAATGTAAAAAACGACAACATTGAGTTAACAACGCTGCATACAAACATGGTCTCTTTTTTGCTTTCTTGAGTAAGGCATCTCCAAAATGCAGGTGTTTCAGCCTAGCTCAGTGTGTTCTGTGGTGGTGGGGCAGCCAGCGGAAAATACAGAGCRTAGGGGTTGGTTATGTTCTGTAGCTGCGCCGTGATTAGCTCAGTGTTCTGTCACTCATGGGAACACTACATCACTGCAAAATCTACAGGGGAAAGCTAAAAAAATGCAAGCCCCTTGGGTGCTGCCATAGATTTACTGTACATTAGAAGTGCCCTTCTAAGAATGCTCAAGGTCATTGGCCACAGATAAAATGATGTCAAGTCACGTAATATTTACCGTAGCTTTGATTGGACTTATCATGTCAACATCACACTTTCAAAATCTTAGCTAGCAAGCTAGACAAGCATTCATCATCATTAATCAAGTCGACAATCTACTGGCAAATTCTTTTCAATCCTTGTCATATGAAGAGAAATTATAGATAAAACGTATCGGTGCTCATCGGCCATTGGACATAAACATTACACAACAAGTTGGAAATCGCAAATTCAACAATGAGTTGTTTGGAAGGAATCAGTGGCTAACTGCAAGCATTGCAAAGCAATCCCTAGCCTACTATTCAGGGTGTGTGGTCCAATCTGGGTTTAGGGGTCTCTTTTCCAAGCTTAAAAGGATAAACATTCACATGCGACACCATGGGCTAGAAAAGATTGAATACATTAGCCATGCTGTCAATCCAGCATGACTTCTGCCACGTTCAAAACAACTGAAAACTTGGAACTGGGAAAGTGAGTTTTGAGTTCAAGACAACTGGGAACTCCGACTGGGAAGATACGTTTTGAGCGGTCATCCAACTCGGAATTCCAAGTCGGGAWCTTCGGGCCTCCTTCTATAGCTCCGACCTGAAGATAACTGACGTCATGATTCAATCTTGCTTTTTCCGAGTTCCCAGTTGTCTTGAAAGCACCATAAATCCAGAGAATGCCAGACTTTGATAATTTGATAACAATATTTGCCCACAAGAAGGACCGCCGTGACCACCTTCCTGTTCAARTGAGCACAGCACAACAAGATGTACAAAAATGTATTGTATGCTGATGCATACATGATGTAATATGCCAGGGAGATATGTATACTGTAGTGAAGAAAGTGATACTAAGTGTGTGTTGTGTAGTAAGCTGTTATTAGCCCATTTGCCTCACCCTAATAAGAATGTGTTCTTAACTGACTTGCCTAGTTAAATAAAGGTTAAATAAATTAAACAAATATATAAAATAATTTGGTCCCTTTCCCCCTCATAACTTTGCCTACTGTTCTGACTTGGTGGTACACATGTAGCCTATAGCCTGTTTTAGAGAAATGTCATCATCRAGTATTGTAAGAGTTCTCATTGTCTGCTTATATGCCCCTTTATTTATCCTATGGTTCTGACTTGGTGTCCAGGGAGAACACTTCTTCACAATTGTGTCACTGTACATTTCAAAAGTGCTGAACAAATAGTTATATTGTCTACGTCCATCTTAGCTCGTTCATTAATGTCTTGATCAAAATTACGGATAGCCTCTTATCCACTCATTTTTCCCGTATGCCATAGTCTGTACATCCCAATTGTCAGTAGAAACCACATTTTTTTATGCAAGTCAGCCATAACAGCTATGTTTTWAAAAAAGGCAGTAAATGAGGCTGAATGAACTGTTTCCCTGCCAGACAAGGCTCCGCTGATAGCCATATGTAGTGTCAGGTTCACCTTGGGGTCATGATTGGGGCTGTACCAAATGTTTGATGTATTATAATAATTGATTATGCTTATGTTGTATTAATAGAAGGGGAAGGGTTATAAGACCCCTCCCTCCTTACATTTATAGGGTCCTAGACTACAGATTAACAATATATATATTCATTATAAACGTTTAATAATGTTCCACAGTTTTTTTCCTAGTTTCTGCCTCTTATAAAGAAACGGTCTGAGAAATGTGACTGTGAGACAGAACTCTGCAGGGGAGTGTAAGAGATAAGAGACTAGTCAGACATTCCAAAATAAATCAACTTGGGGAGTGGACATTTACTGCTGAGCTTTTAGACACTGAAACTCTTGTTTATGTAGCTGTGTAGGCGTGGTTTTGGGCTCATGAGTAGAAGGTAACATCTTAGTGACATCACTAAGATATATGACTGTAGGCATAATAAAATAACTCGGACCCTTTTCTATTTTGCAGAACTTACTCGGAAACATGCGTGCTATGTTCCTGTTGTCAATTTCTGTCTAATTGCATTAATAAAGGTTTTTGAATGATTTAATTAAAGATATTGTCTGAATGCTAATTTCACCAATGAGCCAATGATTGACAAGGAACAAGGAATGAACCCCAACAGTAGCGTTGGTAGAGATTCACTTCATGGTGTTGAAATGAAAGCTTTGCTGTTGGGACATCTTTAGGTAGGCCCAAACAGTTTGTGGGCACCATTTGTCATCATTATTGCATTTCATKTATTGTTTAGTGTTGTGTTGTGTAGTGGCTTAGCTGGCATGCATCTAAACAATTTTTGGGGAGTTTGCCTCACCAAGATTTACATGCTAAAATCGCCACTGGTCAGGCCTAATATCTCTGAGGATACTTACACCAGGGGCAGGCTGCTCATCTGCACCTTATCACTGGATTCTCACTAGGAAAGGTATGAAAATATGAACATGAAGTCATGCAGAAAGAGATGAAAACTTCTGCAAATGAAGTCAGGGCACTTTGAAAGAAAAATGAAGGTGGGTGACGGTTTTATTAGAGAAAGGAAAAATACATTTCCCGCTTATTTGATCGTGCGTTTTTTTWWTTTTTTTATTTCTCYGTCATTTCTTTGTTGGAGACCATAGAGGACATTTAAAGGAGCCTGGGCTTATAATATTATCTGATGTAATGAGCGTGTTTATGTGCTGATTATTCCGGGTTCCTCGCCGGTGTGTCTGTAGTGCGCTGGAGAGCAGAGACAGGGGGTAAAGCGTACAGTGACAAGGCTCATTAACAGGAAATACTCCACCACACTATGGAGTCTGGCTGTCGTCGATGGCAACGCCAAACTAATTATGCCCTGTAAGTGGAGTTTTGCACAAGTAATAACCCCTGCTTTCTGCATATGCAAATATGACAGACCTGATCATTACATTTTATCTTTCAAAGACATATTGTGTATTGTAAAATTGTCAAAGCCAAGGGCAAAATCATTACACTGCACCTTACATTTCAACACATTTTTATGAGCTTTCACCATAAATGTAGCAGCATTGTGAATGTCATGGATAATGTGGTTTAATAATATAATAAATTATATTACTAAACCAATAAAAAAAAATACCTTGATATGCTGTGCCAACTTATTAGTAATTGGCAAATGGAGTCATTTAGCCAGAACAGTAAAGTCGCTGCAGTGATCGTCCCTGAAAAACGTAAATTCTGTACACTTTCAACCACCAACTTATACTACTTACAATGACAGTCACAATGATATGAACTTCATGGGAGCCTTTATATACTTTCTGACTTGGTAGCAGTTTGAAGGATGCTTTTTAGTCTTTAACTCTTCTATTGCTTACTTGTCCTTGACCCAGTTGGAACCAGAGGAAACAGGGAGAGAAACTGATCCAGTTGTAATGGGGTTCAGTGAACTGGCTTTAAAACAGCTGCAGTCTACTCAGCATGTGCTATTTCCAGGCCTAACTATGCATCCTCTGATACCTAATAGACTTTTCTCTCAATAGCAGTGGTAAAGGGAATTATCCCCCAGTACACTTGTTACACAGGTGACTTTTATTGTGCAATCTACATTCTATTACATTCCCACCTCAATACTTATATGAGACTGATAACCATTTCTAGGACTTTATTAGTGCCTAGCTATTTGGGGATAAGCTACATGAACTGTTTGATTCTCTGAAATCTATTTGATGTCACATTCTTTGCAGTGGTAGAAAAATACCATTGCCCTGGAGTGAAATATTTAGAAAAATATCTTGGTGTGTGCTTGTGCATGCATGCGGGCACGTGTGTCCATCTGTCCCGTCCAGTCTCGTCCGTCCGTCCTGTCATGTGTCAATGAATTGCCCCAGAAATATTCAGGAACAGGTGTGCTTCATCCTGACTGAGTGCTTTTCTGCCTGGATAACGCTCTCTCCTCCATTTCATTTCCATGGCAATACTTATGTACAAATACCTATTTTCTAAATGCAAATTGATCTCCTCAGCTATGTTTGAGTTCAATTATGCAGTTGGCGGTCTATTCTGTGTCCACATGGATTATAGGGTATAGCCGAGTCTACGCTTTAAAAAAACAAACTTTTTAAACATTTTTTAAAATATTTATGAATAATGATAAAATACTGTGAAATTACAGGGATAAACTGATATTTAACTTTCGTCGTGTAGAATAATAGAAAATGTCAGTAAATACAAAATACATGAAACTTCCTGTATTTTTACAGACATGCATCCCTTTTTCACAACACTAAGCTGTAGAAATACAGCAATATACATTATAAAGAAAACACTAAATTGACCATTGTTTTAAGGATATTTACTTTAGTTTTACGTTCTAAATGCAGATAATTATAGTAAAAAACGTTCTGGTGTTTATAAACAGTATAGAACTATGCAAGAGAATGTAAAAAATAATGCTGTTGTTTGTGATTGTTGATCACTACATTACAARCATTAACTGCATTCTATCTTGACTCTCAGGTAGAAGACTATGCTATATTTGACATTTAATATCACCACTTCAGCAATTTCGTCCTCATCAGAGTATGATTCATTATGATCCAACATTCTCCTCCATATCAGACACTTCCTCCTCTATTTCAAAGTCACCATCCTCTACATCACTCCTCCGAACTATTAAAAAGGTTAGTGTAATTAAAGACGAGTCAATATTTCACATTGCGTTTTGCCATTTCCATTAGAAACTATTTGACAATGAATCAGAAATACGTTGGAGGCGTCATTCAAACGCCCTCGGACACAACTGGCGCCAATTGAATGCAACAGGCAGCTGCTTGGCACATGCATTGATAGGAGAGCGGATAGCTATCATACCAAGGTGAGCATTAACACCAAACGTTTGCTTAATTGTTTAACATAAAGTTTAAATAGTTGACGAAACTGACAGATGTGCAGCTCATTAACTTTGTTGTATTTGCTAGCTAATATCTTGGAGTTTGTGGTTGGCTGTTCACATGCATTAGCAACATAGCTTGCTAATCCTACCCGAGCTAGCTACTAACCAGACCTTGGCTAGCTAGCAGCAAGCCAGCTAAGATAAGCAAACGTTTTTTGTAACATATGTAGACAGTTAACATTTTATTCATTCTGAATTTTGAAGCATTGACATTCAGCTATTTAGCTAGATTGCTAGCTGCATTTCATAACCTAGCTAGCGCACTAACTTGCTAGCTAGCGAGCGCTAATCTTGCTAGCTAGGTAGTTTGCTGTAAGCCAATCCCGCCTGATAACATATGTTTTTCTCTCTTTCTACTTCAACAGTTCCTTGAATTGGAATTGAGGAAATTCCCTGCAATCCTCAAACTGAAGTAAGATTCATAGCTAAGCTTAGTTTATCAAACTGAGTAGGTTAGCATGGAAGTACAAAGAAATTTTGAAGTCCATTGTCATTGTAATCAAGCAAATCAGAAAGATACTTCAGCAGTTAATTGGAACCTAGATTAAAATCTACAAGCTACTTTTTTTCTTTGTTACAGGTAAGTTAAATACAGAGAAATTGGGAACATGTCAGGTCTTTCCAAATAATTGGCATGTTGTCCCTGTGGCCTCTGTCACGCCCTGAACTTAGATATCTCTGTTTTCTATATATTTTGTTTAGGTCAGAGTGTGACTAGGGTGGGTACGCTAGTTTTTGTATGTCTAGGGTTTTTTGTATGTCTACGTTGGCCTGATATGGTTCCCAATCAGAGACAGCTGTTTATCGTTGTCTCTGATTGGGGATCATATTTAGGTAGCCATTTTCCTCGTTTGTGTTGTGGGATCTTATTTTTGTATAGTTGCCTTGTGCACTGCAATACTGCACGTTTGTTCGATTCTTTGTTGTTTTGTTGTAAGTTTCACTATTAAAGAATGTGGAACTCTACGCACGCTGTGCCTTGGTCCGATCCTTTCAACGAACGTGACAGCCTCACTGTTAAAACATTAAGAGGTTATGTGGATCATCAGTCATTACACCGACATGAAGCAAATGGCCAATATGTATGCTGCATGGTTAGCTGCAAATCTCAGTTTACAAAACATAATGCTTTTAAAAGTCATATGCGTCGTCATCGTAGAGAGTCTGCTGTATCACAATGTGACACAATGCAAGGGCCATTTTCTAGGGAGTTTTTCCTAGCCACCATGCTTCTACACCTGCATTGCTTGCTGTTTGGGGTTTTAGGCTGGGTTTCTGTACAGCACTTTGAGATATCAGCTGATGTACGAAGGGCTATATAAATAAAATAAATACATTTGATTTGATTTACGTGTGAAAATCGTCATTGTCAGAAACAATGCCTTGATCTGAAGGATCGTCTTGCTCATCGAAGGTCACGTGTTTCAAAAAGAGAAAAGGTCAAATGCCCATTCAGACTGTGGCCTTTACATTAAGATCCTCTTTTACCGCCCACATTTCAAGGCAGCATAGGTATGCTACAGCTACCAATTATTCGGTTCATTCAGTGAGTTCTCATGAAGATGCTGAAAGTCTGTTCGGTGTAGATCTCATTTATGAAGGGCTAGAGGATATACTGAACTCAGCTGTTAAGTCTGTATATAAAAACATCTGTGTATGTTTTACATTCAATTACAGGCCAAGTATCTAATTCCCTCCTCTACGATACAAATGATTGTTGATGAGATTAATAGTCTTAATGGACTTAGTCATCAGTACACTCAAGATCAACTCAAGGTTGCCCTTCTATCTAATACGAACTTGACAGAGTCTGAAATTGAAGGTATTTTAAAGACCTTGAAGGACACAGATTTGCATGCATCCTGTAGCTTTACTTTATCAACAGAATATTTGAGAAGGCAGAATATTTGAGAAGGCAGTTTTCCAGAGGAACTTTTCCTATGTGCATCCTCAAGCTATACGTTTAGGTACAGATGAAAACCGAAAGGAACGATATGCTCAGTGTATCCATATAACAGAGGCACTGAAAGCTATGCTCAACGACCCAGTTGTTTGGCAGGAGTGTACAAAGATAATAAAGGACACTACATGTACTTCTGCAAATGTGTTAAATTATGTTTGTGACGGATCTGTGTTTAAGTCTAATGCAGTATTTATGGACTCAGGTGTAACTCTAAAGCTTGTATTGTATCAAGATGCTTTTGAGGTTGTTCACCCTCTTGGATCAGCAAAGACGAAACATAAGATTGTGGGGGTCTACTTTATGCTCGCAAACTTTGATCCTTTATAATCGCTCCAGTATTGATAATTTACAGCTCATGTTATTGTGTAATGAGAGAGACTTTAAATATTTTGGCCTTGACAAGCTTTTTTCTACAATGCTGTCGGATCTCAGAGATTTAGAAACAAATGGGTTGGAGATATCTGGACATGCTGTAAAGGCAGCAGTCTTTTTGCATTACTGATGATAATTTGGGGTCTCACAACATAGGAGGATTCACAGAAGATTTTAGTACCTCCAACTAGTGCTGTTGATACTGCCTTGCAACTAGAGGTAAACTGTTTGTTTTTGATGAACCTGCTGCTGCCACAACAGTACAAAATTACAACGAGGCAGTGATGGTAATGAGACAGAATCCAGAGGATTAAAATTTGACTCTGTATTTAATTCCCTCAAGCACTTTCATGTCTGTCAGCCAGGCCTCCCACCATGCATTGGTCATGATTTGTTTAAGGGGATACTGGTACATGACCTAGCCATTTATATCATGTACTTTGTTAAAGTAAAGAAATGCATTACATACTCAGAGCTTAACTGCAGGATCAGGCAGTTTAGCTACCAAGGATCTGATGCGAATTCCACATCCTCAGAAGTTGGTGAAAAGGGAATTAAACTAGGTGGCCAGGCAAGAGAAAACGGGTCTCTTTTGAGGCTCCTCCCTGTGATAATAGGCAAAAAGATTACTAATAAAGAAGATCGGGTATGGCAACTAACAATCCTACTTGGAATGAATATGTGCCCCCTCCATTTCTGTGGCTCAAGTTACTTTGCTCATTGTTCTGATTCCTGAGTATCTACAGACAAGAAAAGAGCTGTTTCCTTCTCACAAACTGAACCCAAAGCACCAATATCTGATCCACTATCCTGCTTTGATACTAAAGTTTGGCCCACATATAAGGCTGTGGACAATGAGGTTTGAAAGTAAACATTAATATTTCAAAAGATGTGTCCAGAGAGTGCAACATTTCAAAAATGTGTGTCAAACGCTTGCCAATAATCACCAACTTCTGCAAACCTACAGTGGCAAGAAAAAGTATGTGAACCCTTTGGAATTATCTGGATTTCTGCATAAATTGGTCATAAAATTAGATCTGATCTTCATCTAAGTCACAGCAACAGACAAACAGTCTGCTTAAATTAATAACACACAAATTATTGTCTTTTTTTGTCTATACTGAATAATTATGTTAGCACAGCTGAAAACTGTTGTTTGGAATAAAGAAGCAATACATCTGGCCTTCTTTAGACTAGCTGAGTATCTGGAGCATCAGCATTTGTGGTTTGACTACAGGCTCAAAATGGCCAGAAACAAAGAACTTTATTCTGAAATTCGTCAGTCCATTCTTGTTCTGAGAAATTAAGGCTATTCCATGCGAGAAATTGCCAAGAAACTGAAGATCTCGTACAACGCTGTGTACTACTCCCTTCACAGAACAGCGCAAACTGGCTCTAACCAGAATAGAAAGAGGAGTGGGAGGCCCCGGTGCACAACTGAGCAAGAGGACAAGTACATTAGAGTGTCTAGTTTGAGAAGCAGATGCCTCACAAGTCCTCAACTGGCAGCTTCATTAAATAGTACCCGCAAAACACCAGTCTCAACTGCAACAGTGAAGAGGCGACTCCGGGATGCTGACCTTCTAGGTAGGTTCTTGTAATATTATGATAATAATCTGTTTTCTAGCTTTATTTTGTCATCAATTAAGGAGTTGTGTCTGTTTTTTAGCTGACAAATTCTCTATTTTCACAACTGACACTAGTTGAATTGAGAGCAGTTTTTTGTGATATAATGACAATTATGTGTTCTGGCTATATTTTGGCATCAATTAAGGAGTAATGTCTGTTTTTCGCGTAACAATTCTATTGTTTCACAATTGATGCCATTTAGATCAAGAGTGTTTTTTTGTAATATTATGACAATTATCTGTGTTTTTGTGTAACTTTGGCATCAATTCAGGAGTCATTTCTGGGTTTATGCTGTCTAATTCTCTACTTTCACAACTGATACCAGTTATTAAAATTTGATGTTTTTTGTAATATTATTCTTATAATCTGTGTTCTTTTGTCATCATATTTTGTCATCAATTAAGGAGTTTTTTAGGCCTTTTAGCTGGCCAATTCTTTACTTTCACAACTGTCAGCAAAAAAAACGGGGATTCCAGGTACATTTTTTAGAGTTAATGTTGTAAAATTGCAGTAATATACTTTATTTGATTGAAAGTAAATCACCGTTTTTATACAGATTATTTACATACATTTTTAGTCAGTAGTTTTAGTCTATTTCTGGCACCCGTGCTACCAGACTTTTACCATAAATTAACAGCATTTAAAAAAAAAAAAAATGTACAGTGTAGGCTCTCCTCCACTTTGGTAGCGATATCTGATTCCTTCTCACCTCTGTGGTTGCATGTTAGAGCTGAGGAGAGAGGGGCTGCATGACATTAATAACTAACTAGTTAACTACGGGCTGTGTTTGTTTAGCTGGATGGAAGCTGTGGGCTAGGCAGTCCTCTGGGTCTTCATGCATTGGTGCCTCTTTGCTGGGAAACTGAAACATCCTAGTAACACAGAGCCAATTTACAACCTGTTGGATCCTAGATTGTGTTTGCAAAGAAGTGAAATTGGCATTTCTTCAACGCTGCATTGTAAGTGTTTCTCCCTGGGGKTTTTTATCAGCCTGTCAAGCTCTCTACCCGACACTCTCCTGTGGTAGGTGGTATTAGAAAAAATRTCAGAATAATCAGCTATKTATTCTCCTCCTCCATCCCTTGGCCTCCTCCGGTATTGCCACTCTCTCTCTCTCGATTCAGTTTGACATGCTCATTGTTTAACATGGCGTGGATCTTGGGGCGGTTAATATTATTCCAGCGTGCTGGTAAATGGGGTGGCAGGTAGCCTAGTGGTTAGCGCGTTGGGCCAGTAACAGAAAGGTTGCTAGATCGGATCCCTGAGCCGACAAGGTAAAAATCTGTCGTTCTGCCCCTGAACAAGACAGTTAACCTACAAKAATKTGTTCTTAACTGACTTGCCTAGTTAAATAAAGGTTAAATAAATACAAATAAGTCAGATAAACCTCTGATTGAAATTTGGTTGTGGAACACCAGAGAGCGATCGCCTCTGGCTACATGCTAGAGACGGAAGGAGGAGAGCCATCAAAATTCAACAGCTTGAGGCCGTAAATCGGAAACTAGAGGGCATCACTAGAAGAGAATATATACTTGCGTTACCCAAACCGCATGAAAGGTGTCCCCTCAGAACCCATTCTATGTGTATAAAGAAGGACGTTTCAAGTTTGTGATAAGAATATGCTCATTTCAATTTGTGTTACTGTTGACTGAACATGTGTACATAGTTTTTTCCCCTCCTGTTTGACTGAGCTTAACTGTGTGGCTAGGGTGTACGTGGGTGGACAAATCTATTCTTACAAATGAATCTAGGCCTAGTATCTGTACTGCTGGTGTGTGTGAGCCTCTTTTATATAATTTATATGGCAAGGATAAAATATTGAATGTCCTGTAAACTGGATAAAATATAAAAGCTATGTTACTCTAAACATGTTTAAATAATCTTTCTTTACTAGAAAGATTGATTCAGTTTTAATATTTGTCATGATGTGTTCCTCAATTATCAATGACAAATCTAGGTTACTGAGTGAACATGATAGTTAAAAACATMCAGTAGCCTATCATGCCATTGCTATTGGACACGGAGTGGAAATCAGAAAGAAGACTTACTTTATGTGTTGGAATAAAAAAAACTGATAGACATGCATCACGTGACGTGGGCTTCCCTGAGGAGTCACGGTAGGCCACGCCCCCTCGAGCGCGGCGCTGTCCAGTACCAGAGGCTGCTAGTGYTGTCAGAAACACTAAGCGGAGGCGCGCACTTGAGCTGCATTATCCTGAGGGCTAGGTACTGCAGACTGCTGCTGGAGTGGAGAAGAGGAGACAGCGAAAGTTCAGCGGCGAGAGCTAGAGCAATGAATCAAACAACGACAACGAACAGCATTTTTGTCAATTAGTAATACTTTTATATTAGAATTAATCTGAAGTTTTAGAGGACATAAAATATATGTTTTTCGAAATGATTGATGGTCCTAGAGTGACAGCATAACACCACTCAGTGTGGTACAACTGACAACAGTCATGATTTTGACTATTTTAATATGCTATTTCGTGACATCTGTACTTGGGAATAAGACAGAGGAAAGGATACCGTTCTTTCATGGACATGTATTCGAGAACTCCGAGCCGGGATCCAAAGTAAACGGTCTCAGCATCCCTGTGAAGCGAGTTGACGCGCAGAGATGGTGCTCCAACTCCGGCATGCATCTGAAACTCTTGGGAGACGGAAGTGAAGATTTCCGGGTATTTGCCCACCACAAACGCGGACACATACTTCTGAAAACCTCGATCATCCTGGACAGAGAGGAGCGCTCCGAGTACCTGCTCAGCCTGGGTCTGTGCTGCGAAAGCTGCGCCGCCACTGACCATGTGGTCGCAGAAGTTGCATCTGTGAAAGTGGACGTTTTGGACACTAATGACCACGAGCCAACATTCCCTAATGACGATATAAAAATGAGTCTAGACGACGCCACTGCTCTGCGGTCTGTGGTGTATAAAGTGACCGCTGAGGATACAGACAGCGGGAAAAACGCTGAACTTATTTACTTTGCTCTTCCCAAAAATGGCAGTTTTTATGTGGTTCCAAAAACTGGAGATGTACTGCTTGTGGACTCTATATTGGGTCTTACCGCCCCCATAAAGTTTAACGTGTTTGCGATGGACCACGGCTGGCCCTCACGGACCAGTCAGAGTATTGACATCGAGATTAATCCCCGGCAATGGCCAGCGGTTCCACGGCCATCCCATGGCAAACCGAATAGCAGACAACCTCGGAAGTCGAGGTCCCTGCTAGAGTCGAGCGAGCCGATCGTACTAAATGTTTCCGAGGATGCCAGTATCGGTTCTGTTGTAATGAACTTGTACCCGGTGAGGTTTCAGGCTGCCAGCTTTGAGTTGATGGATCCSGGTGCGGACAGCTCACCGGTCACGGTGAGTCGGGACAGCGGAGATATAGTTATTACCCGGCGCCTGGACCGGGAGACGGATCCTCTCGTGGAGATTACTGTGAAAGTTCAGGATAAAAGAGGTGAGAGTGCGTTTACAATTTTATATTGCAGCTTCAATGTTGTTTCTCTCTTCAACGTAATTATATATACGTGTATTTATTCTCTCTTCAATTTAAGGGCCTCTGTAAAGTAATTACGGGCCACGGTTTGGTCTAAATGAGCCTACTGAATCGATGTGGAGGACTGAGCACCTAAGCTGCTCATATAGCCTCTCTGTAAAAGTGTCATGCTTTAAAGTGCAATAATATGATTTAAAATTTACTTTCTGTGGTTACATGTTTAATTAAACACCATCAGCTTTGCCTTCATGATTTCAATAGGTTGAAACCACGCGAGTGCGTTAATTTTGCATGGAGAGACGTGCGCCTTGCAAATAGTTACCATGGGAAAAATGTAACGCGCACAAGTGGAGCTTATAATATAGTACATTATTTCACATTATGCTACGAYTTGCTGTATGCAGATGTTTTCAATTTACAGGAGGCGTGCGGGTGCTACTGGTTCTAACGACTCGATCACACCGACAATGTTATTGCATTTAGGTACAACAGAAGTACATTCATTTACAATGAAACACTGCGTTTAATTTTTAGGATTGCGTTGCAGAGGCAGTTTCAAAGCGTTTTTTTGTGGTGCACAACACCTCGATCACACCGACATTGAWTTGCGTTTTGGTACACCAGAAGTACATTAATTTCCAATGAAACGCGGAGTTTGCCTTGCAGCATTGCGTTGCAGAGGCAGTTGCTGTGCGTTCTGTGTGGCGCATACGTTGGATTTATAGACGCGAACTGTATGCGTAGACGGCTTGACAGAAATGGTAGCAGAATGCGAATGTTGAACTTTTGYTGCACACATATCCAGATGATGCTGAGTACCGTTTTGCTTTGCAATACCGTAGGTTAATTATCACCTGCAGAAATGGCTCCATTCGTGTACTTTTTGAGAGCCAGGCTACAGCTAAAATGGCATTTCTAATGCAATAATATCCTTTATCTGCACTGCTCTCATTGGTAATCCTGCGCCCAATGTATGTAAACCTTTCTGACCATAGATTTTTACGAGTGTTCAACCTAGTGTTGACCACAGCAGCTCCAACTGACACACACTGTAARATRCGTAGAATTGCAGGAAATTAGCTGTAAAACTGCAACAACAACAAAGAATGTATATGCATAGCAAATGTATTTGTTTACCTTTTGTTAATAAAATACATGTTCTGCTAACAGAGCCCTCTGTGCATATTMATTTTAGTTTTAATCACGGTGCTGAGTTAATGTGAGTTAATGTGTGGCGGCGAATTGTATAGCTAAGAGGCTGCGGGTTTGTAGATCGACTGACGTGAATGAATCTACAGCAACCAATGTAATAATGGATTGGGTCATCTTTGCTTGTGTTTTAGTTTTTGCTGTTCTCCAAATAGAATTTTAGAGTTTTTAAATTGAATAGAAATGCAGTAAATTAGCTTTTTGGGTTCGAGTGGGGACCTGTAGATTAGGGTAGCATAGGCCTACAGTATTGGCTGTGCATATGAACGGTTGGTTGGGTTTTCGAAATGTATACATTTGTCAGTTGCCTTTGTAAGGCAGCAGTACAACCCACCTTTTGGCAATTGCTCATTTGTCATGCACGCTGCCMGATAAAACGTGCTAYATTTTACCCAGCTGTTCTAAAGTGATAGGCGGATTACACAATATCTGYGTTCATGCAGATGGTCATTCAACCAGTGTTGCCTGTCTACAACAATGAGCACAGGGAATTTGGCGTCTGTGTGTGTGTAAAACCGGCGCACTCTGCATTCATTTCTAGGCTATGTGAAGTATGGGGGCCTATTTACATGCATTGGAGTGAATAAAACCCACATCATTTCTCATTTTCTAATTTCCCTTGCTGAGTGTTGTGAAATTATTGAATGAATCCTAAAATGGTTGTGTGGTTCAGGAATTAATCAAACATTTTTCTGATCAAATAACCAACCTGACTTGATTTCAAATGTTCCAGAAGACACCAGTGTTTAATTTGGACAAATCTGTGCTCTGTGCTAGGGGTACCGGAATGCCATGTGTTGGGATGGTGGTAGTCTAATCTTTTTTGAGTGGAGATCCTGCTCGACCTGGCTCCATCTGCTCGCATTATCCATGTAATCCCATGTCATTCACGTTCTCATTTCTGGGATTTAGAGTGGCAGCACAGTTTGTTGGAGAACTCGTGCGCTTCTTCGAGGGAATAGAGAGGCTTTAAAGTCGTGCGTTGATCGCGCACAGTGTGCTCCATGGCCCACTCACATCTTCCCGCGGCATGCATGCGCTGCGCAGCCGAGGCGCGCTTACAACCACTCCTGAATGAGTTGTTGCTAGGGTTGGTGATTTAATTAGCGCAGCCTTTGGTGTTTTCATTACTGTCTGTCTGTCTGTGTGCTTGTCCTGTGGCCTGATGTCCATAACCTTCTGTAGATGCTGCGTGTCTGGCAAAGAGGGTCTGCTTGTGTGTGTGTTTGTGCGTGTGTGTGTGTACACTGTAAGCAGGTTTCTCAGAAGCCAGGGGATTCACAGTAATGAGGAAAAACAGCTGGCTTTAATCAAGTATGAGAAGTGTGTCGGTTGACCTCACTTGTAACAGTATCTACACACACACACACACACACACACACACACACACACACACACACACACACACACACACACACACACACACACACACACACACACACACACACACACACACACACACACACACACACACACACACACACACACACACACACACACACACACCAGTCATATTTGTGTTTATCCTTGTTGATCATTTGATATTGCAAAGATCATGCAAGCACACTGTGATATTTCCCACTGGTGGGGTATTGTTGCAACCTGGTCTCAGAGCATTTCGTATTATTCTGCATCTAAATCCGTAATACTAAATTAAGTTTGATATGTTATGTTTCGAATGGTTTGTATTAATTTGTGGATGGCCATCACCCATTATGTATGATTTGTTTCCGAATTACAATTCATATTATATCTTAGGAATTTGCAAAGCGTACAGTATGTTTCCGAATTTGAAAAACGTAGAATACGCTCCAAATTTGAAAGACCTATGATATGTTACAAAATTCCATCTCGGTGGCTAAGGTTAGCTAGCTCACTAATGTTAGCTATGTTAGGGGTTAGAGGTAAAGGGTTAGGGATAAGGTTAGGGTTAAGTTTAGGAGTTAGGTTAAAGGGTTAAGGTTAGGGTTAGGGGAAGAGTTATCTAAAAGGTTTAAGGTTAGGGGAAGGGTTAGCTAACATGCTAAGTAGTTGCAAGGTAGCTAACAAATAGTAAGTAGTCAAAGTTGATCATTAGATCAAGTTTGGGTTGCTAGAAGTTCACATTATACGCCCATCAATCCACCCCGACCAGCCGCCTTCCATTAGTTTTCGCGTTAAATTAAGTAACCATTTGTCTTATGTAACTATACCAAACCTAATATATCATACTAAATGAATTGTCTTGGATTTACATACAGAAAATTCCGAAATGTTCTGAGACCAGGTTGATCTTACAGGAGAGTAGGACCATGTGGTCAGAGTCAGACAGATGGAAGATGAAAATATATTGTCTGTTATTACTTTATTTATCAGGATCAAACAGCCACTGCTATATATCTTCAAACAGTATATTGTATTGCACATTATTAACCGTCATACAGACCTGCACACTCAGCGATGCACACGTTTCTGCCTGGTGGCCAGTGAGTGAGCTAGGCTGTGGTTTGATAACAGAGCTCTACTGCTAATTAATGTGCTACGCACAGTCCTGTGACCGTCCCATTCTCTCCTACCTCCACTGGTCAGTTGATTCTCTCTATTCAGTCTGCTGTAATAGTCTGTGTCTGTTTGTTTCCCATACCTGGGGGAGAGTCATTCACTTTCCTATGGGCAGTCAGACGTTCTCCTCTGTTATCAGTGCCGGCTGGGGTGAGAGGCTCCATACTTTCCACTGGCTGGCCTGGGGTGAAATTGCCTTCTCAGGTGAGTTGGTCTCTACTCTCTATTAGCATGTCTGAGGGGAAACACCCTGGGCTCTTTCCATTATCTGGCGTTGGGGGGGAGCAGAGCACCACTTGAATCCTATATGGTTATCCCTATCTATGTCTGTCTGTCTGTCTCTGTTCTTTTGTGTTAGAATCTGTGTGGGTCTTTCTGTGTGTGTGTGTGTGTGTGTGTGTGTGTGTGTGTGTGTGTGTGTGTGTGTGCTGTCTCTTATACACATCTAGATGTGTATAAGAGACCACACACACACACACACACACACACACACACACACACACACACACACACACACACACACACACACACACACACACACACACACACACACACACACACACACACACACACACACACACACACACACACACACACACACACACTTACCACCAACATTCACTCACGCACATGAATACGCAGAAATGCACAGAAACATTGAAAGACAGACATACCTGACCACAGGTGATATTCTCCACTCTCACCACCAAGATCTCACTAAGTTCTAACTGTAGGTAATATGCATACTTATCACATTATTAGTGTGTGTCTTGATAAGTGTATTTGTATGCGTGGTTCCGTGTATTAGTGTGTGTCTGTGGGTGTAAGAGTGTGACTGAGTGTGTGTTTGAGAGAGGGAGCAGGGGGAGGAGGGGGGCATGGGGTCCATGTGTTCTGTGACCTTGGTCACTGCTGAAGGGACCTAGTTTCTTGCCAAGCCAATCAATAAGCTAAACAGGCGGAGGATGGCTATTTGGAGCATGGGAAGCCAAAGTCAAATACTGATAGGTTATCTGCCTGTCCCAGCACCACTTCTGTGCAAATATTGGACCAGCACATTTTTCACGGTGACTTGCATTTGGAAAAAAAGAAAGCGGGGAAGCTGGGAGAAGAGGACATGGTTCAGTGGTCCAGTGGGTACATCGCAGGGCATTACCCCCCCTTCACTCCCCCTCTTCCCCCCTCCCGTCCTCCCTGCTCCACACCCTCCCCTCATCCCGCCTCCCTCGCCCTCCTCTAACCCCCCACCAACAAGTACACTCTCTCTCTCTCTCTCTCTCTCTGTCTCCCTCGGCTGTCTAACACATTGTATTAGACCTCTGTCTGTCATGTCGACCTGAGTGGTTGTGTGATCTTTTCTCTCATACAGAACATGCTATGACTGTCAAAGGCATCAATACGATGGGGTGCATATTTGTCTTGCTGAAGCATACTTGAAGCTGGCATGACTCTCAATCAAACTGACAAAGAACTGACAGCTGCATCAGACTCGCATTGTGTTTGATAAGAACCCCCAACGTGTTATATACACAGTGGATCTGATCATTCCCCATCCATTATCATCTATCTATCTATCTATCCATCCACCATAGTGTTTGACTGTCTGATCCACACAGAGGGAGCTGGGTTTTGGGTTTGAGCAGAAGTTGATAGGTTTTCAGGAACTTAATTCCTCTCCTCCCTGGTGTTACTGTTAATCTGATTGGGGAAGAGCCTGGAAATTAAACAGCATATGGGAGGCTTCCTGACTCTGTCAGGGAACCAGGAGATTGTCTGATTGCTCACGTGTACAAACCACAAGTTAACTAAGTTTCTCTCTCCCCCCTCCCACCCCCCTCTCTCAAACAAGTACACACACTGTGCAAACAATCATAGACATACGTGAAGATGCGTACATCCAAACCCACGTAAGATATGCACACGACACAAGCATATGCTCCGATGCACACATTCTCACCTGCTATAAATTGCCTCGCTCGGCTCACACATACTTTGCCCTGGTATGATGCATAAATAGAATTTATACCTGTGAACTTCTACAAACTATCTCTCTCTCTCTTTCTCGCTGGCTGTACTTCACACTCTCTTTTCTCTCTCCTCCGCTCTCTCTGTTTCATTCCCATCTCCTCCTCGTCCCTTTCGTCACTGTAAATCCTAATACATGACAATCTTCCAGTAATTAAGTGTGTGTTGTTTTACACTTCACCGCCATTCAAATCCTTCCAAGCTGACTCAATTACTGTAAGCAGATTGCTGGGCAATGTGATTTTTAGAATACAAACAGTGAGGCTATAATATCAACTTTGGATATATATACTCAACTGAAATCTATTTTCATCATGCATATACTGTATGTGTTTTTGTGAATACACACAATATGCAATTTAAGAGAAACGCATTATATAATCTATAATCATTCTATTAGTCTTTAAGTCTGCTGAGCTTGTTGTGCATGGTATGTGTGTGTGTGTATACATACGTGTGTGTGTGTGTGTGTGTGTGTGTGTGTGTGTGTGTGTGTGTGTGTGTGTGTTGTGTGTGTGTGTGTGTGTGTGTGTGTGTGTGTGTGTGTGTGTGTGTGTGTGTGTGTGTGTGTGGTGTTGTGTGTGTGTGTGTGTGTGTGCAAGTGTGAAATGACTGTCTGGGGGATGAGAT